>NC_086448.1:747113570-747457736 GCF_028390025.1 Pseudophryne corroboree | reverse complement strand
CTTCTCTCGGTCTTTGCAGCCTTGACTGCTGTAATCTCCTGCTACCAGGCCTTGGACTGATACAGTGGTGAGATAGATTTGCAAATACCCATAATGGCCCCCATTTCCCCCAGACTGTAATTCAAGCTGCAAACCCTCAACTGCAAAGCTCTCACCAATTCCTCTCCCTCATAAACAAGATGCTCTTCCACTTGTTCTCTTAGATCTGTCTCTGATATAACTTTACCTCTGACTATTACCTCTCATGCCCTCCTTTGACACTGATGTCCATCAGTAAATGCACATTAGCACAGCTGATGGGGTAAAGAAGGAAGTAATGTGATCACATGGGGCAGGGCAGTGCATATTGTATTATTATAATGCCCCCCTTACCCCATCCACATCCCACACTATGCTCTTCTGCTCCCTTCCACACTCCACACTGTGCTCCCCTTCTGCCTTCCCACATTCCGCACTGTGCTCCTCTTCCCCATCCACGACCTACACTATGCTCTTCTGCTCCCTTCCATACTGTGCTCACCTTCCCCTTTCCCCATCCCACACTATTCTCTTCTGCTCCCTTCCACACCCGAAACAGTGCTCTTCTTCCTCCACATCCCACATTGTGCTCTCCTTTCCTCATTGTACTCTCCTGCTTTCCACCATAGGTAGTACAGAGCCTCCCAATGGTTTTCCTTTTCCACTTATTGGTGCTGGAACACAGAGCATAGCTCCACCCCCTGATGTACCCACAAAGCCCTGTCTCCAGGTTCTGATTGGCCCATGGACCAGTATTTGAAAGAGCAGGGATTGATGGTCTTCCATTACATATTTTGCTAACATTGATGGTTACTCACAGCTTTACCATCAATGGTAACCATTGATGGAGAACTCACTGATGGCCATCCCGACTCTGTGCACTGGGGTCGAGTGGGGCTGCCTGGTGACTTGTCAGGTCTCTCAGCCAGTCATCTGAGGAGTCTGAAATAAGTTGAGCTAGATGGAGAGTAGTCCACTGTGCCCCCCTGACATCTGGTGCCCGGAGGCAAATGCTTCCATTGCCTCTAGAAGTTATGTATGGAGGCAATGGAAGCAATGGAGTGTCTGCACCTGCTTCACCACTCTCGCAAAAGGGTAGCAGCTGGACGGGGTCTTATCAGATTTTGGAGGATTTGTAAGGGAGGTAAGAGGGCAGTATTTAGGCAATTACAGTGCAAGGGTTCAGGGAAGTTAAGATAGCAGAGGAGCCCGGGTACTGAAGGGGGCGAGGTCAAATTCAGGTGTCATGGCCTTGTCCCCAGTGGTAGTGGCACTGCAGGCTTGCCAGGGGTGACATTTGTCTTTCTCAGCAGCTGGCTTTGGACACTCTAATAGACCTGGATATTTATTGCACGCATCATCCCCACTCTTCCTTCTCGCTACCCAGGGACTGTCAAATTTTAGCTTGGGATTGTGCAAAGAGCACATTAAGCAGAAGCAGTGGCCCATTACTCACAGTGTTTTTGGGTATCAGGAGTGTGATTGAAGCTGCATTTTAAATGTACTATGTGGAGGGGGTGGCAGTAGTGCACTAACCTGTTACCTGAGAGGAGGAGTAGAAAGCAATGAATCTGCACAGCCATAGGAGGAGGAGCACAAGAGAGGTTTGGGGGCGTACATGTGACCTGGAGGAGCTGAATCTGCTGTATACTAGTAATTAGCCGCCATCTCAGCATTGCATCTTCCACATCTGCTCCACCCTCACTATCACTCTGTCCCTATATTCAATAGAACTACTATAGCTGATCACAATTTGGAATAAATATTTAGTGAACCAATAAATGAATAATACTATTGAAAAAATAATGTGAAATTAACTACTGTGCTATTTTACCGAAAGGACGCCCTCAATATAAAATGACATATAAAAGATTCCTTATGTGAAACAGCCACATTGCCAAAATACGAACACTGGCTTGTCCACGCATAGGGGAAAACTATTTAGTCATGAAGTGGATAACTTAATCTTTATATGAAAATAAATACAGTAGTTGCACATAGCAATTGGTTTGCATGCTAGTCGTGTCAGATTTAATGATTATGTCATGCAGGAACATTGAGCACCTGCATGTACTATAATGGTACTTAATGCATCTACACAGAACAGATGGGAGTTATTTAGGGGCAGATGAAGGTACTCCCATTTTTTCAGAGCACATCTTATGTGGGGTTCACTACGATCTGCCGGCGGCCGGCCTCCCGACGACCAGCATACCGGCGCCGGGAGGCCGGCCGCCGGCTTACCGACAGTATGGCGAGCGCAAATGAGCCCCATGCGGGCTCGCTGCGCTCGCCACGCTACGCGCGCCCACATTATTTTATTCTCCCTCCAGGGGGGTCGTGGACCCCCACGAGGGAGGATAAGTGTCGGTATGCCGGCTGTCGGGCTCCCGATGCCGGTATGCTGGTCGCCGGGAGCCCAACCGCCGGCATACTGAAGACCACCCCTTATGTGTTTTAGCACCGCACATGGGGGGTAATTCTGAGTTGATCGCAGCAGGAACTTTGTTAGCATTTGGGCAAAACCATGTGCACTGCAGGGGAGGCAGATTTAACATGTGCAGAGAGAGTTAGATTTGGGTGTGGCAGCCAATATTTACCCTGCACAGAAACAAAATAACCCACCCAAATCTAACTCTCTCTGCAAATGTTATATCTGCCCCCCCTGCAGTGCACATGGTTTTGGCCAACTGCTAAAAAATTTCCTGCTGCGATCAACTTGGAATTACCCCCATGCTCCAAAACTTAGTCTATGCAAATACCGGCAACGCAGAGTCTTAAACATTTCAGTTATATCTTCACTTGCAGCTGCAGGGTTTTGCTGGTGTGCAATGGGACATTCTCATGCCAATATTCAGTGATTAATAATAAACGGAATTGCAGGATTTGGCTAGAAGTTTATATAAGTATGTTTTTAATCTTATCCTCTGGGTAGGGCTGGTGCAAGTGACGATGATGACGTCTATCATACAAAGCGTACGTGGCCGCTCACAAAGATCTGTACAACTGTGCATGTGGGTGAATATGTGTGCAGGGGTGTAGTATGTTATGCCGGCTGCCGGGATCCCGGTGCCCAGCTTACCGGCGCTGGGATCCTGACCTCCGGCATGCCGGCAGCTGGGCGAGCACAAATGAGCCCTTTGTGGGCTCACTGCGCTCGCCACACTGCGGACACGGTGGCGTGTTATTCTCCATCCAGGGGGGTCGTGGACCCCCAAGAGGGAGAGTAGTTGTCGGTATGCCGGTTGTCGGGATTCCAGCACCGGTATACTGAGCGCTGGGATCCCAACAGCCGGCATACTGAATACCACCCATGTGCAGTATATAGGTCCGTGCACCCAATGTGGGAGCCATTACGGCCAACTTGCATTCCACTCTCCATCATATCTACCCTCTAGTGTCCTGTGCTAGAAGTGTAAACTGCAATTTGGAATAAATAATAATAACAATACAAATTGTTAATTACATTAGTAGTGGAATGATGTCACCCATTCTTCTGTTTCTTTCTTTCCTTTTTTCTATTCCAATACCTCAAAGTGCATCCGTCCGTGCAAGCACTTAGCACTACTTTTTGCCCGTCCTCTGCAGGAACGGAAGAAGTAAAACTTGTGACTTCAAAGTCCTGGCTGCTATCAACAAACTTCATTGTTCATTTATATTTCCCCATCATTCCACCTAAGATAATGCTCGTTTTTATGTTTAAAAAAAATCATGAATGTAAATTAACATTATTTATTGTGCCACAATATATTTTATGCTAATGTTTTTTATGACATTGGTAACTTGTGCATAAATAAATGTACTTTCCTATCATTTTTTTAAAAGGGAAAATCAGCGAATTTGCAAAACCGCAGCTTGATACATTTATCTCCTGGTGGAGTGGATTACTAATAGGTTGCATTGGAAATAATAAGGTTTGCAGCTACTTTATTGGTGTAGGTGTCAGTTGAGGGCAGTGGTTCCAAAATTGGATGACGTGGCACCGGTATGTCAACACAAGTTTGTTTGTTTTTTCACATATTTTCAACTGTTGCTTGATTTACCATCCACGTGGACTACGATTGGGAACCTGTACCGTGCGCAGCAGTAGTGGAGCAAGGCACTTTGCCTGAAGCGTACCGAGCAAAGCGAGCCCGCAGAGGTATACGTTTGCACTAAATGTAGTCACATATGATGAAACATAGAAACTGACAACCAAAAAATAAAAAAAAAGTTATGTCAACTTTTTTATGTAGACCATTTCCATGTCGACCTTTTGACCATGTTGACATTTTATACCTATTGACCTTTTCTTCTGTCCACCTTTTCCATGTCAACATTTTGACCCTGTCGATCTTTTGACCCTGTCGGCCTAATGCATGCTACCCAAATGGACTTGACCTATTGACTGTCTATCTAATTACTGTAGATCTATTATACCTAGTGATGTGCACCGGAAATTTTTCGGGTTTTGTGTTTTGGTTTTGGATTCAGTTCCACGGCCGTGTTTTGGATTCGGACGCATTTTGGCAAAACCTCCCTGAAAATTTTTTGTCGGATTCGGGTGTGTTTTGGATTCGGGTGTTTTTTTTACAAAAACCCCTCAAAAACAGCTTAAATCATAGAATTTGGGGGTCATTTTGATCCCATAGTATTATTAACCTCAATAACCATAATTTCCACTCATTTCCAGTCTATTCTGAACACCTCAAACCTCACAATATTATTTTTAGTCCTAAAATTTGCACCGAGGTCGCTGGATGGCTAAGCTAAGCGACCCAAGTGGCCGACACAAACACCTGGCTCATCTAGGAGTGGCACTGCAGTGTCAGACAAGATGGCAGATTTAAAAAATAGTCCCCAAACAGCACATGATGCAAAGAAAAAAAGAGGTGCAATGAGGTAGCTGTGTGACTAAGCTAAGCGACACAAGTGGCCGACACAAAAACCTGGCCCATCTAGGAGTGGCACTGCAGTGTCAGACAGGATGGCAGATTTAAAAAATAGTCCCCAAACAGCACATTATGCAAAGAAAAAAAGAGGTGCACCAAGGTCGCTGGATGGCTAAGCTTAGCGACCCAAGTGGCCGACACAAACAACTGGCCCATCTAGGAGTGGCACTGCAGCTTTCTAGCGAGAGGATGAGTGCTTCCATCCTCATGTGAATCTGAACCACTAGCCATGAACATAGGCCAGGGCCTCAGCCGTTCCTTGCCACTCCGTGTCGTAAATGGCATATTGGCAAGTTTACGCTTCTCATCAGACGCTTTTAATTTTGATTTTTGGGTCATTTTATTGAACTTTTGTAGTATACTTGACGACACAGAGGTAGAGCAGTGGACTACTGTACCGTACTGCTATATATATATACTGGTGGTCAGCAAAATTCTGCACTGTCCTCCTACTATATACTGCACACAACTAAAATGCAGCACAGGTATGGATGCATAGTATACTTGATGACACAGAGGTAGAGCAGTGGACTACTGTACCGTACTGCTATATATATACTGGTGGTCAGCAAAAGTCTGCACTGTCCTCCTACTATATACTGCGCACAACTAAAATGCAGCACAGGTATAGATGCATAGTATACTTGATGACACAGAGGTAGAGCAGTGGACTACTGTACCGTACTGCTATATATATATACTGGTGGTCAGCAAAATTCTGCACTGTCCTCCTGCTATATACTGCGCACAACTAAAATGCAGCACAGGTATGGATGCATAGTATACTTGACGACACAGAGGTAGAGCAGTGGACTACTGTACCGTACTGCTATATATATATTCTGGTGGTCACAGCAAAATTCTGCACTGTCCTCCTACTATATACTACAATGCAGCACAGATATGGAGCGTTTTCAGGCAGAGAACGTAGATATTTGCAGCACACTGAGCACAGATATTTGCAGCACACTGAGCACAGATATTTGCAGCACACTGAACACAGAAACTGAGAGAACGCAGCCACGTCCTCTCGCTATCATCTCCAAAGCACGAGTGAAAATGGTGGCGACGTGCAGCTCCTTATATAGAATACGAATCTCGCGAGAATCCGACAGCGGGATGATGACGTTCGGGTGCGCTCAGGTTAACCGAGCAAGGCGGGAAGATCTAAGGCTGCCTCGGTACCGTGTAAAATGGGTGAAGTTCGGGGGGGTTCGGATCCCGAGGAACCGAACCCGCTCATCACTAATTATACCACACCCTGTGGCACTCTGGGGGGCTCCGGGTACTTCCAGGGGTGCCCTGGGTTAGTGATCCAGGAACAATTCTAATTATAATGTCAATATAATAGGAAAAACCAGTGCTGGTGGCTGCCAATCATAAAATATGTAGACAAATAGAAGTGAATCGTGTCCCTCACCACACAACTGACCCTAAGGATGACATATGTTACAGTTTCGTAAGAACCTGCAGCTTTTTCAACCTGTGCCTGATCCTAACCTCTAGTGATGTGCACCGGAAATTTTTCGGTTTTGTGTTTTGGTTTTGGATTCGGTTCCGCGGCCGTGTTTTGGATTCGGACGCGTTTTGGCAAAACCTCACCGAAATTTTTTTGTCGGATTCGGGTGTGTTTTGGATTCGGGTGATTTTTTCAAAAAACCCTAAAAAACAGCTTAAATCATAGAATTTGGGGGTCATTTTGATCCCATAGTATTATTAACCTCAATAACCATAATTTCCACTCATTTCCAGTCTATTCTGAACACCTCACACCTCACAAAATTATTTTTAGTCCTAAAATTTGCACCGAGGTAGCTGTGTGACTAAGCTAAGCGACCCAAGTGGCCGACACAAACACCTGGCCCATCTAGGAGTGGCACTGCAGTGTCAGGCATGATGGCACTTCAAAAAAATAGTCCCCAAACAGCACATGATGCAAAGAAAAAAAGAGGCGCACCAAGGTCGCTCTGTGACTAAGCTAAGCGACACAAGTGGCCGACACAAACACCTGGCCCATCTAGGAGTGGCACTGCAGTGTCAGGCAGGATGGCACTTCAAAAAAATTGTCCCCAAACAGCACATGACGCAAAGAAAAAAAGAGGCGCACCAAGGTCGCTGTGTGATTAAGCTAAGCGACACAAGTGGCCCACACAAACACCTGGCCCAACTAGGAGTGGCACTGCAGTGTCAGGCAGGATGGCACTTAAAAAAAATTGTCCCCAAACAGCACATGATGCAAAGAAAAATGAAAGAAAAAAGAGGTGCAAGATGGAATTGTCCTTGGGCCCTCCCACCCACCCTTATGTTGTATAAACAGGACATGCACACTTTAACGAACCCATCATTTCAGCGACAGGGTCTGCCACACGACTGTGACTGAAATCACTGGTTGGTTTGGGCCCCCACCAAAAAAGAAGCAATCAATCTCTCCTTGCACAAACTGGCTCTACAGAGGCAAGATGTCCACCTCATCATCATCCTCCTATTCCTCACCCCTTTCACTGTGTACATCCCCCTCCTCACAGATTATTAATTCGTCCCCACTGGAATCCACCATCTCAGGTCCCTGTGTACTTTCTGAAGGCAATTGCTGGTGAATGTCTCAACGGAGGAATTGATTATAATTCATTTTGATGAACATCATCTCCACTTTTTCTGGAAGTAACCTTGTACGCCGATTGCTGACAAGGTGAGCGGCTGCACTAAACACTCTTTCGGAGTACACACTGGAGGGTGGGCAACTTAGGTAAAATACAGCCAGTTTGTGCAAGGGCCTCCAAATTGCCTTTTTTTCCTGCCAATATACGTACGGATTGTCTGACGTGCCTACTTGGATGCGGTCACTCATATAATCCTCCACCATTCTTTCAATGGTGACAGAATCATATGCAGTGACAGTAGATGACATGTCAGTAATCGTTGCCAGGTCCTTCAGTCCGGACCAGATGTCAGCAATCGCTCCAGACTGCCCTGCATCACCGCCAGCGGGTGGGCTCGGAATTCTTAGCCTTTTCCTCGCACCCCCAGTTGCAGGAGAATGTGAAGGAGGAGATGTTGACGGGTCACGTTCCGCTTGACTTGACAATTTTCTCACCAGCAGGTCTTTGAACCTCTGCAGACTTGTGTCTGCCGGAAAGAGAGATACAACGTAGGTTTTAAATCTAGGATCGAGCACGGTGGCCAAAATGTAGTGCTCTGATTTCAACAGATTGACCACCCGTGAATCCTGGTTAAGCAAATTAAGGGCTCCATCCACAAGTCCCACATGCCTAGCGGAATCGCTCTGTTTTAGCACCTCCTTCAATGTCTCCAGCTTCTTCTGCAAAAGCCTGATGAGGGGAATGACCTGACTCAGGCTGGCAGTGTCTGAACTGACTTCACGTGTGGCAAGTTCAAAGGGTTACAGAACCTTGCACAACGTTGAAATCATTCTCCACTGCGCTTGAGTCAGGTGCATTCCCCCTCCTTTGCCTATATCGTGGGCAGATGTATAGGCATGAATGGCCTTTTGCTGCTCCTCCATCCTCTGAAGCATATAGAGGGTTGAATTCCACCTCGTTACCACCTCTTGCTTCAGATGATGGCAGGGCAGGTTCTGGACTGTTTGGTGGTGCTACAGTCTCCAGCACGCGTTGGCTGAATGCCGAAAGTGGCCCGCAATTCTTCGGGCCACCGACAGCATCTCTTGCATGCCCCTGTCGTTTTTTAAATAATTCTGCACCACCAAATTCAATGTATGTGCAAAACATGGGACGTGGTGGAATTTGCCCAGATGTAATGCACGCACAATATTGCTGGCGTTGTCCGATGTCACAAATCCCCAGGAGAGTCCAATTGGGGTAAGCCATTCTGCGATGATATTTCTCAGTTTCCGTAAGAAGTTGTCAGCTGTGTGCCTCTTATGGAATGCGGTGATACAAAGCGTAGCCTGCCTAGGAACGAGTTGGCGTTTGCGAGATGCTGCTACTGGTTCCGCCGCTGCTGTTCTTGCTGCGGGAGGCAATACATCTACCCAGTGGGCTGTCACAGTCATATAGTCCTGAGTCTGCCCTGCTCCACTTGTCCACATGTCCGTGGTTAAGTGGACATTGGGTACAACTGCATTTTTTAGGACACTGGTGACTCTTTTTCTGACGTCTGTGTACATTTTCGGTATCGCCTGCCTAGAGAAATGGAACCTAGATGGTATTTGGTACCGGTGACACAGTACCTCAATCAAGTCTATAGTAGCCTCTGAATTAACAGTGGATACCGGAACCACGTTTCTCATCACCCAGGCTGACAAGACCTGAGTTATCTGCTTTGCAGCAGGATGACTGCTGTGATATTTCATCTTTCTCGCAAAGGACTGTTGGACAGTCAATTGCTTACTGGAAGTAGTACAAGTGGTCTTCCGACTTCCCCTCTGGGATGACGATCGACTCCCAGCAGCAACAACATCAGCGCCAGCAGCAGTAGGCGTTACACTCAAGGATGCATCGGAGGAATCCCAGGCAGGAGAGGACTCGTCAGACTTGCCAGTGACATGGCCTGCAGGACTATTGGCTTTCCTGTGTAAGGTGGAAATTGACACTGAGGGAGTTGGTGGTGTTGTTTGCAGGAGCTTGGTTACAAGAGGAAGGGATTTAGTGGTCAGTGGATTGCTTCCGCTGTCATCCAAAGTTTTTGAACTTGTCACTGACTTATGATGAATGCGCTGCAGGTGACGTATAAGGGAGGATGTTCCTAGGTGGTTAACGTCCTTACCCCTACTTATTACAGCTTGACAAAGGCAACACACGGCTTGACACCTGTTGTCCACATTTGTGTTGAAATATTTCCACACCGAAGAGGTGATTTTTTTTGTATTTTGACCAGGCATGTCAATGGCCATATTCGTCCCACGGACAACAGGTGTCTCCCCGGGTGCCTGACTTAAACAAACCACCTCACCATCAGAATCCTCCTTGTCAATTTCCTCCCCAGCGCCAGCAACACCCATATCCTCATCCTGGTGTACTTCAACAGTGACATCTTCAATTTGACTATCAGGAACTGGACTGCGGGTGCTCCTTCCAGAACTTGCAGGGGGCGTGCAAATGGTGGAAGGCGCAAGCTCTTCCCGTCCAGTGTTGGGAAGGTCAGGCATCGCAACCGACACAATTGGACTCTCCTTGGGGATTTGTGATTTAGAAGAACACACAGTTCTTTGCTGTGCTTTTGCCAGCTTGTCTTTTCATTTTTCTAGCTAGAGGATGAGTGCTTCCATCCTCATGTGAATCTGAACCACTAGCCATGAACATAGGCCAGGGCCTCAGCCGTACCTTGCCACTCCGTGTCGTAAATGGCATATTGGCAAGTTTACGCTTCTCCTCAGACGCTTTCAATTTTGATTTTTGGGTCATTTTACTGAACTTTTGTTTTTGGGATTTTACATGCTCTCTACTATGACATTGGGCATCGGCCTTGGCAGACGACGTTGATGGCATTCCATCGTCTCGGCCATGACTAGTGGCAGCAGCTTCAGCGCGAGGTGGAAGTGGATCTTGATTTTTCCCTATTTTAACCTCCACATTTTTGTTCTCCATTTTTTAATGTGTGAAATTATATGCCAGTATCAATAGCAATGGCCTACTACTATATATACTGCGCACAACTGAAATGCACCCTAGGTATGGATGGATAGTATACTTGACGACACAGAGGTAGGTAGAGCAGTGGCCTTCCGTACCGTACTGCTATATATACTGGTGGTCACTGTCAGCAAAACTCTGCACTGTACTCCTCCTATATAATATACTGGTGGTCCCCAGTGCCCACAATAAAGCAGTGTGAGCACAGATCTATGCAGCACACTGAGCACAGATATGGAGTGTTTTTCAGGCAGACAACGTATACTGGTGGTCACTGTCAGCAAAACTCTGCACTGTACTCCTCCTATATAATACAGCTGCTCCCCAGTCCCCACAATTAAGCAGTGTGAGCACAGATATATGCAGCACACTAAGCACAGATATGGAGTGTTTTTCAGGCAGACAACGTATACTGGTGGTCACTGGTCAGCAAAACTCTGCACTGTACTCCACCTATATAATATACTGGTGGTTCCCAGTGCCCACAATAAAGCAGTGTGAGCACAGATATATGCAGCACACTGAGCACAGATATGGAGTGTTTTTCAGGCAGACAACGTATACTGGTGGTCACTGTCAGCAAAACTCTGCACTGTACTCCTCCTATATAATACAGCTGCTCCCCAGTCCCCACAATTAAGCAGTGTGAGCACAGATATATGCAGCACACTGAGCACAGATATGGAGTGTTTTTCAGGCAGACAACGTATACTGGTGGTCACTGGTCAGCAAAACTCTGCACTGTACGCCTCCTATATAATATACTAGTGGTCCCCAGTGCCCACAATAAAGCAGTGTGAGCACAGATATATGCAGCACACTGAGCACAGATATGGAGTGTTTTTCAGGCAGACAACGTATACTGGTGGTCACTGTCAGCAAAACTCTGCACTGTACTCATCCTATATAATATACTGGTGGTCCCCAGTGCCCACAATAAAGCAGTGTGAGCACAGATATATGCAGCACACTGAGCACAGATATGGAGTGTTTTTCAGGCAGCCAACGTATACTGGTGGTCACTGGTCAGCAAAACTCTGCACTGTACTCCTTCTATATAATATACTGATGGTCCCCAGTGCCCACAATAAAGCAGTGTGAGCACAGATATATGCAGCACACTGAGCACAGATATGGAGTGTTTTTCAGGCAGACAACGTATACTGGTGGTCACTGGTCAGCAAAACTCTGCACTGTACTCCTCCTATATAATATACTGGTGGTCCCCAGTGCCCACAATAAAGCAGTGTGAGCACAGATATATGCAGCACACTGAGCACAGATATGGAGTGTTTTTCAGGCAGACAACGTAAACTGGTGGTCACTGGTCAGCAAAACTCTGCACTGTACTCCTCCTATATAATATACTGATGGTCCCCAGTGCCCACAATAAAGCAGTGTGAGCACAGATATATGCAGCACACTGAGCACAGATATGGAGTGTTTTTCAGGCAGACAACGTATACTGGTGGTCACTGGTCAGCAAAACTCTGCACTGTACTCCTCCTATATAATATACTGGTGGTCCCCAGTGCCCACAATAAAGCAGTGTGAGCACAGATATATGCAGCACACTGAGCAGAGATATGGAGTGTTTTTCAGGCAGACAACGTATACTGGTGGTCACTGGTCAGCAAAACTCTGCACTGTACTCCTCCTATATAATATACTGGTGGTCCCCAGTGCCCACAATAAAGCAGTGTGAGCACAGATATATGCAGCACACTGAGCACAGATATGGAGTGTTTTTCAGGCAGACAACGTATACTGGTGGTCACTGGTCAGCAAAACTCTGCACTGTACTCCTCCTATATAATATACTGGTGGTCCCCAGTGCCCACAATAAAGCAGTGTGAGCACAGATATATGCAGCACACTGAGCACAGATATGGAGTGTTTTTCAGGCAGACAACGTATACTGGTGGTCACTGGTCAGCAAAACTCTGCACTGTACTCCTCCTATATAATATACTGGTGGACCCCAGTGCCCACAATAAAGCAGTGTGAGCACAGATATATGCAGCACACTGAGCACAGATATGGAGTGTTTTTCAGGCAGACAACGTATACTGGTGGTCACTGGTCAGCAAAACTCTGCACTGTACTCCTCCTATATAATATACTGGTGGTCCCCAGTGCCCACAATAAAGCAGTGTGAGCACAGATATATGCAGCACACTGAGCAGAGATATGGAGTGTTTTTCAGGCAGACAACGTATACTGGTGGTCACTGGTCAGCAAAACTCTGCACTGTACTCCTCCTATATAATATACTGGTGGTCCCCAGTGCCCACAATAAAGCAGTGTGAGCACAGATATATGCAGCACACTGAGCACAGATATGGAGTGTTTTTCAGGCAGACAACGTATACTGGTGGTCACTGGTCAGCAAAACTCTGCACTGTACTCCTCCTATATAATATACTGGTGGTCCCCAGTGCCCACAATAAAGCAGTGTGAGCACAGATATATGCAGCACACTGAGCACAGATATGGAGTGTTTTTCAGGCAGACAACGTATACTGGTGGTCACTGGTCAGCAAAACTCTGCACTGTACTCCTCCTATATAATATACTGATGGTCCCCAGTGCCCACAATAAAGCAGTGTGAGCACAGATATATGCAGCACACTGAGCACAGATATGGAGTGTTTTTCAGGCAGACAACGTATACTGGTGGTCACTGGTCAGCAAAACTCTGCACTGTACTCCTCCTATATAATATACTGGTGGACCCCAGTGCCCACAATAAAGCAGTGTGAGCACAGATATATGCAGCACACTGAGCACAGATATGGAGTGTTTTTCAGGCAGACAACGTATACTGGTGGTCACTGGTCAGCAAAACTCTGCACTGTACTCCTCCTATATAATATACTGGTGGTCCCCAGTGCCTACAATAAAGCAGTGTGAGCACAGATATATGCAGCACACTGAGCACAGATATGGAGTGTTTTTCAGGCAGACAACGTATACTGGTGGTCACTGGTCAGCAAAACTCTGCACTGTACTCCTCCTATATAATATACCGGTGGTCCCCAGTGCCCACAATAAAGCAGTGTGAGCACAGATATATGCAGCACACTGAGCACAGATATGGAGTGTTTTTCAGGCAGACAACGTATACTGGTGGTCACTGGTCAGCAAAACTCTGCAGTGTACTCCTCCTATATAATATACTGGTGGTCCCCAGTGCCCACAATAAAGCAGTGTGAGCACAGATATATGCAACACACTGAGCACAGATATGGAGTGTTTTTCAGGCAGACAACGTATACTGGTGGTCACTGTCAGCAAAACTCTGCACTGTACTCCTCCTATATAATACAGCTGCTCCCCAGTCCCCACAATTAAGCAGTGTGAGCACAGATATATGCAGCACACTGAGCACAGATATAGAGTGTTTTTCAGGCAGACAACGTATACTGGTGGTCACTGTCAGCAAAACTCTGCACTGTACTCCTCCTATATAATACAGCTGCTCCCCAGTCCCCACAATTAAGCAGTGTGAGCACAGATATATGCAGCACACTGAGCACAGATATGGAGTGTTTTTCAGGCAGACAACGTATACTGGTGGTCACTGTCAGCAAAACTCTGCACTGTACTCCTCCTATATAATACAGCTGCTCCCCAGTCCCCACAATTAAGGAATAAGCACAAATATTTTTGCATCAAGATTAATAAACGGAGAGGACGCCAGCCACGTCCTCTCTCTAACATTTCCAATGCACGAGTGAAAATGGCGGCGACGCGCGGCTGCTTATATAGAATCCGAATCTCACGAGAATCCGACAGCGGGATGATGACGTTCGGGCGCGCTCGGGTTAACCAAGCCATACGAGAGAATCCGAGTATGCTTTGGACCCGTGTAAAATGGGTGAAGTTCGGGGGGGTTCGGTTTCCGAAGAACCGAACCCGCTCATCACTACTAACCTCGGTTAATTTCTTCTGTTTTCACACCCATTTCACATTATTTTAATATCACCTGAATGTATTAAAGGGCATTTGGAGCAGTTTTCATTAAAAACTGCTCCAAACCCTTTAATTCACTTTTTTTTAGTAAGCCACATCGCATTCCCCATACTTATAATGGGAAATGCGATCTGACCAGATTTACTAAAAAAAAAATATGTTAAAAAATACCGCAGTGTGCCCTGTGATAATCTCGCCAGCTCAGGCTGGCAAGTTTACAGGGCAGCACTGCGATAAGCACCCTTTTGCCTGGGCTCCAGTGATCAGCTCTGTGTGTCCATCGGACACACAAGCTGATCAATGTGTAAAAAAAACAAAAAACACACCTGTCCAGGAAGCCGGTGTCCACTGCTCCGGTGAGCGCTGCCGGGCGCCGGGTCCCCCATGTGCTGCAATGTGACTCTGGTACAGTACAGTGACGCTGCAAAACGGCAGCGCACTTTACAGCACCGGGGTCACAGCGCAGGAGAAGAACTCGACGCCCAGCAGCCTCCTGAAGCAGTGCCGACCGGCTCCCTGGAGAGGTGAGTACATTATCCTGCCGGGGGAAGGGGGGGCCACGGCGCGCAGGGGTAGTCGCGACGGGGGGGTCGACCGGGCGGTAGCGGCGCATGCGCTGCAGGACATCGGGGTATTTTTTCCCAAAAATACCCCCATGATGCTGCAAAGAGGCATCGCAGGGACAGAGCTTGACCGCAAGCTTTGTTCCTCCATGCGATAATTGATAGATTCCTGCAATGTAATCAATTATCGCAGTGCGAGTTTGGGCGATTTTATCAACTCACATCCGTATCCTGGATGCGGATAGTGATAAATAGGCCCCTAAATGATTATTATGTCATGCATGAACAATGAGCCACCAGAGGGCACTTGCATGTAATATAAAGGAACTTATTATGGCATATACACAGGACAGTTGGGGGTAATTTAGGAGCTGATGCAGAGATGACGGTACGCCCATTTTTTCAGAGCACATCTTATGTGTTTTAGCACTGCACATGCTCTGGAACTTAATATATGCAAATACGAGCAATGCAGAGTCAAACATTTCAGTCGTATCCTCACTTGCAGCTGAAGGGTTTTTACTGAGATTTAATGGGATATTCTCATGCCAATATTCAGTGAGGGTGAATAAATGGAATTGCAAAATTCAGCTAAGAGTTTATATAAGTATGTTTTTAATCTTATCTTTTGCACCAAGGTAGGGCTGGTGCAAGTGATGATGATGATGATGATGATGATGATAATAACGACTATCATACAGAGCATATGTGTCGGCTCACAAAGATCTGTACAACTGTGCATGTGGGTGAATATATGCAGCGCCGGATTAAAGGAGGGGCGAAAGAGGCGGTCGTCCCGGGGGCCCCCACACCAAGGAGCGCAGTAGTCTCTCCCCTCCCGGCGGCTCAGCTCACCTGTTCATTAACAGCGCCGCCGAGGAGGTGTTTCCTGCACAGCATTTCATAGTCTCGCGGGATTTCAATGCAGCATCTCGCGAGACTATTAAATGCTGTGCAAGGAACACCTCCTCGGCTGCGTTATTAATGAACAGCTGAGCCGCCGGGAGAGTGGAGACTATTATGCTCCTGGGTGTGGGGGCCCTGACTCTGGCATCCGCTGCACCGCTGGACGGACAGTCGGCGTGTGTGCATATGTGTGTGTGTGTGTGTGTGTTGTGTTGTGTGCAGCATGGGTGTATGTGTGTGTGTGTTGTGTGCAGCATGGGTGTGTGTGTGTGTTGTGTGCAGCACGGGTGTATGTGTGTGTGTGTGCGTGTGTGTGTGTAAGGGGGGGCTCAGGGGTCTGTCATCTACTGTAGTGGGGGCCCCCACAACCTCATTGACTGGGGGCCCCACTATGCTTAATCCGGCCCTGAATATATGTGCAGTATATAGTAGAGATGAGCGCCTGAAATTTTTCGGGTTTTGTGTTTTGGTTTTGGGTTCGGTTCCGCGGCCGTGTTTTGGGTTCGAACGCGTTTTGGCAAAACCTCACCGAATTTTTTTTGTCGGATTCGGGTGTGTTTTGGATTCGGGTGTTTTTTTCAAAAAACACTAAAAAACAGCTTAAATCATAGAATTTGGGGGTCATTTTGATCCCAAAGTATTATTAACCTCAAAAACCATAATTTACACTCATTTTCAGTCTATTCTGAATACCTCACACCTCACAATATTATTTTTAGTCCTAAAATTTGCACCGAGGTCGCTGTGTGAGTAAGATAAGCGACCCTAGTGGCCGACACAAACACCGGGCCCATCTAGGAGTGGCACTGCAGTGTCACGCAGGATGTCCCTTCCAAAAAACCCTCCCCAAACAGCACATGACGCAAAGAAAAAAAGAGGCGCAATGAGGTAGCTGTGTGAGTAAGATTAGCGACCCTAGTGGCCGACACAAACACCGGGCCCATCTAGGAGTGGCACTGCAGTGTCACGCAGGATGGCCCTTCCAAAAAACCCTCCCCAAACAGCACATGACGCAAAGAAAAAAAGAGGCGCAATGAGGTAGCTGACTGTGTGAGTAAGATTAGCGACCCTAGTGGCCGACACAAACACCGGGCACATCTAGGAGTGGCACTGCAGTGTCACGCAGGATGTCCCTTCCAAAAAACCCTCCCCAAACAGCACATGACGCAAAGAAAAAAAGAGGCGCAATGAGGTAGCTGTGTGAGTAAGATTAGCGACCCTAGTGGCCGACACAAACACCGGGCCCATCTAGGAGTGGCACTGCAGTGTCACGCAGGGTGTCCCTTCCAAAAAACCCACCCCAATCAGCACATGATGCAAAGAAAAAGAAAAGAAAAAAGAGGTGCAAGATGGAATTATCCTTGGGCCCTCCCACCCACCCTTATGTTGTATAAACAAAACAGGACATGCACACTTTAACCAACCCATCATTTCAGTGACAGGGTCTGCCACACGACTGTGACTGATATGACGGGTTGGTTTGGACCCCCCCCAAAAAAGAAGCAATTAATCTCTCCTTGCACAAACTGGCTCTACAGAGGCAAGATGTCCACCTCATCTTCACCCTCCGATATATCACCGTGTACATCCCCCTCCTCACAGATTATCAATTCGTCCCCACTGGAATCCACCATCTCAGCTCCCTGTGTACTTTGTGGAGGCAATTGCTGCTGGTCAATGTCTCCGCGGAGGAATTGATTATAATTCATTTTAATGAACATCATCTTCTCCACATTTTCTGGATGTAACCTCGTACGCCGATTGCTGACAAGGTGAGCGGCGGCACTAAACACTCTTTCGGAGTACACACTTGTGGGAGGGCAACTTAGGTAGAATAAAGCCAGTTTGTGCAAGGGCCTCCAAATTGCCTCTTTTTCCTGCCAGTATAAGTACGGACTGTGTGACGTGCCTACTTGGATGCGGTCACTCATATAATCCTCCACCATTCTATCAATGTTGAGAGAATCATATGCAGTGACAGTAGACGACATGTCCGTAATCGTTGTCAGGTCCTTCAGTCCGGACCAGATGTCAGCATCAGCAGTCGCTCCAGACTGCCCTGCATCACCGCCAGCGGGTGGGCTCGGAATTCTGAGCCTTTTCCTCGCACCCCCAGTTGCGGGAGAATGTGAAGGAGGAGATGTTGACAGGTCGCGTTCCGCTTGACTTGACAATTTTGTCACCAGCAGGTCTTTCAACCCCAGCAGACCTGTGTCTGCCGGAAAGAGAGATCCAAGGTAGGCTTTAAATCTAGGATCGAGCACGGTGGCCAAAATGTAGTGCTCTGATTTCAACAGATTGACCACCCGTGAATCCTTGTTAAGCGAATTAAGGGCTGCATCCACAAGTCCCACATGCCTAGCGGAATCGCTCCGTGTTAGCTCCTCCTTCAATGCCTCCAGCTTCTTCTGCAAAAGCCTGATGAGGGGAATGACCTGACTCAGGCTGGCAGTGTCTGAACTGACTTCACGTGTGGCAAGTTCAAAGGGCATCAGAACCTTGCACAACGTTGAAATCATTCTCCACTGCACTTGAGACAGGTGCATTCCACCTACTATATCGTGCTCAATTGTATAGGCTTGAATGGCCTTTTGCTGCTCCTCCAACCTCTGAAGCATATAGAGGGTTGAATTCCACCTCGTTACCACTTCTTGCTTCAGATGATGGCAGGGCAGGTTCAGTAGTTTTTGGTGGTGCTCCAGTTTTCTGTACGTGGTGCCTGTACGCCGAAAGTGTCCCGCAATTCTTCTGGCCACCGACAGCATCTCTTGCACGGCCCTGTCGTTTTTTAAAAAATTCTGCACCACCAAATTCAAGGTATGTGCAAAACATGGGACGTGCTGGAATTGGCCCAGATTTAATGCACACACAATATTGCTGGCGTTGTCCGATGCCACAAATCCACAGGAGAGTCCAATTGGGGTAAGCCATTCCGCGATGATCTTCCTCAGTTGCCGTAAGAGGTTTTCAGCTGTGTGCGTATTCTGGAAAGCGGTGATACAAAGCGTAGCCTGCCTAGGAAAGAGTTGGCGTTTGCGAGATGCTGCTACTGGTGCCGCCGCTGCTGTTCTTGCGGCGGGAGTCCATACATCTACCCAGTGGGCTGTCACAGTCATATAGTCCTGACCCTGCCCTGCTCCACTTGTCCACATGTCCGTGGTTAAGTGGACATTGGGTACAGCTGCATTTTTTAGGACACTGGTGACTCTTTTTCTGAGGTCTGTGTACATTTTCGGTATCGCCTGCCTAGAGAAATGGAACCTAGATGGTATTTGGTACCGGGGACACAGTACCTCCAACAAGTCTCTAGTTGGCTCTGCAGTAATGATGGATACCGGAACCACGTTTCTCACCACCCAGGATGCCAAGGCCTCAGTTATCCGCTTTGCAGTAGGATGACTGCTGTGATATTTCATCTTCCTCGCAAAGGACTGTTGAACAGTCAATTGCTTACTGGAAGTAGTACAAGTGGGCTTACGACTTCCCCTCTGGGATGACCATCGACTCCCAGCGGCAACAACAGCAGCGCCAGCAGCAGTAGGCGTTACACGCAAGGATGCATCGGAGGAATCCCAGGCAGGAGAGGACTCGTCAGACTTGCCAGTGACATGGCCTGCAGGACTATTGGCATTCCTGGGGAAGGAGGAAATTGACACTGAGGGAGTTGGTGGGGTGGTTTGCGTGAGCTTGGTTACAAGAGGAAGGGATTTACTGGTCAGTGGACTGCTTCCGCTGTCACCCAAAGTTTTTGAACTTGTCACTGACTTATTATGAATGCGCTGCAGGTGACGTATAAGGGAGGATGTTCCGAGGTGGTTAACGTCCTTACCCCTACTTATTACAGCTTGACAAAGGGAACACACGGCTTGACACCTGTTGTCCGCATTTGTGGTGAAATACCTCCACACCGAAGAGCTGATTTTTTTGGTATTTTCACCTGGCATGTCAACGGCCATATTCCTCCCACGGACAACAGGTGTCTCCCCGGGTGCCTGACTTAAACAAACCACCTCACCATCAGAATCCTCCTGGTCAATTTCCTCCCCAGCGCCAGCAACACCCATATCCTCCTCATCCTGGTGTACTTCAACACTGACATCTTCAATCTGACTATCAGGAACTGGACTGCGGGTGCTCCTTCCAGCACTTGCAGGAGGCATGCAAATAGTGGAAGGCGCATGCTCTTCACGTCCAGTGTTGGGAAGGTCAGGCATCGCAAACGACACAATTGGACTCTCCTTGTGGATTTGGGATTTCAAAGAACGCACAGTTCTTTGCGGTGCTTTTGCCAGCTTGAGTCTTTTCAGTTTTCTAGCGAGAGGCTGAGTGCTTCCATCCTCATGTGAAGCTGAACCACTAGCCATGAACATAGGCCAGGGCCTCAGCCGTTCCTTGCCACTCCGTGTGGTAAATGGCATATTGGCAAGTTTACGCTTCTCCTCCGACAATTTTATTTTAGGTTTTGGAGTCCTTTTTTTTCTGATATTTGGTGTTTTGGATTTGACATGCTCTGTACTATGACATTGGGCATCGGCCTTGGCAGACGACGTTGCTGGCATTTCATCGTCTCGGCCATGACTAGTGGCAGCAGCTTCAGCACGAGGTGGAAGTGGATCTTGATCTTTCCCTAATTTTGGAACCTCAACTTTTTTGTTCTCCATATTTTATAGGCAGAACTAAAAGGCACCTCAGGTAAACAATGGAGATGGATGGATTGGATACTAGTATACAATTATGGACGGACTGCCACGGTTAGGTGGTATAAAAAAACCACGGTTAGGTGGTATATATTATAATAATAATACAATTATGGATGGACGGACTGCCTGCCGACTGCCGACACAGAGGTAGCCACAGCCGTGAACTACCGCACTGTACACTGGTTGATAAAGAGATAGTAGTATACTCGTAACAATTAGGATGACACTATGACGGTATAAAGAATGAAAAAAAAACCACGGTTAGGTGGTAGGTATATAATAATAAATAATACAATTCTGGTCGGACGGACTGCCTGCCGTGTGCCGACACAGAGGTAGCCACAGCCGTGAACTACCGCACTGTACACTGGTTGATAAAGAGATAGTAGTATACTCGTAACAATTAGGATGACACTATGACGGTATAAAGAATGAAAAAAAAAACCACGGTTAGGTGGTAGGTATATAATAATAAATAATACAATTCTGGTCGGACGGACTGCCTGCCGTGTGCCGACACAGAGGTAGCCACAGCCGTGAACTACCGCACTGTACACTGGTTGATAAAGAGATAGTAGTATACTCGTAACAATTAGGATGACACTATGACGGTATAAAGAATGAAAAAAAAACCACGGTTAGGTGGTAGGTATATAATAATAAATAATACAATTCTGGTCGGACGGACTGCCTGCCGTGTGCCGACACAGAGGTAGCCACAGCCGTGAACTACCGCACTGTACACTGGTTGATAAAGAGATAGTAGTATACTCGTAACAATTAGGATGACACTATGACGGTATAAAGAATGAAAAAAAAACCACGGTTAGGTGGTAGGTATATAATAATAAATAATACAATTCTGGTCGGACGGACTGCCTGCCGTGTGCCGACACAGAGGTAGCCACAGCCGTGAACTACCGCACTGTACACTGGTTGATAAAGAGATAGTAGTATACTCGTAACAATTAGGATGACACTATGACGGTATAAAGAATGAAAAAAAAACCACGGTTAGGTGGTAGGTATATAATAATAAATAATACAATTCTGGTCGGACGGACTGCCTGCCGTGTGCCGACACAGAGGTAGCCACAGCCGTGAACTACCGCACTGTACACTGGTTGATAAAGAGATAGTAGTATACTCGTAACAATTAGGATGACACTATGACGGTATAAAGAATGAAAAAAAAAACCACGGTTAGGTGGTAGGTATATAATAATAAATAATACAATTCTGGTCGGACGGACTGCCTGCCGTGTGCCGACACAGAGGTAGCCACAGCCGTGAACTACCGCACTGTACACTGGTTGATAAAGAGATAGTAGTATACTCGTAACAATTAGGATGACACTATGACGGTATAAAGAATGAAAAAAAAAACCACGGTTAGGTGGTAGGTATATAATAATAAATAATACAATTCTGGTCGGACGGACTGCCTGCCGTGTGCCGACACAGAGGTAGCCACAGCCGTGAACTACCGCACTGTACACTGGTTGATAAAGAGATAGTAGTATACTCGTAACAATTAGGATGACACTATGACGGTATAAAGAATTAAAAAAAAACCACGGTTAGGTGGTAGGTATATAATAATAAATAATACAATTCTGGTCGGACGGACTGCCTGCCGTGTGCCGACACAGAGGTAGCCACAGCCGTGAACTACCGCACTGTACACTGGTTGATAAAGAGATAGTAGTATACTCGTAACAATTAGGATGACACTATGACGGTATAAAGAATGAAAAAAAAACCACGGTTAGGTGGTAGGTATATAATAATAAATAATACAATTCTGGTCGGACGGACTGCCTGCCGTGTGCCGACACAGAGGTAGCCACAGCCGTGAACTACCGCACTGTACTGTGTCTGCTGCTAATATAGACTGGTTGATATTTAAAGAGATATTAGTAGTATACAACAATACTATACTGGTGGTCAGGCACTGGTCACCACTCCTGCAGCAAAAGTGTGCACTGTTAATTAATATAATTGTACTCCTGGCTCCTGCTAACAACCTGCAGTGCTCCCCAGTCTCCCCCACAATTAATTATAAGCTTTTAATTTATACATTGATGACTGTGCAGCACACTGGGCTGAGCTGAGTGCACACAGACTGAGTCACACTGTGTGACTGACTGTGCTGTGTATCGTTTTTTTTTTCAGGCAGAGAACGGATATAGCAGAGAGAAGTGAACGGATATATTATATTAAATAAAAGTTAACTAGCAACTGCACTGGTCACTGACTGTGGTAAACTAACTCTGTCTGCGACTCTGCACAATCTCTCTCTCTCTATCTAATCTATCTCTATTCTAATGGAGAGGACGCCAGACACGTCCTCTCCCTATCAATCTCAATGCACGAGTGAAAATGGCGGCGACGCGCGGCTCCTTATATAGAATCCGAGTCTCGCGATAGAATCCGAGCCTCGCGAGAATCCGACAGCGTCATGATGACGTTCGGGCGCGCTCGGGTTAACCGAGCAAGGCGGGAAGATCCGAGTCGCTCGGACCCGTGAAAAAAAACATGAAGTTCGGGCGGGTTCGGATTCCGAGGAACCGAACCCGCTCATCTCTAGTATATAGGTCCTTGCACCCAATGTGGGAGCCATTACAGCCCACTTGCATTACACTCTGCATCATATCTGCCCTCTAGTGTCCTGTGCTAGAAGTGTAAACTGCAATTTGGAATAAATAATTAGAACAATACAAATTGTTAATTACATTAGTAGTGGAATGATGTCATCCATTCTTCTGTTTCTTTCCTTTTTTCATTCCAATACCTCAAAGTGCATCCGTCCGTGCAAGCACTTAGCACTACTTTTTGCCCGTCCTCTGCAGGAACGGAAGAAGTAAAACTTCTAACTTCAAAGTCCTGGCTGCTATCAACAAACTTCATTGTTCATTTATATTTCCCCATCATTCCACCTAAGATAATGCTCGTTTTTATGTTTAAAAAAAATCATGAATGTAAATTAACATTATTTATTGTGCCACAATATATTTTATGCTAATGTTTTTTATGACATTGGTAACTTGTGCATAAATAAATGTACTTTCCCATCATTTTTTTAAAAGGGAAAATCAGCGAATTTGCAAAACCGCAGCTTGATACATTTATCTCCTGGTGGAGTGGATTACTAATAGGTTGCATTGGAAATAATAAGGTTAGCAGCTACTTTATTGGTGTAGGTGTCAGTTGAGGGCAGTGGTTCCAAAATTGGATGACGTGGCACCGGTATGTCGACACAAGTGTGTTTGTTTTTTCACATATTTTCAACTGTTGCTTGATTTACCATCCACGTGGACTACGATTGGGAACCTCTACCGTGCGCAGCAGTAGTGGAGCAATGCACTTTGCCTGAAGCGTGCCGAGCAAAGCGAGCCCGCAGAGGTATACGTTTGCACTAAATGTAGTCACATATGATGAAACATAGAAACTGACAACCAAAAAATAAAAAAAAGTTTTGTCAACTTTTTTTATGTAGACCATTTCCATGTCGACCTTTTGACCCTGTTGACATTTTATACCTATTGTCCTTTTCTTCTGTTCACCTATTCCATGTCAACATTTTGACCCTGTCGATCTTTTGACCCTGTCGGCCTAATGCATGCTACCCAAATGGACTTGACCTATTGACTGTCTATCTAATTACTGTAGATCTATTATACCTAGTGATGTGCACCGGAAATTTTTCGGGTTTTGTGTTTTGGTTTTGGATTCGGTTCCACGGCCGTGTTTTGGATTCGGACGCATTTTGGCAAAACCTCCCTGAATTTTTTTTGTCGGATTCGGGTGTGTTTTGGATCCGGGTGTTTTTTTTACAATAACCCCTCAAAAACAGCTTAAATCATAGAATTTGGGGGTCATTTTGATCCCATAGTATTATTAACCTCAATAACCATAATTTCCACTCATTTCCAGTCTATTCTGAACACCTCACAATATTATTTTTAGTCCTAAAATTTGCACCGAGGTCGCTAGATGGCTAAGCTAAGCGACCCAAGTGGCCGACACAAACACATGGCCCATCTAGGAGTGGCACTGCAGTGTCAGACAGGATGGCAGATTTAAAAAATAGTCCCCAAACAGCACATGATGCAAAGAAAAAAAGAGGTGCAATGAGGTAGCTGTATGACTAAGCTAAGCGACACAAGTGGCCGACACAAACACCTGGCCCATCTAGGAGTGGCACTGCAGTGTCAGACAGGATGGCAGATTTAAAAAATAGTCCCCAAACAGCACATGATGCAAAGAAAAAAATAGGTGCAATGAGGTAGCTGTGTGACTAAGCTAAGCGACCCAAGTGGCAGACACAAAAACCTGGCCCATCTAGGAGTGGCACTGCAGTGTCAGACAGAATGGCAGATTTAAAAAATAGTCCCCAAACAGCACATGATGCAAAGAAAAAAAGAGGTGCACCAAGGTCGCTGGTTGGCTAAGCTAAGCGACCCAAGTGGCCGACACAAACAACTGGCCCATCTAGGAGTGGCACTGCAGCTTTCTAGCGAGAGGATGAGTGCTTCCATCCTCATGTGAATCTGAACCACTAGCTATGAACATAGGCCAGGGCCTCAGCCGTTCCTTGCCACTCCGTGTCGTAAATGGCATATTGGCAAGTTTACGGTTCTCTACAGACGCTTTTAATTTTGATTTTTGGTTCATTTTACTGAACTTTTGTAGTATACTTGACGACACAGAGGTAGAGCAGTGGACTACTGTACCGTACTGCTATATATATATACTGGTGGTCAGCAAAATTCTGCACTGTCCTCCTACTATATACTGCGCACAACTAAAATTCAGCACAGGTATGGATGCATAGTATACTTGACGACACAGAGGTAGAGCAGTGGACTACTGTACCGTACTGCTATAAATATACTGGTGGTCAGCAAAATTCTGCACTGTCCTCCTACTATATACTGCGCACAACTAAAATGCAGCACAGGTATAGATGCATAGTATACTTGACGACACAGAGGTAGAGCAGTGGACTACTGTACCGTACTGCTATATATATATACTGGTGGTCAGCAAAATTCTGCACTGTCCTTCTACTATATACTGAGCACAACTAAAATGCAGCACAGGTATGGATGGGATAGTATACTTGACGACACAGAGGTAGAGCAGTGGACTACTGTACCGTACTGCTATATATATACGTTGCATTGGAAAGAATAAGGTTAGCAGCTACTTTATTGGTGTAGGTGTCAGTTTAGGGCAGTGGTTCCAAAATTGGGTGCCGTGGCACCAGGGGTGGATTTAGGGGTGAGGGCGCCCCTAGGCACAACAGTCACAACCGCCCCCTGCCTGCCTAATTTTATTATTTTTATTGATTGGTTATAGGCCCTCATTTGATAATAGCCAATTTAATGGAATAATAAATTATTAGACATATTTATTAAGTAGGACAGCATACAGGAGCAGTATGTGCATGTCCTACCCGGTTACACTCCATTCAAGATGGTATATAGTACAGTACAGTGAAATATTTTGTAGTTATTGGTACTTTTTGGACTGACAGTACCAACACAAACATCCATGTGCTGCCCACATACAGGTGCCGCCCCTGGGCACGTGCCTCACGGGAAATTTGCTACTGCGTGTCACCGTTATGTCGACACAAGTTTTGGGGAGTTTTTCACATATTTCAACTTTTGCTTGGTTTACCATCCACGTGGACTATGATTGGGAACAATAACCTGTACCGCGCACAGCAGTAGTGGAGCAAGGCACTTTGCCTGAAGCGTGCCGAGCAAAGCGAGTCCGCAGAGGTATAAGTTTGCACTAAATGTGGTCACATATGATGAATCATAGAAAATGACAACCAAAAAACATAAAAAAACTTATGTCGACCTTTTTTGTGTAGACCAATTCCATATCGCCTTTTTGACCCTGTTGACATTTTCGACCTTTTGACCTTTCTCCTGTATACCTTTTCCATGCTGATATTTTGACCCTGTCGATCTTTTGACCCTGTCGACCTAATGTATGTTACCCAAATGAGCTTGACCTATTGACCTATCTAATGACTGGCACTCTGGGGGGCTCCGGGTACTTGCAGGGGTGCCCTGGGTTGGTGATCTAGGACTAATTCTAATTATTATGTCAATATAATAGGCAAAACCAATGCTCGTGGCTGCCAATCATAAAATATGTAGACAAACAGAAGTGAATCCTGTCCCTCACCACACAACTGCCCCTAAGGATGACATATAAACACACTTTATTTAATTTCATTTGTTTCTTTGAATTTCTCCGTTACAAACGTTTGGCCTAGGGTTGCCGTGGAAAAAAAAATTCTGATGCTCTAGGGCGCCATAATTGTTCTGGTGGTTCTGGATTCTTGTGGTCCTTAGTGGTGTGTTTTCTCTGCACTTTTCTGTGAGTTTTTTGTGTTTGCTTTGTGTTCGTCCTTGCAGTGTGGGTCCTTGGGTAGGGAACACTATGGGCCTGATACTAATTCGGACACAGACCCGCCCGTCTTTGCATCTTTTGCAGCAGTCTGTCTGCGACTTTATGCTAAGGCAGCTACAAAGCCCTTCCCTGGTATACATCTGTGCATCCAAATGTGCACGGTCTGAGACACCGTCTGGCAGTGCCCATAGACACTGACATACCACTTGGTGCATCTCTAGATGCAGAATCTGTGGCACTATCCATTCAGGTGCAGATTATGCACCTGAGTATCACCCCCTATGAGAATGAATCTGCATCTCTGTAGGCAGTGTCCGACTGGGGCATGAAGGGCCCACTGGGGAATGCAGTGGTAGTGGCCCATGTTTAAGGGTGTGGCCAGTCTCCAGAGGGGATGTGGCCAATCTCCACAGAGGTTTGGCTAACCATTAGAGAGTGCATGGTCTTGGCCCCTTGATAAATATATATAGTAAATACTGATAGCGCTGCTATTAGCGCATGCAATGTACCAAATTAATAACACCAATACACTGTAGGAAATACACCATACTGTAGTTCTGTGCAATATAAGGTAACATATGTATTATGTGTCATTCAAGTGTACAGTGTGGAACCTGATCCTTAGAGGAGGAGGTGTGTCCCTGGGGAGTGGGGCCCACCGGGGGTTTCCCCTGTATCCCTGTGGGCCAGTCCAACCCTGTCTGTAGGGAACCACTATCAGCAACATGCCTGCAACACTCCCATAAGACACAATATCTGTGTGCAATGCATCAAATTAGACACCCCTCTGTTATCTCCAAGTTGCCTCCCATGAAAACCTAAAATATTTGCAAGCAAACCTGCTCTGTATCTCTATAGGAATATCTATAGATGATGAAGCTGCTGGATGCGTTCATGGGCCAGAAAAAATAAATAAATAAACAGCTACCATCTGCTTGGCCAGTCTGAAGCAGGTACGGCTTCTACGTGCTGGAGGAAGGTCCCCACCGCAGCTTCAAAATGAATACAACGCATCTTGCGCTTTATTTGTGAGAGCATGAAGCAGTCACAGGGGGCCAGGTCTGGACTGTTCGGCAGATGACTAAGCTCCTGGATGCGTTTATGGGCCAGAAAATTTAAAATAAACAGCCACCATCTGCTCGCTCATGTCGGAAATTTTGTGGAGACGCACCTCCATCTTGGGTCCACTGGGCCGACTGTTGGTTGGTCATGGGGTTGAAACTGTAGATTCAGAATTCATCCCCACTGCTGGTCTCCCAGACACATTTTGGCCAGCATATTGTGGCACTAAGTCAACTGAGCCTCCTTTACTCTCAAGTTAGCTGATTGCTCAGGTCAAGCTTTTCATGGAGTTTCATGCAGATGGGTCCTGATTAGATGCCTATCTCCTTCTCTAACTGGGCCACAATCACCATGGCGACCAACTCAATTATAGCCCCGATGGCAGCAACATCGTCTTCAGTGATGGCGAACACAGATAGGCCACAATGCTCATCTTCCAGGGACCATTTCCCGTGCAGAAATTCTGCAAACCACTCAAACACAGTGGTTCAGGAAGGTGCTTCCTCCCCAAAAGCAGCTTATAGTTGGTCAAAAGTCTAGATAGAAGATCATGGCTCTCCAGTGGCCTCTGTTGAGCTCCATACTGAGCTTGTGAAGGAAGTGAACATGCTGACTCCTTTGGTATGCAATTCTGCTTATAACAGGATTTTAATACCTACCGGTAAATCCTTTTCTCCTAGTCCGTAGAGGATGATGGGGTCCACTTCAGTACCATGGGGTATAGACGGTTCCGCAGGAGCCATGGGCACTTTAAGACTTTTTCAGAGTGTGAATTGGCTCCTCCCTCTATTCCCCTCCTCCAGACCTCAGTATAGGAACTGTGCCCAGGGAGATGGACATTTCGAGAAAAGGATTTACATTTAAGTTAATGGTGAGATTCATACCAGCTCACACTTCAACCATGCCGCACACATGGCAGTCAACAAAACACATGCCAACGGGCATGAACATTACAGCAACCGTGCTGAAAACATTATTAACAAATTAACAACTGCAGGTAAAGTACGCACTGGGCTGGGTGCCCAGCATCCTCTACGGACTAGGAGAAAAGGATTTACTGGTAGGTATTAAAATCCTGTTTTCTCATACGTCCTAGAGGATGCTGGGGTCCACTTCAGTACCATGGGGTTATACCAAAGCTCCAGTACGGGCGGGAGAGTGTGGATGACCCTGCAGCACCGATTGACCAAACTTTAGGTCCTCGTCGGTTAAGATGTCAAACTTGTAAAACTTAGCAAACGTGTTTGCCCCTGACCAAGTAGCTGCTCGGCAAAGCTGCAATGCCGAGACCCCCCGGGCAGCCGCCCAGGATGAGCCCAACTTCCTAGTAGAATGGGCAGTCACCAAATTCGGTATCGGCAATCCTGCCGAAGAATGAGCGTGTTGAATCGTACCTCTGATCCAGCGCGCAATAGTCTGCTTAGAAGCAGGACACCCAATCTTGCTGGGAGCATACAGGACAAACAGAGCCTCTGTTTTCCGTATACGAGCTGTTCTTGCGATATAGATCCTCAAAGCCCTGACCATATCCAGAGACTTTGAAGCAGCAAAGGTGTCAGTAGCCACTGGCACCACAATAGATTGGTTTATATGGAAAGAAGAAACCACCTTTGGAAGAAATTGCTGACGAGTTCTTAACTCAGCCCTATCTTCATGGAAAACCAAGTTAGGGCTCTTGTAAGACAAGGCCCCTAACTCAGACACCCTTCTTGCGGATGCCAAGGCCAACAGCATGACCACTTTCCAAGTGAGAAACTTCAACTCTATCTCCTGCAGAGGTTCAAACCAATCCGATTGAAGGAACTGCAACACCACGTTAAGATCCCATGGTGCCACAGGAGTCACAAATGGAGGTTGGGTGTGCAGAACCCTGTGACAACACAGCCGGCGCGTTGTGTCACACAGTGGTAAAAGACACGCAGCTACTTCCCTAGCCCTGGTCTTACCCATGGTCTACACTAATTGTTGATCTGTATTTGGCTATGTACTAGGCAATATTGTATTATATGATGTTATTGTTACAAGGGTACAGTTATGTTTTCGATGTATATATATGAATGTATTGGTTATTGTGTTATAGTTTGGAAAATAATGTTCCCCCCATGTGACTGCTCAGATAACCTGTGTGTTTGCTGTTGGGTAGATACAGCCAGTCTCAGATGTCAGGCCATACACCCCCCTCATTCTTACCCACACAATGGATTCCAGGCTACACATTCAGATTAAGTAAGGTTAATTTAGTTAACATCTATTGTGGCCTAGGGGACATGCCTGGGCACGTGAAAGTAGGTTTGCTCTGAAACTGTTCTGGGGGTGTCGCCTTATTGTAGGAAAGACAAAGGTTTTGATAATAGCAAACAGGGGAGTTGAGAGGGATCTGGGAGAGAAGGTGAGAGAGTGGCAGGAGACTGGCTAAGTAATGTTCTGTCAGGAGTTCCAGGAGTGAATTGTCGTGTAGAATTGGATCACAGAAGTGTGCTGAGCTGTTTATAACGCATTCTGTTCAATAAACCACTGTTGGTTTTTTATCTACCACCATGACTGAGTGATTTGGAACCCAGTATCCTCACAAACCCCTTTCATGAATGTCTAAACTTCTGGAAGGGAGGCCAATTGTTTCTGAAAGAAAACGGACAAGGCCGAAATCTGGACCTTGATTGAACCCAACCGTAGGCCCGCATCCACACCTGCCTGGAGAAAATGGAGAAAACGTCCTAACTGAAACTCTTCCGTTGGAGCCTTCTTGGTTTCACACCAAGACACATATTTTCTTCAAATACGGTGGTAATGTTTAGACGTTACTCCTTTCCTGGCCTGAATAAGAGTGGGAATGACTTCTTTGGGAATACCCTTTCGGGCTAGGATCCGGCGCTCAACAGCCATGCCGTCAAACGTAGCCGCGGTAAGTCTTGATACACGCATGGCCCCTGCTGCAGCAGGTCCTCGCGAAGAGGAAGAGGCCGAGGATCTTCTATGAGCAACTCCTGAAGATCTGGATACCAAGCCCTCCTTGGCCAGTCTGGGACAATGAGGATCGCTCGAACGGCTGTTCTTCTTATGAACTTGAGAACTTTAGGAATGAGTGGAAGTGGAAGGAAGACATATACCGACCGAAACACCCACTGGGTCACTAGTGCATCCACTGCTATTGCTTGAGGGTCTCTCGACCTGGAACAATATCTCTGAAGCTTCTTGTTGAGACGAGATGCCATCATGTCTACTTGAGGAACTCCCCAAAGACTCGTCACCTCTGCGAAGACTTCTAGGTGGAGGCCCCATTCTCCTGGATGGAGATTGTGTCTGCTGAGGAAGTCTGCTTCCCAGGTGTCCACTACCGGAATGAAAATTGCCGACAGAGCTCTTGCATGTCTTTCTGCCCAGAGGAGGATCTTTGATACCTCTGCCATTGCGGCTCTGATTTTCGTTCCACCCTGATGGTTTATGTACGCAATTGCTGTTACATTTTCCGACTGGATCTGTATGGGTTGATCTTGAAGAAGATACACCGCTTGTAGAAGGCCGTTGTAAATGGCTCTCAACTCAACACACGTTTATGTGAAGACAAGTTTCTTGACTTGACCATCTTCCTTGGAAGCTCTCCCCCTGTGTGACTGCTCCCCAGCCTCGGAGACTTGCATCCATGGTCACCAGGATCCAGTCTTGAATCCCGAACCTGCGTCCCTCTAGGAGGTGAGAACTGTGTAGCCACCACAGGATCGAAATTCTGGCATTGGATGACAGGATTATCCTCTGATATATGTGTAGATGGGATCCGGATCACTTGTCCAATAGGTCCCACTGGAATACTCTGACATGGAATCGGCCAAACTGTATGGCCTCGTAGGCCGTTACCATCTTTCCCAACAACCGAATGCATTGATGAATCGACACTCTTGTTGGTTTCAGAATTTGTTTGACCATTCTCTGGATTTCCAGAGCCTTTTCTACTGGAAGAAATACCCTCTGTACTTCTGTGTCCAGTATCATCCCAAGAAAGGACAATCTTGTTGTCGGTTCCAATTGTGACTTTGGAAAATTTATGATCCAACCGTGATGTTGAAGTACTGTCAGGGAGAGTGCAATGTTCTCCACCAACCTTTCCCTGGACCTCGCTTTTATCAGGAGATCGTCCAGGTAAGGAATTATATTGACTCCTTGCTGTCAAAGGAGGACCATCATCTCCGCCATCACCTTGGTGAACACCCTCGGTGCCGTGGAGAGTCCGAACGGCAACGTCTGAAATTGGTAATGACAATCCTGCACTGCGAATCTCAGATAAGCTTGATGCGGAGGATAAATGGGAACATGTAAATTGGCATCTTTTATGTCCACTGACACCATGAATTCCCCCTCCTCCAGACTGGAAATCACTGCCCTCAGAGATTCCATCTTGAACTTGAACCTTTGCAGGTAGAGATTCAGATTTTTCAGATTTAGAATCGGTCTGACCGGCTTCGGAACTACAAATAGGCTTGAATAAAACCCTTATCCTTGTTGTGACAAGGGAACCAGGACAATGACTTGATCCTGACACAATTTTTGTATTGCCGCTGCTACCACTTCCCTGTCCAGGACAGAAGCTGGTAAGGTCGATTTGTAAAATCGGCATGGGGGAATGTCTTGAAACTCCAGTTTGTACCCTTGGAACACTATTTGTACAACCCACGGGTCCAGGCCAGATTGAACCGAGAAGTAACTGAAGAGTTTCAGACGTGCCTCCACCTGAGCGGACTCCCGCAAGGGAGCCCCAGCGTCATGCTAAAGATTTGGCAGAAGCAGAGGTTGATTTCTGCTCCTGTGATCCTGGAAACACTGTGAATTTTTTTCCTTTTCCCCTTCCTCTACCCGCAAAGAAAGGGGAACCTTTACCCTTTTTGTATTTATTGGGCCGAAAGCACTGCATCTGAGAGTGTTGTGTCTTTTTCGCCGGTTCAGGAGCATAAGGCAAGAATGTCAACTTACCCGCGGTAGCCGCAGAAACTAAAGCATCCAGCCCATCTCCAAACAAAGCCTCACCTTTGTACGGGAGAGCCTCCATATTCCTTTTGGAATCTGTGTCAGCATTCCATTGGCGAATCCACAACGCCCTCCGTGCTGAGATTGCCATGGTAGCAGCTCTTGATCCCAAGAGACCATTATCTTTCATGGCTTCTAGCATATACACAGCAGCGTCTTTGATATGACCTAACGTTAGGAGTATCTCGTCTCTATCTATTGTGTCAATGTCTGATGACAAGTTTTCTGACCACTTTTCAATAGCATTACTCACCCACGCACAGGCAATGGTAGGTCTGAGTAGTGTCCCATTGGCCACATAAATAGATTTCAACGTAGTCTCCAACTTGCGGTCTGCCGGCTCCTTAAGTGAAGCCGTCCCAGGTGCAGGGAGAATCACCTTTTCTGTTAACCTCTGCAAGGAAAGGATAAGCTACCTGAATTCTTTTGGGAACCTGAAATTTCTTTTCAGGATTTGTCCAAACTCCCTCAAAGAGACTGTTCAGCTCATGAGATGGAGGAAAAGTTACATTAATTTTCTTTTCCTTACAAAAATAAGCCTTCTCCTGTGGTAAAGGAGGGGCCTCTGTAACTTCTAACACCTCCTTTATAGCAACAATCATGTATTGAATGTTTTTTGCTAACTTTGGATCTATTCCCCTGGAATCACTAGTGTCGACACAGGAATCGGAGTCCGTGTCGGTATCAGTTTGTACTATTTGTGCAAATGACCTTTTATGTGTACCAGAGGGATCCCCTGTGGATGAAAAGGCAGAACTATTAAAAATGACATCTTTGACAGATATTCTCAGTTTTCTGCACGAGACTCAGACTTATCCAATCTCCTACTGATATGAATCACACTATCACGTAATTCTTTCACCCATTCAGGCTCTTGGTGTGCCGGCAGCGCCACCACATTACAGCTCTGTGTCCCTAACATGGCTCCCTCAGGGGAAGAGCTCATTGCCTCAGACATGTCACACACGTGCACAATCACACCACAGACACTCCGGGGCATATAGGGGACAGACCCACAGTAAAATCTGTCAGAGGGACACAAAAAGGAATTGCCAGTCCACAACTCAGCGCCTAAAGAAAAAATCCCTGTGTCTTGTACTTTGTACACAGAGATAAAAAATCCCAGTGTTGCGTACTTTTTACACAGAGACTTTCTGCGCTATATATATTGCCAATAATAGGTTATAGAACCACAATATACACTCCCCCCCCCCTTTTTGGCACCCTGATACTTGATTCAGAAGTGGAGAGGAGGATCAGCGTTTCTTCCCCTGCTGTGTGCTGGGAGAAAATGGCGCTGAGCAGTGTGCTGGCTGCCTGAGGAAGAAGCCCCGCCCCCTGCAATGGCGTGTTTTTCCTCAGCTATTGAACTAGATATTTATACTGGCAGGGGTGTAGGACTGTGCCACAGCATCATATGCCACCTTTTGCCAGTGAGAGTAGGTTTCATGCTGCCCAGGGCGCCCCCACCCCCCGCGCACTGCACCCTGCTGTGCACTGTGTTATGGATAGCATGTTTGCGCAGCATTCCCGCTCGCTGCGCGGTACCTTAAGCCGTCACGATGACCGGAGATCCCTCTCTGCAGACCTCCGGTAATACACTCACCAGTCTTCTGACTTCTGGCTCTGTTAGGGGGGTGGCAGCGTGCTGTGGGAGTGAGCGCATAGCCACAGCTAGTGTTCAGTACCCTTCAGGAGCTAATGGTGTCCTGTCAGCAGAAGCAGAGCCATGAAACTCTTTAGGAAGTTGGTTCCTACTTCTTCCCTCTAAGTGCCACGAAGCAGGGAGACTGTTGCCAGCAGTCTCCCTGAAAATAAAAACCTAACATATAGTCTTTTAGTGAAACTCAGTAGAGCTCCACTAGAGTGCGACCAGTCTGACTGGGCACATTTTCTAAACTGAGGTCTGGAGGAGGGGCATAGAGGGAGGAGCAAGTTCACACTCTAAAAAAGTCTTAAAGTGCCCATGGCTCCTGCGGAACCGTCTATACCCCATGGTACTGAAGTGGACCCCAGCATCCTCTAGGACGTATGAGAAATATGGTTCTTTACCTTGCACGAGAACTTTAATCAGGCATTACAGTTCACAACCAGATAGATTGTGTCTACTCTACCTTTGCACTGCACATCTGGAAACCTATTGCACACCACTCATACACACCTATACAATAGTCAACCATTAACTCAATATCAGGAGAACGGGCTGACAATTGTATATGTGTGTACCCAGCCTTAAAGGACAGGCTCATTAGTCTGCAAGTGCATGTTGTTTACGTGTCTCTATAAAAGGGACTGCATGTTCCCAAGCCTGTCGATGTGTTATTAGAGCATTGTAGTGTGTTACAAGTCTAGTGATGTGCACCGGACATTTTTCGGGTTTTGTGTTTTGGTTTTGGATTCGGTTCCGCGGCCGTGTTTTGGATTCGGACGCGTTTTGGCAAAACCTCACCGAAAATTTTTTGTCGGATTCGGGTGTGTTTTGGATTCGGGTGTTTTTTTTCAAAAAACCCTAAAAAACAGCTTAAATCATAGAATTTGGGGGTCATTTTGATCCCATAGTATTATTAACCTCAATTACCATAATTTCCACTCATTTCCAGTCTATTCTGAACACCTCACACCTCACAATATTATTTTTAGTCCTACAATTTGCACCGACACAAGTGGCCGACACAAACACCTGGCCCATCTAGGAGTGGCACTGCAGTGTCAGGCAGGATGGCACTTCAAAAAAATTGTCCCCAAACAGCACATGATGCAAAGAAAAAAAGAGGCGCACTAAGGTCGCTGTGTGACTAAGCTAAGCGACACAAGTGGCCGACACAAACACCTGGCCCATCTAGGAGTGGCACTGCAGTGTCAGGCAGGATGGCACTTCCAAAAAATTGTCCCCAAACAGCACATGATGCAAAGAAAAAAAGAGGCGCACCAAGGTCGCTGGATGGATGGCTAAGCTAAGCGACACAAGTGACCGACACAAACACCTGGCCCATCTAGGAGTGGCACTGCAGTGTCAGGCAGGATGGCACTTCAAAAAAATTGTCCCCAAACAGCACATGATGCAAAGAAAAATGAAAGAAAAAAGAGGTGCAAGATGGAATTGTCCTTGGGCCCTCCCACCCACCCTCATGTTGTATAAACAGGACATGCACACTTTAACGAACCCATCATTTCAGCGACAGGGTCTGCCACACGACTGTGACTGAAATGACTGGTTGGTTTGGGCCCCCACCAAAAAAAGAAGCAATCAATCTCTCCTTGCACAAACTGGCTCTACAGAGGCAAGATGTCCACCTCATCATCATCCTCCGATTCCTCACCCCTTTCACTGTGTACATCCCCCTCCTCACAGATTATTAATTCGTCCCCACTGGAATCCACCATCTCAGGTCCCCGTGTACTTTCTGGAGGCAATTGCTGCTGGTGAATGTCTCCACGGAGGAATTGATTATAATTCATTTTGATGAACATCATCTTCTCCACATTTTCTGGAAGTAACCTCGTACGCCGATTGCTGACAAGGTGAGCGGCTGCACTAAACACTCTTTCGGAGTACACACTGGAGGGAGGGCAACTTAGGTAGAATAAACCAGTTTGTGCAAGGGCCTCCAAATTGCCTCTTTTTCCTGCCAGTATACGTACGGACTGTCTGACGTGCCTACTTGGATGCGGTCACTCATATAATCCTCCACCATTCTTTCCATGGTGAGAGAATCATATGCAGTGACAGTAGACGACATGTCAGTAATCATTGGCAGGTCCTTCAGTCCGGACCAGATGTCAGCACTCGCTCCAGACTGCCCTGCATCACCGCCAGCGGGTGGGCTCGGAATTCTTAGCCTTTTCCTCGCACCCCCAGTTGCGGGAGAATGTGAAGGAGGAGATGTTGACGGGTCACGTTCCGCTTGACTTGACAATTTTCTCACCAGCAGGTCTTTGAACCTCTGCAGATTTGTGTCTGCCGGAAAGAGAGATACAACGTAGGTTTTAAATCTAGGATCGAGCACGGTGGCCAAAATGTAGTGCACTGATTTCAACAGATTGACCACCCGTGAATCCTGGTTAAGCGAATTAAGGGCTCCATCCACAAGTCCCACATGCCTAGCGGAATCGCTCTGTTTTAGCTCCTCCTTCAATGTCTCCAGCTTCTTCTGCAAAAGCCTGATGAGGGGAATGACCTGACTCAGGCTGGCAGTGTCTGAACTGACTTCACGTGTGGCAAGTTCAAAGGGTTGCAGAACCTTGCACAACGTTGAAATCATTCTCCACTGCGCTTGAGTCAGGTGCATTCCCCCTCCTTTGCCTATATCGTGGCTAGATGTATAGGCTTGAATGGCCTTTTGCTGCTCCTCCATCCTCTGAAGCATATAGAGGGTTGATTTCCACCTCGTTACCACCTCTTGCTTCAGATGATGGCAGGGCAGGTTCAGGAATGTTTGGTGGTGCTCCAGTCTTCTGTACGCGGTGCCTGAATGCCGAAAGTGGCCCGCAATTCTTCGGGCCACCGACAGCATCTCTTGCACGCCCCTGTCGTTTTTTAAATAATTCTGCACCACCAAATTCAATGTATGTGCAAAACATGGGATGTACTGGAATTTGCCCAGATGTTATGCACGCACAATATTGCTGGCGTTGTCCGATGTCACAAATCCCCAGGAGAGTCCAATTGGGGTAAGCCATTCTGCGATGATCTTCCTCAGTTCCCGTAAGAGGTTGTCAGCTGTGTGCCTCTTATGGAAAGCAGTGATACAAAGCGTAGCCTGCCTAGGAACGAGTTGGCGTTTGCGAGATGCTGCTACTGGTGCCGCCGCTGCTGTTCTTGCTGCGGGAGGCAATACATCTACCCAGTGGGCTGTCACAGTCATATAGTCCTGAGTCTGCCCTGCTCCACTTGTCCACATGTCCGTGGTTAAGTGGACATTGGGTACAACTGCATTTTTTAGGACACTTGTGAGTCTTTTTCTGAGGTCTGTGTACATTTTCGGTATCGCCTGCCTAGATAAATGGAACCTAGATGGTATTTGGTACCGAGGACACAGTACCTCAATCAAGTCTATAGTTGCCTCTGAAATAACGGCGGATACCGGACGCACGTCTAACACCAACATAGTTGTCAAGGCCTCAGTTATCCGCTTTGCAGCAGGATGACTGCTGTGATATTTCATCTTCCTCGCAAAGGACTGTTGGACAGTCAATTGCTTACTGGAAGTAGTACAAGTGGTCTTCCGACTTCCCCTCTGGGATGACGATCGACTCCCAGCAGCAACAACAGCAGCGCCAGCAGCAGTAGGCGTTACACTCAAGGATGCATCGGAGGAATCCCAGGCAGGAGAGGACTCGTCAGACTTGACAGTGACATGGCCTGCAGGACTATTGGCTTTCCTGGGTAAGGAGGAAATTGACACTGAGGGAGTTGGTGGTGTGGTTTGCAGGAGCTTGGTTACAAGAGGAAGGGATTTAGTGGTCAGTGGACTGCTTCCGCTGTCACCCAAAGTTTTTGAACTTGTCACTGACTTATGATGAATGCGCTGCAGGTGACGTATAAGGGAGGATGTTCCGAGGTGGTTAACGTCCTTACCCCTACTTATTACAGCTTGACAAAGGCAACACACAGCTTGACACCTGTTGTCCGCATTTGTGTTGAAATAATTCCACACCGAAGAGGTGATTTTTTTTGTATTTTGACCAGGCATGTCAATGGCCATATTCGTCCCACGGACAACAGGTGTCTCCCCGGGTGCCTGACTTAAACAAACCACCTCACCATCAGAATCCTCCTTGTCAATTTCCTCCCCAGCGCCAGCAACACCCATATCCTCATTCTGGTGTACTTTAACAGTGACATCTTCAATTTGACTATCAGGAACTGGACTGCGGGTGCTCCTTCCAGCACTTGCAGTGGGCGTGCAAATGGTGGAAGGCGCAAGCTCTTCCCGTCCAGTGTTGGGAAGGTCAGGCATCGCAACCGACACAATTGGACTCTCCTTGGGGATTTGTGATTTAGAAGAACGCATAGTTCTTTGCTGTGCTTTTGCCAGCTTAAGTCTTTTCATTTTTCTAGCGAGAGGATGAGTGCTTCCATCCTCATGTGAAGCTGAACCACTAGCCATGAACATAGGCCAGGGCCTCAGCCGTTCCTTGCCACTCCGTGTCATAAATGTGTCATAAAACGCTTCTCCTTAGACGATTTTAATTTTGATTTTTGGGTCATTTTACTGAACTTTTGTTTTTCGGATTTTACATGCTCTCTAATATGACATTGGGCATCGGCCTTGGCAGACGACGTTGATGGCATTTCATCGTCTCGGCCATGACTAGTGGCAGCAGCTTCAGCACGAGGTGGAAGTGGATCTTGATCTTTCCCTATTTTAACCTCCACATTTTTGTTCTCCATTTTTTAATGTGTGGAATTATATGCCAGTAGCAATGGCCTACTACTATATTTACTGCGCACAACTAAAATGCACCACAGGTATGGATGGATAGTATACTTGACGACACAGAGGTAGGTACAGCAGTGGCCTACCGTACTGCTATATATAGTATACTGGTGGTCACTGTGTCAGCAAACTGCAAAACTAAAATGCACCACAGGTATAGAATGTAGATGGATAGTATACTTAATGGATGACGACACAGAGGTAGGTACAGCAGTGGCCTACCGTACTGCTATATACAGTATACTGGTGGTCACTGTGTCAGCAACTGCAAAACTAAAATGCACCACAGGTATAGAATGTAGATGGATAGTATACTTAATGGATGACGACACAGAGGTAGGTACAGCAGTGGCCTACCGTACTGCTATATATAGTATACTGGTGGTCACTGTGTCAGCAAACTGCAAAACTAAAATGCACCACAGGTATAGAATGTAGATGGATAGTATACTTAATGGATGATGACACAGAGGTAGGTACAGCAGTGGCCTACCGTACTGCTATATATAGTATACTGGTGGTCACTGTGTCAGCAAACTGCAAAACTAAAATGCACCACAGGTATAGAAAGTAGATGGATAGTATACTTAATGAATGACGACACAGAGGTAGGTACAGCAGTGGCCTACCGTACTGCTATATATAGTATACTGGTGGTCACTGTGTCAGCAAACTGCAAAACTAAAATGCACCACAGGTATAGAATGTAGATGGATAGTATACTTAATGGATGACGACACAGAGGTAGGTACAGCAGTGGCCTACCGTACTGCTATATATAGTATACTGGTGGTCACTGTGTCAGCAAACTGCAAAACTAAAATGCACCACAGGTATAGAATGTAGATGGATAGTATACTTAATGAATGACGACACAGAGGTAGGTACAGCAGTGGCCTACCGTACTGCTATATATAGTATACTGGTGGTCACTGTGTCAGCAAACTGCAAAACTAAAATGCACCACAGGTATAGAATGTAGATGGATAGTATACTTAATGGATGACGACACAGAGGTAGGTACAGCAGTGGCCTACCGTACTGCTATATATAGTATACTGGTGGTCACTGTGTCAGCAAACTGCAAAACTAAAATGCACCACAGGTATGGAATGTAGATGGATAGTATACTTAATGGATGACGACACAGAGGTAGGTAGAGCAGTGGCCTACCGTACTGCTATATATAGTATACTGGTGGTCACTGTGTCAGCAAACTGCAAAACTAAAATGCACCACATGTATAGAATGTAGATGGATAGTATACTTAATGGATGACGACACAGAGGTAGGTACAGCAGTGGCCTACCGTACTGCTATATATAGTATACTGGTGGTCACTGTGTCAGCAAACTGCAAAACTAAAATGCACCACAGGTATAGAATGTAGATGGATAGTATACTTAATGGATGACGACACAGAGGTAGGTACAGCAGTGGCCTACCGTACTGCTATATATAGTATACTGGTGGTCACTGTGTCAGCAAACTGCAAAACTAAAATGCACCACAGGTATAGAATGTAGATGGATAGTATACTTAATGAATGACGACACAGAGATAGGTACAGCAGTGGCCTACCGTACTGCTATATATAGTATACTGGTGGTCACTGTGTCAGCAAACTGCAAAACTAAAATGCACCACAGGTATAGAATGTAGATGGATAGTATACTTAATGGATGACGACACAGAGGTAGGTACAGCAGTGGCCTACCGTACTGCTATATATAGTACACTGGTGGTCACTGTGTCAGCAAACTGCAAAACTAAAATGCACCACAGGTATAGAATGTAGATGGATAGTATACTTAATGAATGACGACACAGAGGTAGGTACAGCAGTGGCCTACCGTACTGCTATATATAGTATACTGGTGGTCACTGTGTCAGCAAACTGCAAAACTAAAATGCACCACAGGTATAGAATGTAGATGGATAGTATACTTAATGGATGACGACACAGAGGTAGGTACAGCAGTGGCCTACCGTACTGCTATATATAGTACACTGGTGGTCACTGTGTCAGCAAACTGCAAAACTAAAATGCACCACAGGTATAGAATGTAGATGGATAGTATACTTAATGGATGACGACACAGAGGTAGGTACAGCAGTGGCCTACCGTACTGCTATATATAGTACACTGGTGGTCACTGTGTCAGCAAACTGCAAAACTAAAATGCACCACAGGTATAGAATGTAGATGGATAGTATACTTAATGAATGACGACACAGAGGTAGGTACAGCAGTGGCCTACCGTACTGCTATATATAGTATACTGGTGGTCACTGTGTCAGCAAACTGCAAAACTAAAATGCACCACAGGTATAGAATGTAGATGGATAGTATACTTAATGGATGACGACACAGAGGTAGGTACAGCAGTGGCCTACCGTACTGCTATATATAGTACACTGGTGGTCACTGTGTCAGCAAACTGCAAAACTAAAATGCACCACAGGTATAGAATGTAGATGGATAGTATACTTAATGAATGACGACACAGAGGTAGGTACAGCAGTGGCCTACCGTACTGCTATATATAGTATACTGGTGGTCACTGTGTCAGCAAACTGCAAAACTAAAATGCACCACAGGTATAGAATGTAGATGGATAGTATACTTAATGGATGACGACACAGAGGTAGGTACAGCAGTGGCCTACCGTACTGCTATATATAGTACACTGGTGGTCACTGTGTCAGCAAACTGCAAAACTAAAATGCACCACAGGTATAGAATGTAGATGGATAGTATACTTAATGAATGACGACACAGAGGTAGGCACAGCAGTGGCCTTCCGTATCGTACTGCTATATATAGTATACTGGTGGTCTCTGTGTCAGCAAAACTCTCCACTGTACTCTTCCTATATAATATTAATTATACTGGTGGTCCTCAGTCCCCACAATAAAGCAGCACACTGAGCACAGATATGGAGTGTTTTTCAGGCAGACAACGTATACTGGTGGTCACTGTCAGCAAAACTCTGCACTGTACTCCTGCTATATAATACAGCTGCTCCCCAGTCCCCACAATTAAGCAGTGTGAGCACAGATATATTATGCAGCACACTGAGCACAGATATGGTATGGAGCGTTTTTTTCAGGCAGAGAACGGATAAAAACTGGTGGTCACTTATCTGCAAAACTCTGCACTGTACTCCTCCTAACAGCTGCTCCCCAGTCCTCCCCACAATTAAGCAATAAAGCAATCAAGTTCAACAATAAACGGAGAGGACGCCAGCCACGTCCTCTCCCTATCATCTCCAATGCACGAGTGAAAATGGCGGCGACGCGCGGCTGCTTATATAGAATCCGAATCTCGCGAGAATCCGACAGCGGGATGATGACGTTCAGGCGCGCTCGGGTTAGCCGAGCAAGGCGGGAAGGTTCGAATCTGCTCCGGACCCGTGTAAAAAGGGTGAAGTTGGGGGGGGGGGGGGGTTCGGTTTCCGAGAAACCGAACCCGCCCATCTCTAGTTACAACTGTACAGTACTCATCCCAAGAGAGATTTATACTTTATCATATTGACTGCTATTTATGTTCGATCACCTGTATCCTGTTATCTTCAATAAAACCTACTCTGGCAATGGAATCAACGTGTGGACCAAGGGCGTAGCTACCATAAGTGCAGGGGATGAGGCTTCTATGGGGCCCGAGTCGTCTCTGGGGCCCGAGCCTTCCACTGCACCTAGCTGCTGAGCCCCAGCGCTGGCAGTTTTTACCTTAAAGTGTGCTGCTGTGCTGCTGTACTGCTGTGAGGAAGCGTGGCTGAGTATGCCAAGGAATCCTGAGACCACGGGCACGCCTCCTCCCAGCATCGGGAGAGTAGATGTGGCGGCAGTGCAGCAGCACACTGCTGAGAAGTTAAAAACAAAGGGGCCCCGATGGTGAGTGCTGCTGAAAGGCCACTGGGGAAGGGGATCTATAAGTAGTCAGGGGGGGAGGAGGGCATGGGATTATGCTATGGGGCCCCAAATAGCATAGCTACGCCCCTGGTGTGTACTAACCTCCTTACTCATCTTTGCTATGCACCACCTAACTTGTAGGCATCTGCAGGTACTTAGGGGGTAATTCCAAGTTGATCACAGCAGGATTTTTGTTAGCAATTGGGCAAAACCATGTGCACTGCAGGGGAGGCAGATATAACATGTGCAGAGAGAGTTAGATTTGGGTGGGGTGTGTTCAATCTGCAATCTAATTTGCAGTGTAAAAATAAAGCAGCCAGTACTTACCCTGCACAGAAATAAAATAACCCACCCAAATCTAACTCTTTCTGCACATGTTATATCTGCCTCCCCAGCAGTGCACATGGTTTTGCCCAATTGCTATCAAAAATTCTGCTGCGATCAACTTGGAATTACCTCCTTAAACAGGTGCAAAGAATGAATCTTTTAAACTTGCATTAGATTAGTGACTTTCAAAAAGGGAGGTTGTAGATGTAAGCTCCCTAGTTTCCTCCTAAGCAACTCCTGAAACATCTACTTAATACCTTTTCCACGTTATATCACTTGAAATCATTTAGCAATACGAGGCGTTTAATGGAAGTCTCTCATAAACACTTTGTTGTGACATACAGTAAAAGCCTTTCCCAGTGTGACTATTAGCAGAGCGCTGATACAGTACTTTAAGGGAAATCACTCAATAAACTGGCTATGGAGCAGAATACACAATTAGCCTCTATCGCTGTGTGGTACTTGTGACTATTAGCAGATAAATGTGCGCCAATCTCTCTGTAACTCATGGGCAGCATATACTATAGGACTAATTCATGTTTTTATGCAATGCTGATGTCCATGCAACTGATCGATTATTGGCAGACTGCGCATGTGCCACAACTGCACTGCGTACGTGCCAAGGTGCCCTTGCAATCGCACTGAGATTTTAAATGCAGAGCAATAGAGACCGTTTGGGGCGGGTAACTGAGTGGTGGCACGTGATGGCCATTTTCGGGGCGTGTATTTGCCTTTCATGTATGTAGAGAAACATGGAGCATGCGTCGCTACTGCCATCTCCAGTCGGCCATAGGTTAACCCTAGGAGTCAATGTTCCTCGTTATTGTGTCAGTGCGGCATATGAGTGCGCAATTGTGATGGCGCCAATCTTCTTTCCTGGGCAGCACCTTCACTTGCGATGATTAGCAGTTCTGTAACCTAGAAATACACAGCTGCATATGCATTTGCATGCAAACATGAATTAGCCCCTATGGGTCTGATTCAGATGTGGTTGGAGTGGCTATCGCTGCTGCTTTATAGCTCTAATATGGTAAGTCAGCAGATAGCATCACGCCTGTATCATGCATTACTGATCCATGCTACATCAAAGGATGCAGTATCGTATCATGCAACCTCATAGGCCGGCTCCTTGTCAACCCTGCCTCCCCAGTCACCCACTATCTCCCTGTCACCCACTATCTCCCTGTTAACTCTGCCTCCCCAGTCACCCACTATCTCCCTGTCACCCACTATCTCCCTGTTAACTCTGCCTCCCCAGTCACCCACTATCTAGCTGAAATCCACTATCTCCCTATTAACCTGCCTCCTCAGTCACTCACTATCTCCCTGTCACCCACTATCTCCCTGTCAACCCTGTGTCACAACTGAGGGCCTGAGCTGACAGGAGGAAGCCTCAGTTGTAGGGACTGGGGTGAAGGTAAACTTCAGAGGTTTTATCAGACCCCTGGACATACGAGTAAGATGTAGAAAGGTTGCCCGAAGGCGTGACCACGACAACCAGGATTAAAAGTCAATAAGTATTTATTAACAGAACTCCATGTAATCACAGCAGTAATAAGTCAATGAAGATATACAGCAGATTTGATAAAAACAGTTCCTGGAGAACTACGGGTTGGCAACGGCCACAGGGTACTGGTAGCAGTAGGTACAGTTCTTAATGTCCCAGAGATGGAATGTCCTTACCAGACCCGTCCGTAGTATGAGGTATAGCCAAGGAACACACCAGCAGGTGTTTCACTGGAAGCTGGTAGCACTGTAGTTGAAGTAGCTGCTGGACGCTGGATGGAACCAGCCAGGTGTTAAAACATGGAGTAGATGCTGGATGGAACTAGCCAGATGGTAAATGAAGCTAGGGAGCGAAGATATAGAAACCGATGGTTTGCAGGTACCGATGGGATGCAGGTAACCGATGGTAAGCAGGTAACCGCTGGAAAAGCACCGGCTCTTTAAGATAGCTGACCACTGCTGGAAGCTGACCGCTGGAAGCAGGTGATACTGTAGTTGGAGACTGGAGCAAACACAGGAGACTGTGGAGTCAGGCTGCACCGCAAGGTGTTAGGCTGGTGCGGGTTTCTTAGTGGAATCTGGAAACAGGAGTTGGAAACCTGGAATGGAAACAACCACAGCAGAGAGAGACTGGAACAAGGTTTGACAACCAAAGTACTGACGATTTCCTGGTTCAGGCTCAATCCCTTTATACCCTTAGGTATGCAGGGATTGGATGAGCAATTAGGCAGACTTCAGCGGAGCTATGGATTGGAGGACAGAATCATGTGACCAGAACCAAGATGGCTGCGCCCATACCTGCCAGCGGAGGGAAACCCCGCCTGCAACACCACATGGAGACCCCTCTGCAATGGCGGCGGTGAACCCAGAGAACGCCGACCCGCGTCCCAGACCTCCAGCGCGGACGGCCGCGGCTGCAGTAGATGAAGAGTGCCACATAACCTGTAATGCATTGAGAATACAAAGACGATGCCCGAGGCCCGCCGGCAGGTGACGCCACACCAGCCGCCCGGGCACTGGAAGGACAACATCCACGGATCAGCAGAGATGAGACGTGACATATGAATGCTAGCAACACAGCTGGGAACCGGGCCTAGGACGCTGAGCCAGCCTCAGGAGACACCTGAAAGGTAAATAATGGCATCCAGATACCCGGATCGTGACAGCACCCCCCCCTTTAGGAGTGGCCCCAGGACACTTCTTAGGCTTTTGAGGAAATCTGGAGTGGAATTTCCGGACCAAGGTAGGAGCATGGACATCTGAAGCACTGGTCCAAGAGCGTTCCTCAGGGCCATAGCCCTTCCAATCAATAAGATATTGTAACTGACCATAACGGAAACGTGAATCCAGAATCTTGGCAACTTCATACTTAACTCCCCGTTGAGTCTGGACTTTAGGAGCCGAAGGTAATGCAGAATGGATCGATTCAGGATCAGCGGTTTCAGAAGGGAAACATGGAATGTCCTAGGAATTTTTAAGAATGGGGGTAACTGGAGTTTGTAAGCAACAGGATTGATAACTTGTTCAATTTGAAAAGGACCGATGTAACGAGGAGCAAACTTCATGCTTGGAACTCTCAACCTCAAATTCTTTGTAGACAACCAAACACGATCACCCACTTTGAGGGCAGGAATTGCCCTACGCTTCTTATCTGCAAACTTCTTGTATCTAAATGATGCTTTGAGCAGAGCCGCTCGAACATTCTTCCAGTTGTTTGCAAACTGGCGCAAAGTGATATCAACTGCTGGTACAGAAGTCGCTGGAAGCGGTTGGAATTCTGGAACTTTAGGGTGGAATCCGTAGTTGGTGAAGAATGGTGTTGAAGAAAATAAGGAATGATATTGGTTGTTATGGCTGAACTCGGCCCAGGGAAGAAGTTGAACCCAGTCATCCTGAGAGGAAGACACATAAATGCGGAGGAAGGCCTCCAAGTCCTGATTCACCCTCTCAGTTTGACCATTGGTCTGAGGATGGTAAGCTATAGAAAACTTTAATTTGACTTGGAGGGCTTGACACAAACTTCGCCAAAATTTGGCTACGAATTGTACTCCTCTGTCAGAGATGATCTCCTCGGAGAGACCGTGTAGTCGGAAGATCTCCTGAATAAATACTTGAGCCAACTTGGAAGCTGACAGAAGACCGGTGAGGGGAATGAAATGTGCCATCTTAGTGAACTGGTCAACAACTACCCAGATGGTATTAAACTTGTTGCACATAGGCAGGTCTGTAACGAAGTCCATCGACAAATGGGTCCACGGTCGACGGGGAACAGATAATGGAACCAGTTGCCCTGCAGGCGACTGGCGGGATACTTTGTGTTGGGCACACTTTGGGCAAGAAGCAATAAACTCCATGACGTCCTTTTTCAGAGTTGGCCACCAATAAGTCCTAGAGATGAACTCAAGGGTTTTCTGAATGCCTGTATGTCCGGCAAAACGGGAAGCATGTGCCAATGCATGAGCTTCTTCCTTAGCACCGATTTCACAAAACTTTTCCCTGGTGGGGGCGTAGAGTCCATCCTTACCGTGGAGAATGCCATCGGATTGATAATAGGATGCTTGTCAGAAGACTCCGACTCATTTTCTTGCTCCCAAGAGCGGGAAAGGGCATTGGCCTTGCGATTCTGAGAGCCTGGACAGAACTGGAGTTTAAAGTCGAACCTAGAAAAGAAAAGTGCCCATCTGGCTTGACGAGGATTGAGACATTGTGCGCCTTTCAAATATAAAAGATTCTTGTGATCGGTAAGTATGGTAAAAGAATGAGAAGCTCCCTCCAGCAGATATCTCCACTCCTCCAGATCGAGTTTGATTGCCAGCAACTACTGATCGCCAATGGCATAGTTGCGCTCAGCTGGGGCAAACTTCTGGGAGAAGAAACTGCAAGGATGCAGATGACCATCTTTTGCTCTCTGGGATAGCACCGCGCCTACTCCAATGGAAGAGGCATCCACCTCAAGGATGAAAGGCGACTTGATGTCGGGCTGTTTCAATACCGGAGCAGAGATGAATTGTTGTTTTAATAAATGAAAGGCTTGCATAGCTTCTTCAGACCACTTAGACGAATTAGCACCCTTCTTAGTTAACGCAGTGATAGGCGCCACAATGGTGGAAAAGTCTTGTATAAACTTTCTGTAATAATTGGCGAATCCTAAAAATCTCTGGACCCCTTTGAGGGTTAAAGGTATCGGCCAATTCTGAATAGCTTGTAGTTTCTCAGGATCCATCTCTAGTCCAGAACCGGACACAATGTAGCCTAGAAACGGAATGGATTTGACTTCTAAAACGCACTTCTCCAATTTGCAATAGAGATGATTGACACGGAGACGGGTCAGAACTTCCTTTACCCAGAAACGATGTTCCTCCAGATTGTTGGCAAAGATGAGGATATCATCGATATAAACCACGACATGACGATATAAGATGTCTCTGAAGATCTCGTTCACGAAATGCTGGAAGACAGCTGGAGCATTAATTAATCCGAAAGGCATGACGAGGTACTCATAATGTCCATCACGGGTGTTAAATGCGGTCTTCCACTCGTCACCCTCTCGGATCCGAATGAGGTTGTAGGCACCCCTCAAATCTAATTTCGATCAAAGAGTTCTGTAATCAGAGGTAAAGGATATCGGTTCTTGACAGTGATGTCGTTCAAGCCTCTGTAGTCGATGCATGGCCGCAGGCCACCGTCTTTCTTCTTGACGAAGAAGAAGCCTGCGCCAGCTGGGGAGGAAGAAGGTCGGATGAAGCCCTTCGCCAAATTCTCTTTAATATATTCTTCCATAGAATGCGTTTCTGGTTAAGACAGCGGATAGGTTCGGCCTCGAGGTGGAACCTTCCCCGGGATGAGATCGATTGGACAGTCCCATTCCCTATGAGGAGGAAGGATGATGAAGAGGAGGAGCAGAAGATTTCGGGATAGATGACCTTCCCCGCTCGGTTGCCCTTTCTCTGAACCGTAGATCAACTTTTGTACACAGGGATATTAGCTCATCCAACTTAGAGGGCAAGTCTCTGGTAGCTAATTCGTCCTTGATGCGTTCAGATAAGCCATGCCAGAACGCAGCATACAGGGCTTCGTCGTTCCATGCCAGTTCAGATGCCAGGATCTTGAATTGTATGAAGTACTGTCCTACAGTATGCGTTCCTTGGCGTAAACAAAGAATCTCAGAGGAAGCAGAAGTTACACGGCCTGGCTCGTCGAAGATGCACCTGAATGTCACTACAAAGTCAGTATATGAGGATAACAGGGTGTCGGATTTCTCCCATAAAGGTGATGCCCAATCAAGAGTGGAGCCACTGAGGAGGGAAATAATGTAAGCAATTTTAGTGCGGACACTAGGAAAACTGCCAGGTTGTAGCTCGAAATGAATTTCACATTGGTTGAGAAATCCCCTGCAAGATCTTGGAGATCCATCAAATTTTGCTGGCGTTGGAAGATGAAGACGTGGAGTAAAAATGGCTAAGGTGGGTGGGGTTACAACTGGTGTCACTGTGGTGGACGCACCGGACGTCCCTGATCCACGAAGGGTCATTTGGATCCCATCCAGCCGAGTAGAGAGATCCTGGAGACAGTGGATGATGTGGCCTTGTGCAGCCTCCTGATGTTCGAGTCTGGCTGCCAGTTCTTGCATTGGCCTGGCCGCTTGATCCTGGTCTCCGGCTGGATTCATCTGGTCAGTGCTTACTGTCACAACTGAGGGCCTGAGCTGACAGGAGGAAGCCTCAGTTGTAGGGACTGGGGTGAAGGTAAACTTCAGAGGTTTTATCAGACCCCTGGACATACGAGTAAGATGTAGAAAGGTTGCCCGAAGGCGTGACCACGACAACCAGGATTAAAAGTCAATAAGTATTTATTAACAGAACTCCATGTAATCACAGCAGTAATAAGTCAATGAAGATATACAGCAGATTTGATAAAAACAGTTCCTGGAGAACTACGGGTTGGCAACGGCCACAGGGTACTGGTAGCAGTAGGTACAGTTCTTAATGTCCCAGAGATGGAATGTCCTTACCAGACCCATCCGTAGTATGAGGTATAGCCAAGGAACACACCAGCAGGTGTTTCACTGGAAGCCGGTAGAACTGTAGTTGAAGTAGCTGCTGGACGCTGGATGGAACCAGCCAGGTGTTAAAACATGGAGTAGATGCTGGATGGAACCAGCCAGATGGTAAATGAAGCTAGGGAGCGAAGATATAGAAACCGATGGTTTGCAGGTACCGATGGGATGCAGGTAACCGATGGTATGCAGGTAACCGCTGGAAAAGCACCGGCTCTTTAAGATAGCTGACCACTGCTGGAAGCTGACCGCTGGAAGCAGGTGATACTGTAGTTGGAGACTGGAGCAAGCACAGGAGACTGTGGAGTCAGGCTGCACCGCAAGGTGTTAGGCTGGTGTGGGTCTCTTAGTGGAATCTGGAAACAGGAGTTGGAAACCTGGAATGGAAACAACCACAGCAGAGAGAGACTGGAACAAGGTTTGACAACCAAAGCACTGACGATTTCCTGGTTCAGGCTCAATCCCTTTATACCCTTAGGTATGCAGGGATTGGATGAGCAATTAGGCAGACTTCAGCGGAGCTATGGATTGGAGGACAGAATCATGTGACCAGAACCAAGATGGCTGCGCCCATACCGGCCAGCGGAGGGAAACCCCGCCTGCAACACCACATGGAGACCCCTCTGCAATGGCGGCGGTGAACCCAGAGAACGCCGACCCGCGTCCCAGACCTCCAGCGCGGACGGCCGCGGCTGCAGTAGATGAAGAGTGCCACATAACCTGTAATGCATTGAGAATACAAAGACGATGCCCGAGGCCCGCCGGCAGGTGACGCCACACCAGCCGCCCGGGCACTGGAAGGACAATATCCACGGATCAGTAGAGATGAGACGTGACATATGAATGCTAGCAACATAGCTGGGAACCGGGCCTAGGACGCTGAGCCAGCTTCAGGAGACACCTGAAAGGTAAATAATGGCGTCCAGATACCCGGATCGTGACACCCTGCCTCCTCAGTTACTCACTATCTCCCTGTTATTCTTGTGTCTCCAGTCACCCACTATCTCCCTGTCACTCCAGCCTCCCCAGTCGCCCACTATCTCCCTGTCATCCACTATCTCCAAAGTCACCCACTATCTCACTGTCACCCCCAATCTACTTGTCTTCCCTGCCTCCTCAGTTACCAACTACCTCCCTGTCACCCCTGCCTCCCAGTCACCCACTATCTCTCTTTCACCTATTATCTCTCTGTGACCCCTGCCTCCCCAGTCAAGCTCTATCTCCATGTCACCCCTGCCTCCCCAGTCACCCACTATCTCCCTGTCACCCCTGCCTCCCCAGGCATCACTATCTCTCTGTCACCCACTATGTACCTGCCACCCACTATCTTTCTGTCACACCTGCCTCACCAGTCACTCACTATCTCCATGTCAACCCTGCCTCCCCAGTGACCCACTATCTCCCCAGTAACCCCAGCCTCCTCAGTCACCAACTATCTCCCCAGTCCCCCACTATCTCCCTGTCACCCCTGCCTCTCCAGTCACCCACATCTCCATGTTACCCCTTCCTCCACAGTCACCCACTATCTCCCTGTCACCTAGTATCTCTGTGTACCCTTGGTGGTACTATTGTGTGGCCACGCCTCTTCCTTGTGAGGCCGCACCCTTTTTTGCAAAGGTGGCACTGTCCCTTTAAGAATTTGATGCCATCAAGGGGCACAAAATCTATATTTACTTTAAAAATTACGCTCAGGCCGGCCCTGCGTGCAAATGAATATTGCAGTCCCATGCCCAATATGTCCTTTTTACAATAAAAAATGGTGGTCACCAGCGCTAGGCTGTATGAAGTATATATATATATATATATATATATATATATATATAATAATACACTAATTATAAAAAAGCCAGGACGGTAGGTTATGTTGAAATAATATATATGGTAAATTTAATAAGAATAATATCTTAAAATCACAGATGCCTTTACAACACAATTAGAGGTTAATTAATCATATAAAATGACACATCCACATATCTCCTCAATAAGTATTAGTTCATACCCCGGCTAGGACTCCCTCTGGAATTATGTCCATGTAAATTGTTGGAGAATTGATGAAAGCAATGGAGTTAAAAATGTCCCTTTTAAGCATACCAATGCAAGCGTTTTCAAGCAGATAGGGAAGACTCCAATTTCTCCGCAGATGGTGATGTCCAAGGGAAATGCTGTCCAATTAATGCCGTATGGGTAGTGGGGATGACGATATCCAGCAATATTGAGGTGATTTTTTGAAGATGTGTCCGGCAGTCTCTAACTGTTAGAGTTAGAGACTGCCGGACACATCTTCAACATAACCTACCGTCCTGGATTTTTTATAATTAGTGTATTATTATATATATATACTTCATACAACCTAGCGCTGGTGACCACCAATTTTTATTGTACAAATTCCTTTGGGGAATTACCACCCCCTACACCAGCAGCTTTTTGACAGCGCACTCTTTCTATTTTCTTTTACTTATATGTCCTTTTTACAGCTTTTCTGTGCAGACACCTCTGTAATAATTCTAAAAGTGCCTCAACCGAGATATTGCCCCACGGCAATTATTGTGATACTGATGTCAAAATGAATGAACATTAGAGACGTCCGGCTGAGGATGAGAGAAGAACAACAGCACTAGACAAAGGAAAAAAATTAACTTCAGTGACATAGATCGCTTCTCTTCTCAAGATTTAAATGGAATTTTCTGAAATTTCCTGCAGCTAATATATGTCATATTGACACCTTTGTGACAAGTAACATGAAATTGCAGGCACAGACTAATGCTTGTGTTATAGAATCACATGAATATATTACACAGTACAAATTCTGGCATCTGGGACTGAAATGTATGGGCAGTTCAGCAATGAAGGCTCATATGCTCAAGTTGTCCAACTGGTCAAATCCACAACTTTGCCGAACTGTGCGTAACCCAAGTTTATTTCAAAAGTGTCATGCTTGATGATGAAAACAGAGCTAGGACAGTTGTTCCCCATGTTGGGTGGCAGCTACTGCCACAAGGAGGAATTGGAGATCAACAAAGGATGAACGGTTGTCACAAATGGGTCCAGCAAGTGATCAAAGATGGTATTCAGTAGATCTTCTAAACAAACTTGTCTTTAGTGTGATGACATAGTAATTTCCCATGATTTTACTTTTTTATATTTGTGGGGAAATGATTATGTGGGAGGTTAAGCGCTTGAGTCACCAATAATGTTCTCCATTTACCTCATTATGTAGAAGGTCACATGCTGTGAGCGAGAGGATTGGCCATATACAATATACAGATTTAGATAGATATATACTGTATATTGGTAATGAGAGGGGTTGTCTCTCATCTGAATTACCCACATTTCTGTTGAATCAGCTCCCTCCAAGGGAAGCTAAAGTAAAACCTGTGCAGTCTGCAGCAGTGGAGATTTGGAACTCTGGGTTTTCATGGCTGCACACGTCCAGCTGCAACTCATCACTGAGAGACAGGAAGGGTTTAAAACTCTCATACACCCGGTGCTCTGGGCACTGATGCCGAAAAGCGGACAATAAGTAGGCTGTATCCTCCTTAGTGCCACGGACTGATGTTATTAGCTGTGCCAGAGGAGCATAGCATATTTTCGCTGCATGCCATTGCAGCAGACTGACCATTAAGCACTTTACTGCTGGGGCATTTGTTTTTTTCCTGTTTGTTTAGGCTTATGTCCATGCATGTTAAAGTACAGGGTCTGCTGCCATTTAAGACACTGCTTCACAGAGAACCTGACTGTCGCGTTTCTTTATTTCTATAACCGTGTTTTGTTAATTCCTTGTGGAAATCAATTTTGTTTTGTTTGTTTATTCTATTCAGGTTATTTTAACACAGAGGAATAAGGCAGCAAATCGGGTTATTATAATAATGTTTTATTGTAAGGACAGCTTGTGTCATTATTTTCCTAACCACTTGCTAAATATGTTATTTATTAGAGTTCTCTAGCGAGATGTGACCTGTGATGAAATGGTAAGTAATGACAAAATGACTCTCCTCCGCTCACAGCTCAGATGCGATGTTGTTTATTTTCTAGGCTTATAGTTGATGCAGAGTGACTAAGATTGCTAATGGGACCAAATTAATATTGAAACAAGTCTACTCTAATTACTTAATTAGTCATGGAATTATTCAGTAATTAGGGGCACTAAATAATATATGCAATGCATTTGTCATTATATCTGTGTCAGATTGTTAAATCATTTGCTTCTTTGCAAAATCCAATCTACATAGGAAAAACAAGTTCTTAGCATAATCTAGTGCCTGAGGACAGCTTGCCAGTACCGCCACTTCCTCCTGCATTCGCTCAGGGAGATGGCCGGGTGGACACACTGATGCTGACATCTGCCTTTATGCCACGTTGCTACCAAAAATTTAAAGCGCATATTTTAATAACTTTATCATATTGATGCAAATTTGGATTAGTATGTATCCTTCCGGTCCTAAAACTTTACAAGTCCGATTCAGAGTTGGACATAAAGCAGTCACAATTGTGTTCACTTCCTGCGAGAGGAAGTTTATGTTAACATTTGCCTGTACTCAAAGTTGGGCACATCTATGTGACCGCACTGCCACCAGCCATCCACTAGTGAGAGCAGTACTGCTCCCAGCCCTCCGCTAGTGAGAGCACTACTGCTCCCAGCCCTTCGCTAGTGAGAGCTATGTTGCCCCCAGCCCTCCACTAGTGAGAGCAGCACTGCTCCCAGCTCTCCGCTAGTGAGAGCTACATTGCCGCCAGCCCTCTGCTAGTGAGAGCTACATTGCCCCCAGCCCTGCGCTAGTGAGAGCTACATTGCCTCCAGCCCTCCACTAGTGAGAGCAGCACTGCTCCCAGCCCTCCGCTAGTGAGATCTACATTGCCTCCAGCCCTCTGCTAGTGAGCGCAGCACTGCTCCCAGCCCTCTGCTACTGAGAGCAGCACTGCTCCCAGCCCTCCGCTAGTGAGAGCTACATTGCCCCCAGCCCTCTGCTAGTGAGAGCAGTACTGCTCCCAGCCCTCCGCTAGTGAGAGCTACATTGCCCCCAGCCCTCCGTTAGTGAGAGCAGCACTGCTCCCAGCCCTCCACTAGTGAGAGCTACATTGCCCCCAGCCCTCCGCTCGTGAGAGCAGCACTGCTCCCAGCTCTCCGCTAGTGAGACCTACATTGCTTCCAGCCCTCTGCTAGTGAGAGCTACATTGCCCCCAGCCCTGCGCTAGTGAGAGCTACATTGCCCCCAGCCCTCCGCTAGTGAGAGCAGCACTGCTCCCAGCTCTCTGCTAGTGAGAGCTACATTGCCTCCAGCCCTCTGCTAGTGAGAGCTACATTGCCCCCAGCCCTCCGCTAGTGAGAGCAGCACTGCTCCCAGCTCTCCGCTAGTGAGAGCTACATTGCTTCCAGCCCTCCGCTAGTGAGAGCTACATTGCCCCCAGCCCTCCGCTAGTGAGAGCAGCACTGCTCCCAGCTCTCCGCTAGTGAGAGCTACATTGCCTCCAGCCCTCTGCTAGTGAGAGCTACATTGCCCCCAGCCCTCCGCTAGTGAGAGCTACTTTGCACCAGCCCTCCGCTAGTGAGAGCAGTACTGCTCCCAGCCCTCCGCTAGTGAGAGTTACATTGCCCCCAGCCCTCCGCTAGTGAGAGCGGTACTGCACCCAGCCCTCCACTAGTGAGAGCTACATTACCCCCAGCCCTGCGCTAGTGAGAGCAGCTGTCATCACTATTATCTGCATTTGCACCAGCTCCGCTCTCGGTCCAGGAGATCCATTTGAAGCCAGCCCGATCTCTGCATATACTCAGCTCTGTATAGCTGGCAATTTAATCTGCACACCCATAACACAGCCACGGGACACTTGTTACATCTGTAAGAGGATGTTTGCATATATGTCACCACACAGATTGGAGCATGCGCAGGAGCCAGGACTAAGAGTCGCAATAGATTGCCGGACCAGCCATCGGCCCTTCTAGCATTTGCCAGAAGTTGCCAGATGGCCAATCTGTTGAAACACCTTTCTCATCAATGAACTAGTTCTACACAGGTGACTGAAATCATAAATGAAGAATTTTATGTCTGATTGAAGGGTTATGTTGGAGGGTCTAATAACAAGAATCAGGAAGGAATAGGTAACAAGATCCGCCATATGCTTCCACTGGGTTCACTACGGCTGGCCGGCGGTCGGGCTCCCGGCGACCAGCATACCGGCGCCGGGAGGCCGACCGCCGGCTTACCGACAGTGTGGCGAGCGCAAATGAGTCCCTTGCGGGCTCGCTGCGCTCGCCACGCTACGGGCACGGTGGCGCGCTACGCGCGCCACACTATTTTATCCTCCCTCTATGTGGGTCGTGGACCACCACGAGGGAAAATAAGTGTCGTATGCCGGCTGTCGGTCTCCCGGCGCCGGTATACTGAGCGCCGGGAGCCCGACCGCCGGCATACAGAAGACCACCTCTTCCACTGGTAGACTAAACAAGTAGTGCTGTAAATACCACACTCCTCCCATCATACCGTCATCACCATAATAGCTCAACATAACAAAATTAGAAAACTAATGTTAACTATAAATACAAGTCCAGTCTTTGTGGAGCCTTCAAACTGGATAATGTAGAAAGACTCAGTTTTTGAAGCTTCTTGTTAGGTTCAAGATGTTGAACCTCTATTGATGTTTCTACTTCTGTAGGAGAATCCACAGAATCCAGAACTGGTTTGGGTAAAGCGGCAAGCCTCAACCAAATTATCTGTGTCATTCAGCCCAGGTGGTACAGGTTGAGTATCACATATCCACATATTCCAAAATACGGAATATTCCAAAATACAAATTTTTTTGAGTGAGATAGTGAAACCTTTATTTTTTGATGGCTCAATGTACACAAACTTTGTTTAATGCACAAACGTATTAAAAATATTGGCTAAAATTACCTTCAGGCTGTGTGTATAAGGTGTATATGAAACATAAATGCATTCTGTGCTTAGACTTGGGTCCCATCGCCATGATACTGTATCTCATTATGGGATGCAATTATTCCAAAATACAGAAAAATCCGATATCCAAAATACCTCTGGTCCCAAGCATTTTGGATAAGGGATACTCAACCTGTATATACAGTATAAAGGTAATATCCTTTAAGCTAGAAAGGTTAAGGGTCATGTTGGCCTCCACTGACCCACTGGACTCAATGATCTGATCGAGATGACATGTCACAATTCTCCTCCCACCTGAACTTCGTACATCAGCTTTAGAGATCACCTTGCCAGCTTGCTATGTATCTGATCAGAAATCTAGTACAAGCCCATCTTGGCCAAAAGTCAAACTGAGACACAGCGTATGTACACAGATCATTCAGGTGTGGTTGGAGATTCTATCACTGCTGCTTCCTTGGAAGCAGTAGTGATAGCAGGGGTGTTACTCCCAGAGGCAATAGAGATGCCTGCCTCCAGGCTCCAAGCCCTGAAGGGGCACCTGCATGTACAACAGCACTTGTGTGGTTCACAGCGGGATCCAAGTGTGACCACTGCTCTTCCAATGGAGCGCTGCAGTGCACCTGCTGTTGAGTTATTTGTCACTGTCCCAGGAGCCCTGCGCTCCCACCTGGTACCGTTCAGCCTGCGCTGCAGCAAGTGACGGTGCAGCTGCTGCTGCTGCTGGACTGTAAGATGGGACCCAGTTGGAGCCCTACCAGTTCACTGTGGACCAGCTGAGAGCGTTATCTATACAATTTTGCAAGTCATGTGCTTTTATATATATACATATATATATATGTGTGTATCTGTGTATGTATGTATGTATGTGTGTGTGTGTGTGTGTGTATGTATGTATGTATGTATGTGTATATATATATATATATATATATATATAATAGCCCAGATCTGTGACTCTGTGCCTGCGTGTCTAACGCTGGGCGTGGCTAGGAGCTCTCATTGGGTTAGCAGCAGGTCTATCACACCCAGTCCACAGCTGATTGGGAGAGAAGCGCCCTCCCACACAGGTCACATCCAATGGGAGGCTCTGCCCTTTGGCTGCTCTGTGTTCCCAGAGCAGGATTAACAATGGGGCTGATGGAGCTGCAGCTCCAGGTCCACACCCCAAAATAGGCCCACTGCATCTGCAGCATCATACCCTCCAACAATTTACACATAAAAATCGCTACAAATTCGAAAAGGGGGCGTGCTCACGGGTTAAATGGCGTGGTCACGCCCCTTTTCCTATACTTTCAATGGACGTTTGGAGAGCCAAAAATCGGTACAGAGCATTAAAAAAAAGTCCTGTACCTGCCAAAAAGGTGCAGCTGGTGGGTATGCCACTGCATCTGCAGCAAGTCTCTGCACTGTAGATAGGGGAAAAAAATCCTTTTATTGCAGCGTCCTATGTCCTGCTGCCAGTCCGCCTGCCCCCTCCGGCATCAGCAATCCCCACTCCCTAGCCGCGGCGCAGGTGGAACAAAAACTGCTGCGGCCACCATAGATGTGTATGAAAGCGGCGCAGCGAAAGGCTTTCATAGCCCTCCCTGCGCCGCATACTCTCTGAGCCCCGGAGCCAGGGCTGGTGCAAGGTCTCTCTACACCCTAGGCAAAGCTTCAGCCTAGCGCCCCCTAACCGGCAATCCCCACCATCACCACCTCTCGGAGGGGAGATGCAGGAGGCCACTAGGGTGGCTGTGGTGAATTGCATCATTATACATATACAGAGCAAGGGACAACACTCAGGACTTTTAAAGTAAAAGAGTATAAGACTTTGTTCACAATATACTTTCACTTTCAAATGCTTGAGTGAAGACCGTTCTTTCTGCCTCTGTATACATGCTAGCTGGCATATTAGGAATTGTATAGGACACTGAGGCAATTTTCACATTTTTGCTGAGTGCCAGGAGGTGTATCAGGGCTATGAGGAACTGCTGTGGGGGCGCCCCTCGGGGGCCATAGTTAAATCTGCCTCCTATGTGCTGGCACATGACTTGATGTTACACTTGTCAGCACAGAGGAAGAGCTGTGGCACTATGTGGTACAGCCTGATAGCGGCGGCTGCACCTGATTAGACATGCAGCAGCAGTCAGTACAGTGGCCCTCATTCCGAGTTGTTCGCTCGGTAAAAATCTTCGCATCGCAGCGATTTTCCGCTGCATGCGCAATGTCCGCACTGCGACTGCGCCAAGTAAATTTGCTATGCACTTAGTAATTTTACTCACGGCTTTTTCATCGGTCTGGCGATCGTAATGTGATTGACAGGAAATGGTTGTTACTGGGCGGAAACAGGCCGTTTTATGGGCGTATGGGAAAAAACGCTACCGTTTCCGGAAAAAACGCGGGAGTGGCCGGAGAAACGGAGGAGTGTCTGGGCGAACGCTGGGTGTGTTTGTGACGTCAAACCTGGAACGACAAGCACTGAACTGATCGCAGATGCCGAGTAAGTCTGGAGCTACTCAGAAACTGCTACGAGTTGTGTAATCGCAATATTGCGAATACATCGTTCGCAATTTTAAGATGCTAAGATTCACTCCCAGTAGGCGGCGGCTTAGCGTTAGCAACTCTGCTAAAATCGCCTTGCGAGCAAACAACTCGGAATGACCTCCAGTGTTCATAGACATCCTTCAGATTTTTGCTAGATGAATTCAGTGGTGCCCTTTAGAGGCCGGCGCCCCTAAGCAGCCGCCTAAAGCTGCTTAATGGTAGAGCCGGCCCTGCCCGGAGCCTCCTCTGCGCATGATGTTACAGAAGTGCCTCACCGCCACAGCCGCGCCCAGATCCCCAGAGGCCCTGACTCTGCAACACAGCACCTGGGCTGCCGGCCTGGAAGCCCAGAGATGGCTAATGTAACGGATAGGGTGGCTGATATCGTGGAGGGTAATGTCTGGACGCTGAATCTTTTCACCTTTTACACTGATTCAGCCAGTCAGTTCTGCCAGCCAGTCACTATTGTTAGCGCCGGTGTCCCAACGCGCCGCATTACAGAGAAGTAGACGCACTATTTAAACTACAGCTCCCAGCAGCCCTTAGCGCCGAAGCATTCCAGCCTTAGGGCTGCTGGGAGCTGTAGTTTATTGATTGCATCTTCTTCCCTGTAATGCGGCGCGTTGGGACACCGGCACTAACAATAGTGACTGGCTGCTGTGCGAGTCTCCGGGAGAGCCACTGCCAAAGGAAGGACAGCAGCTTAGCTGCTTCCAGGAGGAGAAGCAGGAGAAGCATTACCCACCCCTCCACCACTTGCAGTACCTCCAGGCCCCATCTGCGGCACCCCCACTCTAGCACCCGCTGTGGCGCCGGACCCCTTCCCCCACCTACAGCACCCCTGCACCCGCCCCACCCGTGGCACCCCCGCAACCGCTCCTCCCCCACCCGCGGTGGCTCCGGACCCGCACCCGCGGCACCTATGCACCCTTCCCCACATGCGGATCCCTTACCCACAGCACCCCCACAACCGCCCCTCCCCCACCCACAGCACCCCTGGACCCCATCCGCAACTCTCCCGCACCCGCCATTCCCCCAATCACAGCTACTACTAGGTGATTCATCAGGCCCTGCGTGCGCTGTTCACGCCATTGCAAGGGGCTTCGACCCCTTAACCATCGCATGCCCTATGTCCGTGCAATATTTAACCACTCATACAATTATGATTGGAGGTAATACTCCATATAATAAAAATATTGCACGCCGCAAGGGTGTGCAAGGGTTAAGGGGGCGTAGCCCCTTACGATGGTGTGAAGAGCGCCCATAGGACACGATGAATCACCTAGTATTTATATATATATATATATATATATATATATATTAGTGATGTGCACCTGAAATTTTTCGGGTTTTGTGTTTTGGTTTTGGGTTCGGTTCCGTGGCCGTGTTTTGGGTTCGAACGCGTTTTGGCAAAACCTCACCGAATTTTTTTTGTCGGATTCGGGTGTGTTTTGGATTCGGGTGTTTTTTTCAAAAAACCCTAAAAAACTGCTTAAATCATAGAATTTGGGGGTCATTTTGATCCCATAGTATTATTAACCTCAATAACCATAATTTCCACTCATTTTCAGTCTATTCTGAACACCTCACACCTCACAATATTATTTTTAGTCCTAAAATTTGCACCGAGGTCGCTGGATGGCTAAGCTAAGCGACACAAGTGGCCGACACAAACACCTGGCCCATCTAGGAGTGGCACTGCAGTGTCAGGCAGGATGGCCCTTCCAAAAAATACTCCCCAAACAGCACATGACGCAAAGAAAAAAAGAGGCGCAATGAGGTAGCTGTGTGACTAAGATAAGTGACCCTAGTGGCCGACACAAATACCTGGCCCATCTTGGAGTGGCACTGCAGTGCCACGCAGGATGGCCCTTCCAAAAAACACTCCCCAAACAGCACATGACGCAAAGAAGAAAAAAAAGAGGCGCAATGAGGTAGCTGTGTGACTAAGATAAGCGACCCTAGTGGCCGACACAAACACCTGGCCCATCTAGGAGTGGCACTGCAGTGTCAGACAGGATGGCACTTAAAAAAATACTCCCCAAACAGCACATGACGCAAAGAAAAATGAAAGAAAAAAGAGGTGCAAGATGGAATTGTCCTTGGGCCCTCCCACCCACCCTTATGTTGTAAAAACAGGACATGCACACTTTAATGAACCCATCATTTCAGTGACAGGGTCTGCCACACGACTGTGACTGAAATGACTGGTTGGTTTGTGCCCCCACCAAAAAAGAAGCAATCAATCTCTCCTTGCACAAACTGGCTCTACAGAGGCAAGATGTCCACCTCATCATCATCGTCCGATTCATCACCCCTTTCACTGTGTACATCCCCCTCCTCACAGATTATTAATTAGTCCCCACTGGAATCCACCATCTCAGGTCCCCGTGTACTTTCTGGAGGCAATTGCTGCTGGTGAATGTCTCCATGGAGGAATTGATTATAATTCATTTTAATGAACATCATCTTCTCCACATTTTCTGGAAGTAACCTCGTACGCCGATTGCTGACAAGGTGAGCGGCGGCACTAAACACTCTTTCGGAGTACACACTGGAGGGAGGGCAACTTAGGTAGAATAAAGCCAGTTTGTGCAAGGGCCTCCAAATTGCCTCTTTTTCCTGCCAGTATACGTACGGACTGTCTGACATGCCTACTTGGATGCGGTCACTCATATAATCCTCCACCATTCTTTCAATGGTGAGAGAATCATATGCAGTGACAGTAGACGACATGTCAGTAATCCTTCAGTCCGGACCAGATGTCAGCATCAGCAGTCGCTCCAGACTGCCCTGCATCACCGCCAGCGGGTGGGCTCGGAATTCGTAGCCTTTTCCTCGCACCCCCAGTTGCGGGAGAATGTGAAGGAGGAGATGTTGATGGGTCGCGTTCCGCTTGACTTGACAATTTTCTCACCAGCAGTTCTTTGAACCTCTGCAGACTTGTGTCTGCCGGAAAGAGAGATCCAACGTAGGTTTTAAATCTAGGATCGAGCACGGTGGCCAAAATGTAGTGCTCTGATTTCAACAGATTGACCACCCGTGAATCCTGGTTAAGCGAATGAAGGGCTCCATCCACAAGTCCCACATGCCTAGCGGAATCGCTCTGTTTTAGCTCCTCCTTCAATGCCTCCAGCTTCTTCTGCAAAAGCCTGATGAGGGGAATGACCTGACTCAGGCTGGCAGTGTCTGAACTGACTTCACGTGTGGCAAGTTCAAAAGGTTGCAGAACCTTGCACAACGTTGAAATCATTCTCCACTGCGCTTGAGACAGGTGCATTCCACCTCCTTTGCCTATATCGTGGCCAGATGTATAGGCTTGAATGGCCTTTTGCTGCTCCTCCATCCTCTGAAGCATATAGAGGGTTGAATTCCGCCTCGTTACCACCTCTTGCTTCAGATGATGGCAGGGCAGGTTCAGGTGTTTTTGGTGGTGCTCCAGTCTTCTGTACGCGGTGCCTGAACGCCGAAAGTGGCCCGCAATTCTTCTGGCCACCGACAGCATCTCTTGCACGCCCCTGTCGTTTTTTAAATAATTCTGCACCACCAAATTCAAGGTATGTGCAAAACATGGGACGTGCTGGAATTTGCCCAGATGTAATGCACGCACAATATTGCTGGCGTTGCCCGATGCCACAAATCCCCAGGAGAGTCCAATTGGGGTAAGCCATTCTGCGATGATCTTCCTCAGTTGCCGTAAAAGGTTTTCAGCTGTGTGCGTATTCTGGAAAGCGGTGATACAAAGCGTAGCCTGCCTAGGAACGAGTTGGCGTTTGCGAGATGCTGCTACTGGTGCCGCCGCTGCTGTTCTTGCAGCGGGAGGCAATACATCTACCCAGTGGGCTGTCACAGTCATGTAGTCCTGAGTCTGCCCTGCTCCACTTGTTCACATGTCCGTGGTTAAGTGGACATTGGGTACAACTGCATTTTTTAGGACACTGGTGAGTCTTTTTCTGACGTCCGTGTACATTCTCGGTATCGCCTGCCTAGAGAAGTGGAACCTAGATGGTATTTGGTAACGGGGGCACACTACCTCAAGCAATTGTCTAGTTCCCTGTGAACTAACGGCAGATACTGGACGCACGTCTAATACCAACATAGTTGTCAAGGCCTCAGTTATCCGCTTTGCAACAGGATGACTGCTGTGATATTTCATCTTTCTCGCAAAGGACTGTTGGACAGTCAATTGCTTACTGGAAGTAGTACAAGTGGTCTTCCGACTTCCCCTCTGGGATGACGATCGACTCCCAGCAGCAACAACAGCAGCGCCAGCAGCAGTAGGCGTTACACTCAAGGATGCATTGGAGGAATCCCAGGCAGGAGAGGACTCGTCAGACTTGCCAGTGACATGGCCTGCAGGACTATTGGCTTTCCTGGGTAAGGAGGAAATTGACACTGAGGGAGTTGGTGGTGTGGTTTGCGCGAGCTTGGTTACAAGAGGAAGGGATTTACTGGTCAGTGGACTGCTTCCGCTGTCGCCCAAAGTTTTTGAACTTGTCACTGACTTATTATGAATGCGCTGCAGGTGACGTATAAGGGAGGATGTTCCGAGGTGGTTAACGTCCTTACCCCTACTTATTACAGCTTGACAAAGGAAACACACGGCTTGACACCAGTTGTCCGCATTTCTGTTGAAATAATTCCACACTGAAGAGCTGATTTTTTTTGTATTTTGACCAGGCATGTCAATGGCCATATTCCTCCCATGGACAACAGGTGTCTCCCCGGGTGCCTGACTTAAACAAACCACCTCACCATCAGAATCCTCCTTGTCAATTTCCTCCCCAGCGCCAGCAACACCCATATCCTCCTCATCCTGGTGTACTTCAACAGTGACATCTTCAATTTGACTATCAGGAACTGGACTGCGGGTGCTCCTTCCAGCACTTGCAGGGGGCGTGCAAATGGTGGAAGGCGCAAGCTCTTCCCGTCCAGTGTTGGGAAGGTCAGGCATCGCAACCGACACAATTGGACTCTCCTTTGGGATTTGTGATTTCGAAGAACGCACAGTTCTTTGCTGTGCTTTTGCCGCAAGTCTTTTCTTTTTTCTAGCGAGAGGATGAGTGCTTCCATCCTCATGTGAAGCTGAACCACTAGCCATGAACATAGGCCAGGGCCTCAGCCGTTCCTTGCCACTCCGTGTCGTAAATGGCATATTGGCAAGTTTACGCTTCTCCTCAGACGCTTTTAATTTAGATTTTTGTGTCATTTTTTTACTGATCTTTTGTGTTTTGGATTTTACATGCTCTGTACTATGACATTGGGCATCGGCCTTGGCAGACGACGTTGATGGCATTTCATCGTCTCGGCCATGACTAGTGGCAGCAGCTTCAGCACGAGGTGGTAGTGGATCTTGATCTTTCCCTATTTTTTTAACCTCCACATTTTTGTTCTCCATATTTTAATGCGCACAACTAAAAGCCACCACAGGTATACAATGTAGATGGATGGATAGTATAGTATTATATTACTTATGGAGGACGAGTGACTGACGACACAGAGGTAGGTACAGCCGTGGCCTACCGTACTGCTATATATATATATTATACTGTATAATAATAACGGACCTGGTGGACACTGTCAGCAGACTGCTAAACTAGTATGAAGAAAAAAAAAACCCACCACAGGTAGGTATACAATGTAGATGGATGGATAGTAAGTATAGTATTATATTACTTATGGACGACGAGTGCACTGATGACACAGAGGTAGGTACAGCCGTGGCCTACCGTACTGCTTATATATATAATATACTGTATATAACGGACCTGGTGGACACTGTCAGCAGACTGCTAAACTAGTATGAAGAAAAAAAAAACCACCACAGGTAGTTATACAATGTAGATGGATGGATAGTAAGTATAGTATTATATTACTTATGGACGACGAGTGCACTGACGACACAGAGGTAGGTACAGCCGTGGCCTACCGTACTGCTTATATATATAATATACTGTATATAACGGACCTGGTGGACACTGTCAGCAGACTGCTAAACTAGTATGAAGAAAAAAAAAACCACCACAGGTAGGTATACAATGTATATGGATGGATAGTAAGTATAGTATTATATTACTTATGGACGACGAGTGCACTGACGACACAGAGGTAGGTACAGCCGTGGCCTACCGTACTGCTTATATATATAATATACTGTATATAACGGACCTGGTGGACACTGTCAGCAGACTGCTAAACTAGTATGAAGAAAAAAAAAACCACCACAGGTAGGTATACAATGTAGATGGATGGATAGTATAGTATTATATTACTTATGGACGACGAGTGCACTGACGACACAGAGGTAGGTACAGCCGTGGCCTACCGTACTGCTTTTATATATAATATACTGTATATAACGGACCTGGTGGACACTGTCAGCAGACTGCTAAACTAGTATGAAGAAAAAAAAAACCACCACAGGTAGGTATACAATGTAGATGGATGGATAGTAAGTATAGTATTATATTACTTATGGACGACGAGTGCACTGACGACACAGAGGTAGGTACAGCCGTGGCCTACCGTACTGCTTATATATATAATATACTGTATATAACGGACCTGGTGGACACTGTCAGCAGACTGCTAAACTAGTATGAAGAAAATAAAACCACCACAGGTAGTTATACAATGTAGATGGATGGATAGTAAGTATAGTATTATATTACTTATGGACGACGAGTGCACTGACGACACAGAGGTAGGTACAGCCGTGGCCTACCGTACTGCTTATATATATAATATACTGTATATAACGGACCTGGTAGACACTGTCAGCAGACTGCTAAACTAGTATGAAAAAAAAAACCCACCACATGTAGTTATACAATGTAGATGGATGGATAGTAAGTATAGTATTATATTACTTATGGACGACGAGTGCACTGACGACACAGAGGTTGGTACAGCCGTGGCCTACCGTACTGCTTATATATATAATATACTGTATATAACGGACCTGGTGGACACTGTCAGCAGACTGCTAAACTAGTATGAAGAAAAAAAAACCCCACCACAGGTAGGTATACAATGTAGATGGATGGATAGTAAGTATAGTATTATATTACTTATGGACGACGAGTGCACTGACGACACAGAGGTAGGTACAGCCGTGGCCTACTGTACTGCTTATATATATAATATACTGTATATAACGGACCTGGTGGACACTGTCAGCAGACTGCTAAACTAGTATGAAGAAAAAAAAAACCCACCACAGGTAGGTATACAATGTAGATGGATGGATAGTAAGTATAGTATTATATTACTTATGGACGACGAGTGCACTGACGACACAGAGGTAGGTACAGCCGTGGCCTACCGTACTGCTTATATATATAATATACTGTATATAACGGACCTGGTGGACACTGTCAGCAGACTGCTAAACTAGTATGAAGAAAAAAAAACCCACCACAGGTAGGTATACAATGTAGATGGATGGATAGTATAGTATTATATTACTTATGGACGACGAGTGCACTGACGACACAGAGGTAGGTACAGCCGTGGCCTACCGTACTGCTTTTATATATAATATACTATATATAACGGACCTGGTGGACACTGTCAGCAGACTGCTAAACTAGTATGAAGAAAAAAAAACCCACCACAGGTAGGTATACAATGTAGATGGATGGATAGTAAGTATAGTATTATATTACTTATGGACGACGAGTGCACTGACGACACAGAGGTAGGTACAGCCGTGGCCTACCGTACTGCTTATATATATAATATACTGTATATAACGGACCTGGTAGACACTGTCAGCAGACTGCTAAACTAGTATGAAAAAAAAAAAAAACACCACATGTAGTTATACAATGTAGATGGATGGATAGTAAGTATAGTATTATATTACTTATGGACGACGAGTGCACTGACGACACAGAGGTTGGTACAGCCGTGGCCTACCGTACTGCTTATATATATAATATACTGTATATAACGGACCTGGTGGACACTGTCAGCAGACTGCTAAACTAGTATGAAGAAAAAAAAAATCAACCACAGGTAGGTATACAATGTAGATGGATGGATAGTAAGTATAGTATTATATTACTTATGGACGACGAGTGCACTGACGACACAGAGGTAGGTACAGCCGTGGCCTACCGTACTGCTTATATATATAATATACTGTATATAACAGACCTGGTGGACACTGTCAGCAGACTGCTAAACTATTATGAAGAAAAAAAAACCACCACAGGTAGGTATACAATGTAGATGGATGGATAGTAAGCAGCGCCGTAACTACGTGGGTGCCAAGGGGGCTTGGCACACAGCGCAGTTGCCCTGAGGGCGCAACGGCCAGCGGCATGTAATGAGTCAAATTGACTCATTACATGCCGCCTCTGTGTGCGCCGTGCGCGGCTGGAGGGAGAAGAGACCAGCGCCGGGTTCAAGGAGGAGGGAGGGGGAGCAGGGAGCCGCAGCAGCGCTATTTGATTGGTAGTAAGCGCCGCTGCAGCATCCCCCTCTCCTTCTGTATTGGCTGCCTGGCGCTGCTATGGATGCTGGGATGCGGTTCCTTCATCCCAGCATCCATAGCAGCGCCGGGCAGCCAATACAGAAGGAGAGGGGGATGCTGCAGCGGCGCTTACTACCAATCAAATAGCGCTGCTGCGGCTCCCTGCTCCCCCTCCCTCCTCCTCCTTCTCATCTCACTGCCTGCACCGAGAGGGAGATGCCAGCACGAGGAGCCTGTCAGCGGGGAGAAGGTAAGTATATTCCTCTCTCTCTTTCTTTCTTTCTCTCTCTCTTTCTCTCTCTCTCTCTCTCAGGGGGACACCGTCTGCCGCAATGTGTAAAAAGGGGTCCTGGCTGCCGCAATGTATAAAAAGGGGGTCTGGCTGCCGCAATGTGTAAAAAGGGGGGGTCCTGGCTGCCGCAATGTGTAAAATGGGGTCCTGGCTGCCGCAATGTGTAAAAAGGGGGCCTGGCTGCCGCAATGTGTAAAGAGGGGGCCTGGCTGCCGCAATGTGTAAAAAGGGGTCCTGGCTGCCGCAATGTGTAAAAAGGGGGACTGGCTGCCGTAATGTGTAAAAAGGGGGACTGGCTGCCATAATGTGTAAAGAGGGGTCCTGGCTGCCGCAATGTATAAAATGGGGTCTGGCTGCCGCAATGTGTAAAAAGGGGTCCTGGCTGCCGCAATGTGTAAAATGGGGTCCTGGCTGCCGCAATGTGTAAAAAGGGGGCCTGGCTGCCGCAATGTGTAAAAAGGGGTCCTGGCTGCCGCAATGTGTAAAAAGGGGTCCTGGCTGCCGCAATGTGTAAAAAGGGGGCCTGGCTGCCGCAATGTGTAAAAAGGGGGCCTGGCTGCCGCAATGTGTAAAGAGGGGACCTGGCTGCCGCAATGTGTAAAAAGGGGTCCTGGCTGCCGCAATGTGTAAAAAGGGGGCCTGGCTGCCGCAATGAAAAGGGGGCCTGGCTGCCGCAATGTGTAAAAAGGGGGCCTGGCTGCCGCAATGTGTAAAAAGGGGTCCTGGCTGCCGCAATGTGTAAAATGGGGTCCTGGCTGCCGCAATGTGTAAAAAAGGGGGCATGGCTGCCGCAATGTGTAAAGAGGGGGCCTGGCTGCCGCAATGTGTAAAAAGGGGTCCTGGCTGCCGCAATGTGTAAAAAGGGGGACTGGCTGCCGTAATGTGTAAAAAGGGGGACGCTGTCTGCTGTAATGTATAAAAGGGGCTCTACCTGGTGTAGTGGCGCTACTGTGCAGCGTAATTTGAATAATGTAGACTACTGTGCACCGTAGTATGAATTGCTATTATTTTGTGGCCACGCCCCTTCCCCGTGAAGCCACGCCCTATAAATTTTTCACACGCCTGCGGCGCGCGCTGCCCCTGTCTTACATGGGGGGGCGCCACTGTCGTTTCTTGCACACAGCGCTAAAATGCCTAGTTACGGCACTGATAGTAAGTATAGTATTATATTACTTATGGACGACGAGTGCACTGACGACACAGAGGTAGGTACAGCCGTGGCCTACCGTACTGCTTATATATATAATATACTGTATATAACGGACCTGGTGGACACTGTCAGCAGACTGCTAAACTAGTATGAAGAAAGAAAAAAAACACCACAGGAGTGTTTTTCAGGCAGACAAACGTATACTGGACTGGTGGTCACTGTCAGCAAAACTGTGCACTGTACTCCTGCTATAACTGCTCCCCAGTCCCCACAATTAGGCAGTGTGAGCAGTGCACTCAGCACAGATATATCATGCAGCAGTGCAGCACACTGAGCACAGATATGGTGGAGCGTTTTTTTCAGGCAGTGAAACAAAGGATTAATCTAACTCACTGGTGGTAAACCCTGCACTGTACTCCCTAACAGCTGCTCCCCGTCCCCAATCCTCCCCACATAACTAAGTCACTCAGTTTACTCTGTTCTTTTCTAATATAACGGAGAGGACGCCAGCCACGTCCTCTCCCTATCAATCTCGATGCACGTGTGAAAATGGCGGCGACGCGCGGCTCCTTATATAGAATCCGAATCTCGCGAGAATCCGACAGCGGGATGATGACGTTCGGGCGCGCTCGGGTTAACCGAGCAAGGCGGGAGGATCCGAGTCGCTCGGACCCGTGTAAAAAAAAGGTGAAGTTCGGGCGGGTCGGATCCCGAGGATCCGAACCCGCTCATCACTAATATATATATATATATATATATACACACACACCATATTTGTATTCCCTATTTTTTTTTTAAGGGGATGCACCAAACTGCAACTTGCCTCTGAGCGACTGGATGGAACTTCCGCCCCTGCGTGATAGCGCTGTAATTTAATGCAACAGGAGGCATCTATTACATGTAGACGCCTCATGTGGCACAAATGATCGGAGCTGTGCCCTAGGACACAGCATCAGATCAAAGCACCCACCATAGGGCGGCTTACGGCATCTAAGCAAGCCACCCCTTGCAGAGGCCAGGAAATCTCTGTCCCACGACTGAGATCCCTGGACTCTTCCCATCCCCTAAGTGGCAGCAAAACGTCTAAGTTTTTCCAAATGGATCCCGTCACTGCATCCCCCCCTGAATCGTCATCAGACTGTCAATCAATGACTGTCTGATGCCAGCCTGCATCCTAAGCTGCAGTACCATTCGCGCACGCATAGTACGGGTCCTGCGCATGCGCAAAGTACTGAAAATCTGTACTTTGTGCAGATGGTCTCGACCCCCACAGTTTGCATTCATATTTAGAATTGTACCTGTCTTGCCACTGCTTCCCTATGTGGTTTTAGAGGAGGCTTTAGGGTATCAACATGCAATTCAATTGCAGCAGTGTCATGCAGATGCAAATTGAGCATGGTTCTTTATAACATTTCATAGAAATTGACTTCCTATGATGGTAGCGAGGATAATTTTTTATATATATATGGAATGGTTCAATTATCTAGTCAGTGCGCAGCAGATCAGTGGGACGTCAATGCTATACTATTTTATCAGACAGAAAGAATTTTTTGAGAAAATGAAACATTCTACTTTATTAAATAGTCTCCATTATTTCCTCCTCTGCTATTTCCGAATTAGGATCTTGCAGTTAGGAGGTTATCAGAGATGAACGTAGATTGCTGCATACAGGGTCGTTTATCGACAATTTGGCTCCCAGTGTGAACAGTAAAAAATGCGCCACCCCCCAACCATTACAAATGCGCTACCCACCCCATAGACATTGAAAAAATATATACTTCCTGTGAGAGAGCTTGGCCTCACTAAAAATGGGTGTGGCCTTGTGCAGGAAAAGATGACCCTGCAACAACAGACCTCGGCCACCACAGGAATAATAAAAAAATCCACCATATTAACTTATTAAGCCCCACACAGTAATGCCCATATTATACCACACACCGCAATGCCCTTGATACATTTTGACCCACCGGGTCTGAATTAGAGATGAGCGGGTTCGGTTTCTTTGAATCCGAACCCGCACGAACTTCACTTTTTTTTTCACGGGTCCGAGCGACTCGGATCTTCCCGCCTTGCTCGGTTAACCCGAGCGCGCCCGAACGTCATCATGACGCTGTCGGATTCTCGCGAGACTCGGATTCTATATAAGGAGCCGCGCGTCGCCGCCATTTTCACACGTGCATTGAGATTGATAGGGAGAGGACGTGGCTGGCGTCCTCTCCATTAGAATAGATTAGAAGAGAGAGAGAGAGAGAGAGAGAGATTGTGCAGACAGAGTTTACCACAGTGACCAGTGCAGTTGTTGTTAAGTTAACTTTTATTTAATATATCCGTTCTCTGCTATATCCGTTCTCTGCCTGAAAAAAACGATACACAGCAGTCACACAGTGTGACTCAGTCTGTGTGCACTCAGCTCAGCCCAGTGTGCTGCACATCAATGTATAAAAGCTTATAATAATTGTGGGGGAGACTGGGGAGCACTGCAGGTTGTTATAGCAGGAGCCAGGAGTACATAATATTATATTAATTTAAAATTAAACAGTGCACACTTTTGCTGCAGGAGTGCCACTGCCAGTGTGACTAGTGGTGACCAGTGCCTGACCACCAGTATAGTAGTATATTGTTGTATACTATCTCTTTATCAACCAGTCTATATTAGCAGCAGACACAGTACAGTGCGGTAGTTCACGGCTGTGGCTACCTCTGTGTCGGCAGTCGGCACTCGGCAGGCAGTCCGTCCATCCATAATTGTATAATTATATACCACCTAACCGTGGTATTTTTTTTTCTTTCTTTATACCGTCGTCATAGTCATACTAGTTGTTACGAGTATACTACTATCTCTTTATCAACCAGTGTACAGTGCGGTAGTTCACGGCTGTGGCTACCTCTGTGTCGGCAGTCGGCAGGCAGTCCGTCCATCCATAATTGTATTATTATAATATATACCACCTAACCGTGGTTTTTTTTTCATTCTTTATACCGTCATAGTGTCATACTAGTTGTTACGAGTATACTACTATCTCTTTATCAACCAGTGTACAGTGCGGTAGTTCACGGCTGTGGCTACCTCTGTGTCGGCAGTCGGCAGGCAGTCCGTCCATCCATAATTGTATTATAATATATACCACCTAACCGTGGTTTTTTTTTCATTCTTTATACCGTCATAGTGTCATACTAGTTGTTACGAGTATACTACTATCTCTTTATCAACCAGTGTACAGTGCGGTAGTTCACGGCTGTGGCTACCTCTGTGTCGGCAGTCGGCAGGCAGTCCGTCCATCCATAATTGTATTATAATATATACCACCTAACCGTGGTTTTTTTTTCATTCTTTATACCGTCATAGTCAGTCATACTAGTTGTTACGAGTATACTACTATCTCTTTATCAACCAGTGTACAGTGCGGTAGTTCACGGCTGTGGCTACCTCTGTGTCGGCACTCGGCAGGCAGTCCGTCCATCCATAATTGTATTATAATATATACCACCTAACCGTGGTTTTTCTCTATCGTCCTAGTGGATGCTGGGGTTCCTGAAAGGACCATGGGGAATAGCGGCTCCGCAGGAGACAGGGCACAAAAAGTAAAGCTTTCCGATCAGGTGGTGTGCACTGGCTCCTCCCCCTATGACCCTCCTCCAGACTCCAGTTAGATTTTTGTGCCCGGCCGAGAAGGGTGCAATCTAGGTGGCTCTCCTAAAGAGCTGCTTAGAGAAAGTTTAGCTAGGTTTTTTATGTTACAGTGATTCCTGCTGGCAACAGGATCACTGCAGCGAGGGACTGAGGGGAGAAGGAGTCAACTCACCTGCGTGCAGGATGGATTGGCTTCTTGGCTACTGGACATCAAGCTCCAGAGGGACGATCACAGGTACAGCCTGGATGGTCACCGGAGCCGCGCCGCCGGCCCCCTTGCAGATGCTGAAGACAGAAGAGGTCCAGAATCGGCGGCTGAAGACTCCTGCAGTCTTCTAAAGGTAGCGCACAGCACTGCAGCTGTGCGCCATTTTCCTCTCAGCACACTTCACACGGCAGTCACTGAGGGTGCAGGGCGCTGGGAGGGGGGCGCCCTGGGAGGCAAAATGAGTACCTATAAAGGCTAAAAATACCTCACATATAGCCCTAGAGGCTATATGGAGATATTTAACCCCTGCCTGATTTCTCAAAATAGCGGGAGACGAGCCCGCCGGAAAAGGGGCGGGGCCTATCTCCTCAGCACACGGCGCCATTTCCTCTCACAGCTCCGCTGGTCAGGACGGCTCCCAGGTCTCTCCCCTGCACTGCACTACAGAAACAGGGTAAAACAGAGAGGGGGGGCAAATTTATGGCGATATTTTTATATAACAAAGCAGCTATAGGGGAGCACTTATTATAAGGCTATCCCTGATATATATATAGCGCTTTTGGTGTGTGCTGGCAAACTCTCCCTCTGTCTCCCCAAAGGGCTAGTGGGTCCTGTCTTCATTAGGAGCATTCCCTGTGTGTCTGCTGTGTGTCGGTACGTGTGTGTCGACATGTATGAGGACGATATTGGTGTGGAGGCGGAGCAATTGCCAAATATGGGGATGTCACCTCCTAGGGGGTCGACACCAGAATGGATGCCTTTATTTATGGAACTACGGGATAGTGTCAACACGCTAAAGCAGTCGTTTGACGACATGAGACGGCCGGACAATCAATTAGTGCCTGTCCAGGCGACTCAAACACCGTCAGGGGCTGTGAAACGCCCTTTGCCTCAGTCGGTCGACACAGACCCAGACACAGGCGATGACTCCAGTGGTGACGGTGACGAATCAACCGTATTTTCCAGTAGGGCCACACGTTATATGATTTTGGCAATGAAGGAGGCGTTACATTTAGCTGATACTACAGGTACCACTAAACAGGGTATTATGTGGGGTATGAAAAAACTACCTATAGTTTTTCCTGAATCAGAAGAACTAAATGACGTGTGTAATGAAGCGTGGGTTGCCCCTGATAAAAAGCTGATAATTTCAAAGAAATTATTGGCATTATACCCTTTCCCGCCAGAGGTTAGGGAGCGCTGGGAAACACCTCCTAGGGTGGACAAGGCGCTAACACGCTTATCTAAACAAGTGGCGTTACCCTCTCCTGAGACGGCCGCACTTAAAGATCCATCAGATAGGAGGATGGAAAATATCCAAAAAAGTATATACACACATGCAGGTGTTATACTACGACCAGCTGTAGCAACTGCCTGGATGGGCAGTGCGGGGGTAGTTTGGTCAGAATCCCTGATTGAAAATATTGATACCCTGGACAGGGACAATATTCTACTGTCGTTAGAACAAATAAAGGATGCATTTCTTTATATGCGTGATGCACAGAGGGATATATGCACACTGGCATCACGGGTAAGTGCTATGTCCATTTCGGCCAGAAGAGCTTTATGGACGCGACAGTGGACAGGCGATGCGGATTCAAAACGGCATATGGAAGTTTTGCCGTATAAGGGGGAGGAGTTATTTGGAGTCGGTCTATCAGATTTGGTGGCCACGGCTACAGCCGGGAAATCCACCTTTCTACCTCAAGTCACTCCCCAACAGAAAAAGGCACCGACTTTTCAACCGCAGCCCTTTCGTTCCTTTAAAAATAAGAGAGCAAAGGGCTATTCATATTTGCCACGAGGCAAAGGTCGAGGGAAGAGACAGCAACACGCAGCTCCTTCCCAGGATCAGAAGCCCTCCCCGGCTTCTACAAAAGCCTCAGCATGACGCTGGGGCTTCTCAAGCGGACTCGGGGACGGTGGGCGGTCGTCTCAAAAATTACAGCGCGCAGTGGGCTCACTCGCAAGTAGATCCCTGGATCCTGCAGATAATATCTCAGGGATACAGGTTGGAATTAGAGACAGATCCACCTCGCCGTTTCCTGAGGTCTGCTTTACCAACGTCCCCCTCCGAAAGGGAGACGGTGTTGGAAGCCATTCACAAGCTGTACTCTCAGCAGGTGATAGTCAAGGTACCTCTTCTGCAACAAGGGAAGGGGTATTATTCCACTCTTTTTGTGGTACCGAAGCCGGATGGCTCGGTAAGGCCTATTCTAAATCTGAAGTCCTTGAACCTGTACATAAAGAAGTTCAAGTTCAAAATGGAGTCACTCAGAGCAGTGATAGCGAACCTGGAAGAGGGGAACTTTATGGTATCCTTGGACATCAAGGATGCGTATCTCCACGTTCCAATTTACCCCTCACACCAGGGGTACCTCAGGTTCGTTGTACAAAACTGTCACTATCAGTTTCAGACGCTGCCGTTCGGATTGTCCACGGCACCTCGGATCTTTACAAAGGTAATGGCCGAGATGATGATTCTTCTTCGAAGAAAAGGCGTATTAATTATCCCATACTTGGACGATCTCCTAATAAGGGCGAGGTCCAGAGAACAGCTAGAGATGGGATTAGCACTGTCTCAAGAAGTGCTAAAACAGCACGGGTGGATTCTGAATATTCCAAAATCCCAGTTAATGCCGACAACTCGTCTGCTGTTCCTAGGGATGATTCTGGACACGGTTCAGAAAAAGGTTTTTCTCCCGGAGGAAAAAGCCAAGGAGTTATCCGAGCTTGTCAGGAACCTCCTAAAACCAGGAAAGGTGTCTGTACATCAATGCACAAGAGTCCTGGGAAAAATGGTGGCTTCTTACGAAGCGATTCCATTCGGCAGATTCCACGCAGGATAACCCTGTCTCCAAGGACAAGGGTGTCTCTTCTGTGGTGGTTGCAGAGTGCTCATCTATTGGAGGGCCGCAGATTCGGCATACAGGATTGGATCCTGGTGACCACGGACGCCAGCCTGAGAGGCTGGGGAGCAGTCACACAAGGAAGAAACTTCCAGGGAGTATGGACGAGCCTGGAAACGTCTCTTCACATAAACATTCTGGAACTAAGAGCAATATACAATGCTCTAAACCAGGCAGAACCTCTGCTTCAGGGAAAACCGGTATTGATCCAGTCGGACAACATCACGGCAGTCGCCCATGTGAACAGACAGGGCGGCACAAGAAGCAGGAGGGCAATGGCAGAAGCTGCAAGGATTCTTCGCTGGGCAGAGAATCATGTGATAGCACTGTCAGCAGTGTTCATCCCGGGAGTGGACAACTGGGAAGCAGACTTCCTCAGCAGACACGATCTTCACCCGGGAGAGTGGGGACTTCATCCAGAAGTCTTCCACATGCTGGTAACCCGTTGGGAAAGACCAATGGTGGACATGATGGCGTCTCGCCTCAACAAAAAACTGGACAGGTATTGCGCCAGGTCAAGAGATCCGCAGGCAATAGCTGTGGACGCGCTGGTAACGCCTTGGGTGTACCAGTCGGTGTATGTGTTTCCTCCTCTGCCTCTCATACCAAAAGTATTGAGAATTATACGGCAAAGAGGCGTAAGAACGATACTAGTGGTTCCGGATTGGCCAAGGAGGACTTGGTACCCGGAACTTCAAGAGATGATCACGGAAGATCCGTGGCCTCTACCTCTAAGGAGGGACTTGCTTCAGCAGGGTCCCTGTCTGTTTCAAGACTTACCGCGGCTGCGTTTGACGGCATGGCGGTTGAACGCCGGATCCTAAAGGAAAGAGGCATGCCGGAAGAAGTCATTCCTACTTTGATTAAAGCAAGGAAGGAAGTAACCGTGCAACATTATCACCGAATTTGGCGAAAATATGTTGCGTGGTGCGAAGATCGGAGTGCTCCGACGGAGGAATTTCAACTGGGTCGATTCCTACATTTCCTGCAATCAGGATTGTCAATGGGTCTCAAATTGGGATCTATTAAGGTTCAAATTTCGGCCCTGTCGATTTTCTTTCAAAAAGAATTGGCTTCAGTCCCTGAAGTCCAGACCTTTGTTAAGGGAGTGCTGCATATACAGCCTCCTGTGGTGCCTCCAGTGGCACCGTGGGATCTAAATGTGGTTTTGGACTTCCTAAAATCTCATTGGTTTGAACCACTAAAAAAGGTGGATTTGAAATATCTCACATGGAAAGTGACCATGCTTCTAGCCCTGGCTTCTGCCAGGAGAGTGTCAGAATTGGCAGCTTTATCTTACAAAAGCCCATATCTGATTTTCCATTCGGACAGGGCAGAACTGCGAACTCGTCCGCATTTTCTCCCTAAGGTGGTGTCAGCATTTCATCTGAACCAGCCTATTGTAGTGCCTGCGGCTACAAGTGACTTGGAGGACTCCAAGTTACTGGACGTTGTCAGAGCATTAAAAATATATATTGCAAGGACAGCTGGAGTCAGAAAATCTGACTCGTTGTTTATATTGTATGCACCCAACAAGATGGGTGCTCCTGCGTCTAAGCAGACGATTGCTCGTTGGATCTGTAGCACAATCCAACTTGCACATTCTGTGGCAGGCTTGCCACAGCCTAAATCTGTAAAGGCCCACTCCACAAGGAAGGTGGGCTCATCTTGGGCGGCTGCCCGAGGGGTCTCGGCATTACAACTTTGCCGAGCAGCTACGTGGTCAGGGGAGAACACGTTTGTAAAATTTTACAAATTTGATACTCTGGCTAAGGAGGACCTGGAGTTCTCTCATTCGGTGCTGCAGAGTCATCCGCACTCTCCCGCCCGTTTGGGAGCTTTGGTATAATCCCCATGGTCCTTTCAGGAACCCCAGCATCCACTAGGACGATAGAGAAAATAAGATTTTACTTACCGATAAATCTATTTCTCGGAGTCCGTAGTGGATGCTGGGCGCCCATCCCAAGTGCGGATTATCTGCATAAGTTGTACATAGTTATTGTTAACTAATTCGGGTTATTGTTAAAGGAAGCCATCTTTCAGAGGCTCCGCTGTTATCATACTGTTAACTGGGTTTAGATCACAAGTTGTACGGTGTGATTGGTGTGGCTGGTATGAGTCTTACCCGGGATTCAAAATCCTCCCTTATTGTGTACGCTCGTCCGGGCACAGTACCTAACTGGAGTCTGGAGGAGGGTCATAGGGGGAGGAGCCAGTGCACACCACCTGATCGGAAAGCTTTACTTTTTGTGCCCTGTCTCCTGCGGAGCCGCTATTCCCCATGGTCCTTTCAGGAACCCCAGCATCCACTACGGACTCCGAGAAATAGATTTATCGGTAAGTAAAATCTTATTTTTTTTCATTCTTTATACCGTCATAGTGTCATACTAGTTGTTACGAGTATACTACTATCTCTTTATCAACCAGTGTACAGTGCGGTAGTTCACGGCTGTGGCTACCTCTGTGTCGGCAGTCGGCAGGCAGTCCGTCCATCCATAATTGTATTATAATATATACCACCTAACCGTGTTTTTTTTTTCATTCTTTATACCGTCATAGTCAGTCATACTAGTTGTTACGAGTATACTACTATCTCTTTATCAACCAGTGTACAGTGCGGTAGTTCACGGCTGTGGCTACCTCTGTGTCGGAACTCGGCAGGCAGTCCGTCCATCCATAATTGTATTACAATATATACCACCTAACCGTGGTTTTTTTTTCATTCTTTATACCGTCATAGTCAGTCATACTAGTTGTTACGAGTATACTACTATCTCTTTATCAACCAGTGTACAGTGCGGTAGTTCACAGCTGTGGCTACCTCTGTGTCGGCACTCGGCAGGCAGTCCGTCCATCCATAATTGTATTATAATATATACCACCTAACCGTGGTTTTTTTTTCATTCTTTATACCGTCATAGTGTCATACTAGTTGTTACGAGTATACTACTATCTCTTTATCAACCAGTGTACAGTGCGGTAGTTCACGGCTGTGGCTACCTCTGTGTCGGCAGTCGGCAGGCAGTCCGTCCATCCATAATTGTATTATAATATATACCACCTAACCGTGGTTTTTTTTTCATTCTTTATACCGTCATAGTCAGTCATACTAGTTGTTACGAGTATACTACTATCTCTTTATCAACCAGTGTACAGTGCGGTAGTTCACGGCTGTGGCTACCTCTGTGTCGGAACTCGGCAGGCAGTCCGTCCATCCATAATTGTATTACAATATATACCACCTAACCGTGGTTTTTTTTTCATTCTTTATACCGTCATAGTCAGTCATACTAGTTGTTACGAGTATACTACTATCTCTTTATCAACCAGTGTACAGTGCGGTAGTTCACGGCTGTGGCTACCTCTGTGTCGGCACTCGGCAGGCAGTCCGTCCATCCATAATTGTATTACAATATATACCACCTAACCGTGGTTTTTTTATACCACCTAACCGTGGCAGTCCGTCCATAATTGTATACTAGTATCCAATCCATCCATCTCCATTGTTTACCTGAGGTGCCTTTTAGTTCTGCCTATAAAATATGGAGAACAAAAAAGTTGAGGTTCCAAAATTAGGGAAAGATCAAGATCCACTTCCACCTCGTGCTGAAGCTGCTGCCACTAGTCATGGCCGAGACGATGAAATGCCAGCAACGTCGTCTGCCAAGGCCGATGCCCAATGTCATAGTACAGAGCATGTCAAATCCAAAACACCAAATATCAGAAAAAAAAAGGACTCCAAAACCAAAAATAAAATTGTCGGAGGAGAAGCGTAAACTTGCCAATATGCCATTTACCACACGGAGTGGCAAGGAACGGCTGAGGCCCTGGCCTATGTTCATGGCTAGTGGTTCAGCTTCACATGAGGATGGAAGCACTCAGCCTCTCGCTAGAAAACTGAAAAGACTCAAGCTGGCAAAAGCACAGCAAAGAACTGTGCGTTCTTTGAAATCCCAAATCCACAAGGAGAGTCCAATTGTGTCGGTTGCGATGCCTGACCTTCCCAACACTGGACGTGAAGAGCATGCGCCTTCCACTATTTGCATGCCCCCTGCAAGTGCTGGAAGGAGCACCCGCAGTCCAGTTCCTGATAGTCAGATTGAAGATGTCAGTGTTGAAGTACACCAGGATGAGGAGGATATGGGTGTTGCTGGCGCTGGGGAGGAAATTGACCAGAAGGATTCTGATGGTGAGGTGGTTTGTTTAAGTCAGGCACCCGGGGAGACACCTGTTGTCCGTGGGAGGAATATGGCCGTTGACATGCCAGGTGAAAATACCAAAAAAATCAGCTCTTCGGTGTGGAGGTATTTCACCAGAAATGCGGACAACAGGTGTCAAGCCGTGTGTTCCCTTTGTCAAGCTGTAATAAGTAGGGGTAAGGACGTTAACCACCTCGGAACATCCTCCCTTATACGTCACCTGCAGCGCATTCATAATAAGTCAGTGACAAGTTCAAAAACTTTGGGTGACAGCGGCAGTCCACTGACCAGTAAATCCCTTCCTCTTGTAACCAAGCTCACGCAAACCACCCCACCAACTCCCTCAGTGTCAATTTCCTCCTTCCCCAGGAATGCCAATAGTCCTGCAGGCCATGTCACTGGCAAGTCTGACGAGTCCTCTCCTGCCTGGGATTCCTCCGATGCATCCTTGCGTGTAACGCCTACTGCTGCTGGCGCTGCTGTTGTTGCCGCTGGGAGTCGATGGTCATCCCAGAGGGGAAGTCGTAAGCCCACTTGTACTACTTCCAGTAAGCAATTGACTGTTCAACAGTCCTTTGCGAGGAAGATGAAATATCACAGCAGTCATCCTACTGCAAAGCGGATAACTGAGTCCTTGACAACTATGTTGGTGTTAGACGTGCGTCCGGTATCCGCCGTTAGTTCACAGGGAACTAGACAATTTATTGAGGCAGTGTGCCCCCGTTACCAAATACCATCTAGGTTCCACTTCTCTAGGCAGGCGATACCGAGAATGTACACGGACGTCAGAAAAAGACTCACCAGTGTCCTAAAAAATGCAGTTGTACCCAATGTCCACTTAACCACGGACATGTGGACAAGTGGAGCAGGGCAGGGTCAGGACTATATGACTGTGACAGCCCACTGGGTAGATGTATGGACTCCCGCCGCAAGAACAGCAGCGGCGGCACCAGTAGCAGCATCTCGCAAACGCCAACTCTTTCCTAGGCAGGCTACGCTTTGTATCACCGCTTTCCAGAATACGCACACAGCTGAAAACCTCTTACGGCAACTGAGGAAGATCATCGCGGAATGGCTTACCCCAATTGGACTCTCCTGTGGATTTGTGGCATCGGACAACGCCAGCAATATTGTGTGTGCATTAAATATGGGCAAATTCCAGCACGTCCCATGTTTTGCACATACCTTGAATTTGGTGGTGCAGAATTTTTTAAAAAACGACAGGGGCGTGCAAGAGATGCTGTCGGTGGCCAGAAAAATTGCGGGACACTTTCGGCGTACAGGCACCACGTACAGAAGACTGGAGCACCACCAAAAACTACTGAACCTGCCCTGCCATCATCTGAAGCAAGAAGTGGTAACGAGGTGGAATTCAACCCTCTATATGCTTCAGAGGTTGGAGGAGCAGCAAAAGGCCATTCAAGCCTATACAATTGAGCACGATATAGGAGATGGAATGCACCTGTCTCAAGTGCAGTGGAGAATGATTTCAACGTTGTGCAAGGTTCTGATGCCCTTTGAACTTGCCACACGTGAAGTCAGTTCAGACACTGCCAGCCTGAGTCAGGTCATTCCCCTCATCAGGCTTTTGCAGAAGAAGCTGGAGGCATTGAAGAAGGAGCTAACACGGAGCGATTCCGCTAGGCATGTGGGACTTGTGGATGCAGCCCTTAATTCGCTTAACAAGGATTCACGGGTGGTCAATCTGTTGAAATCAGAGCACTACATTTTGGCCACCGTGCTCGATCCTAGATTTAAAGCCTACCTTGGATCTCTCTTTCCGGCAGACACAGGTCTGCTGGGGTTGAAAGACCTGCTGGTGACAAAATTGTCAAGTCAAGCGGAACGCGACCTGTCAACATCTCCTCCTTCACATTCTCCCGCAACTGGGGGTGCGAGGAAAAGGCTCAGAATTCCGAGCCCACCCGCTGGCGGTGATGCAGGGCAGTCTGGAGCGACTGCTGATGCTGACATCTGGTCCGGACTGAAGGACCTGCCAACGATTACGGACATGTCGTCTACTGTCACTGCATATGATTCTCTCAACATTGATAGAATGGTGGAGGATTATATGAGTGACCGCATCCAAGTAGGCACGTCACACAGTCCGTACTTATACTGGCAGGAAAAAGAGGCAATTTGGAGGCCCTTGCACAAACTGGCTTTATTCTACCTAAGTTGCCCTCCCACAAGTGTGTACTCCGAAAGAGTGTTTAGTGCCACCGCTCACCTTGTCAGCAATCGGCGTACGAGGTTACATCCAGAAAATGTGGAGAAGATGATGTTCATTAAAATGAATTATAATCAATTCCTCCGCGGAGACATTGACCAGCAGCAATTGCCTCCACAAAGTACACAGGGAGCTGAGATGGTGGATTCCAGTGGGGACGAATTGATAATCTGTGAGGAGGGGGATGTACACGGTGATATATCGGAGGGTGAAGATGAGGTGGACATCTTGCCTCTGTAGAGCCAGTTTGTGCAAGGAGAGATTAATTGCTTCTTTTTTGGGGGGGGTCCAAACCAACCCGTCATATCAGTCACAGTCGTGTGGCAGACCCTGTCACTGAAATGATGGGTTGGTTAAAGTGTGCATGTCCTGTTTTGTTTATACAACATAAGGGTGGGTGGGAGGGCCCAAGGATAATTCCATCTTGCACCTCTTTTTTCTTTTCTTTTTCTTTGCATCATGTGCTGATTGGGGAGGGTTTTTTGGAAGGGACATCCTGCGTGACACTGCAGTGCCACTCCTAGATGGGCCCGGTGTTTGTGTCGGCCACTAGGGTCGCTAATCTTACTCACACAGCTACCTCATTGCGCCTCTTTTTTTCTTTGCGTCATGTGCTGTTTGGGGAGGGTTTTTTGGAAGGGACATCCTGCGTGACACTGCAGTGCCACTCCTAGATGGGCCCGGTGTTTGTGTCGGCCACTAGGGTCGCTAATCTTACTCACACAGTCAGCTACCTCATTGCGCCTCTTTTTTTCTTTGCGTCATGTGCTGTTTGGGGAGGGTTTTTTGGAAGGGCCATCCTGCGTGACACTGCAGTGCCACTCCTAGATGGGCCCGGTGTTTGTGTCGGCCACTAGGGTCGCTAATCTTACTCACACAGCTACCTCATTGCGCCTCTTTTTTTCTTTGCGTCATGTGCTGTTTGGGGAGGGTTTTTTGGAAGGGCCATCCTGCGTGACACTGCAGTGCCACTCCTAGATGGGCCCGGTGTTTGTGTCGGCCACTAAGGTCGCTAATCTTACTCACACAGCTACCTCATTGCGCCTCTTTTTTTCTTTGCATCATGTGCTGTTTGGGGAGGGTTTTTTGGAAGGGACATCCTGCGTGACACTGCAGTGCCACTCCTAGATGGGCCCGGTGTTTGTGTCGGCCACTAGGGTCGCTTATCTTACTCACACAGCGACCTCGGTGCAAATTTTAGGACTAAAAATAATATTGTGAGGTGTGAGGTATTCAGATAGACTGAAAATGAGTGTAAATTATGGTTTTTGAGGTTAATAATACTTTGGGATCAAATGACCACCAAATTCTATGATTTAAGCTGTTTTTTAGTGTTTTTGGAAAAAAACACCCGAATCCAAAACACACCCGAATCCGACAAAAATAATTCGGTGAGGTTTTGCCAAAACGCGTTCGAACCCAAACACGGCCGCGGAACCGAACCCAAAACCAAAACACAAAACCCGAAAATTTCAGGCGCTCATCTCTAGTCTGAATAACCCCCTTAGTTCTGGAAAGGAGCAGTCTTTTAAATTCTATTTTGCCAGCATGAATTGTAATATGCTTGAGCTGCTCGGAAGGTGGACTCACACACTCATGCTAATAGGTAAAGCTGTAATGCTGGAACAGGTGCTTATCTGACCTTCCATTTCCACAAATGCTGCACAATTCTATACTACAGATATCTTGAAGTGTAATTATATAGTAATTTCAGTAATTAAATTATACTCTTAGATTCTAAATAATTGTTATGGCAGATTAATGCTCTTTTAGAAGAAATGTTTAGGGCGATAAATTATTCTTTTGTGGAAGTGAGAAGAATTGTACTGAGGATGATTACATTTTAGCAATGGATTAGCATCGTTGCTGTGGGAAATTCATATGGGCCCATTTTTGTATGTGTTTTTTCTTATGTTACCATCACAACATGTGGACCGCATCTTGCACTTACAACTCCTTACTCATGGAGATGCCAGGCCCATGTTTTTATTACCCCCCCCCCCCCCCCCCCCACACACACACACACACACACACACACACACACACACACCACACACACACCACCTCCCTGAAGTGGTACAGGGAGGAATGGAGGAATGAGGAATGGAAATATAGAAAGGATGCGTACATTATAGAAGTGGTTCCATAACTGCTACTCAAGTAGACCTGTGCCTTAGGTCTGATTCAAAGGTGCACTCAACGTTGATGTAACAAACCGTGGCATACGCCTCCAACATGACCCATTCCCATTAGGTAAAAAATGTTCTGCTCCTGGACTTCCTTAGTGGCGGCTCTAGAGGTGGAGCTGCAGCGAAGTGCAAATAGGGGAGCCACACCAACTGCCGACAGGAGGAACAATTGAATTCCGCCCATAGATAAATACACGTATATTTAAAATGTGTATGTGTGTATATAGATTGTGTGTGTGTAAATATATGTGTGTGTGTGTGTGTGTGTATATATATATAGTGAGAGAGAGAGAGAGAGAGAGAGCTGTGAAGTTTCTAAAAGCAACACCTCTAGATGAACCACCTGTTAGCAAGGGTTCCGTGAAGATAAATGATACAAGATCTGGGGGCGCTTATCTACAACTTCCCAATTTAAACCATTCTATATTGCCAACACTTTTTTTAAAAACTATTTTACAATTAAAAGGTACTTTCTTATAAAATAAATGAACTTACAATAAAACAGATAAGATTTGCAAAGTCATCAGTTTACACCCACATAGATCATTTGTCATTTAGATTTACAGCAGTGAAAGAGAGTACATCCACTTTAGATTCAGCGCTTTAAATTCCTTAAGTGGTGTTAAATCTTAATGCAGTGCAGATGTTGAATAAGTGTGATAAACCCAACGCGTTTCGTCACCAAGGACTTCTTCAGAGGGTATAAAATGTGAATGGCAGATAAGACAATTTCAGGCAATAAAATACCATACACATAAACACATATCAGGAAAAAAGCTTAGATATATACCAGGTGACAATATTACTCATACATGAACTCAGTTAGGCAGCTTGACAAGTAATGTATACAACTTGGAGTGTCGTAAGATGGCCTATCTGGAAAACTGGTAAGTGTATGATAAACATTAGTGTGCACCTTTAAAAACAAATATAACATGAGGAGCAGGTAGGTGAGTTTATACATGCCAGGATGTGTCTTGGATGTGTTAGCAACAAAAATAGATATGTCCTGTATGGCTTAGTCCAATAAAGGACTTAGGCACAGATCGGCCTCAAGACAGGTAACTTATCCTGAATGGGTCCAAAAAATTATTATAAGTGGGTGAAAAAAATATTATACCTTAGAGGGACTGAGAATACCTAGAAGGTAAGGTGTCGTAAGCGGGAAGTGACTGCTACATAGAAGGTATATATACCAACACTGTCTCTAGGAGTAAAGAACCTTTAATGGCACTACTTTAACGGATACAGCACGCAGCAATGTCTCAGTAATTGGCATACCTAGGATGAATTAATGCAGGTCAAACAAAAAATTATTTTTAAATTTAAACGATACCCTTAAATGTGGAGCCATATGTTGGTCTAAGGAAGTGTTCTTAATAGCTTTAAAGTCTCAGGCACTAGTACAAAAGTAATTGTGGGCTTAACAGTAACCCAAGTGGGAGTTTACATTAAAAAAAAATATTAAAAAGTAATTATCAACATAGCTTCGTGTGTTGTATTTTACATACATTACATATACAAATAGTTCTAAAAATTGGCATCTATTCACAATACATAGATTATCATCTTGTGTAGTTAATAGTGGTACATAGTAATATCCAGTGGTCAAAGTGGGCCAGTGTGCAACGGTATGGCATACTGGCACTTCGCCACTGACCTGGAAGTTTTTTTTTATTAACTAATAGCAGTGTGCAGACTCGAGTCTGCCCACTGCTACTAGTAGAGGCAGCGCTGAGCAGCAGGAGGATGGGGGAGTGGCCAGCAGTGGTGCCCGAGATGCCAGTGGGGCCCCGCTGCTCCCCTGCATCTGATTACTGTTGTTTGTTTTCCATCGGTAAGGAAAGCGGTGGGGAGCGCTCTTCTCATCTGCCGGCAGCCGCATAGACTGTTTCCCACCCAGCTAGTGTGCATTTGTGAGTAGTAGCTGCGCCTATTTCTGCTAAACTCCGGTACAGTGACTGTGGGCATGGGGGAGTATGAGCTGTGCAATGACTGTGGGCATAGGGGAGTGTATGAGCTGTGCAGTGACTGTTGGCATAGGGGAGTGTATGAGCTGTGTAGTGACTGTGGGCATGGGGGGGGGGTGTATGAGCTGTGCAGTGACTGTGGTCATGGGGGATGTATGAGCTGTGCAGTGACTGTGGGCATGGGGGTGTGTGAGCTGTGCAGTGACTGTGGGCATAGGGGAGTGTATGAGCTGTGCAGTGACTGTGGGCATAGGGGAGTGTATGAGCTGTGCAGTGACTGTTGGCATAGGGGAGTGTATGAGCTGTGTAGTGACTGTGGGCATGGGGGGGGGGTTTATGAGCTGTGCAGTGACTGTGGTCATGGGGGATGTATGAGCTGTGCAGTGACTGTGGGCATTGGGGTGTGTGAGCTGTGCAGTGACTGTGGGCATAGGGGAGTGTATGAGCTGTGCAGTGACTGTGGGCATAGGGGAGTGTATGAGCTGTGCAGTGACTGGGTATTGGGGGGTGTATGAGCTGTGCAGTGACTGTGGGCATAGGGGAGTGTATGAGCTGTGCAGTGACTGTGGGCATAGGGGAGTGTATGAGCTGTGCAGTGACTGTGGGCATAGGGGAGTGTATGAGCTGTGCAGTGACTGTGGGCATAGGGGAGTGTATGAGCTGTGCAGTGACTGTGGGTATTGGGGGGTGTATGAGCTGTGCAGTGACTGTGGGCATGGGCAGAGCCGGCCATAGGCATAGGCAAACTAGGCAATTGCCTAGGGCATTTGATATGCCTAGGGGCATCAGCAGCTTCTGCTGATTAAAATGATATGCGGCATGCCTATATTCTGTGTGTAGCATTTCATATGCAGATACAGCCACAGTCTCACACAGTATATAGACATGCTGCATATCATTTTAATCAGCAGAAGCTGCTTGTGCATCCTAGTGACATAGCAATGCAAATAAGATGCATTTTAATAAAAAAAAAGTGCCCGACGTTAGCATTGAAGCAAGATTTATAAGGACACATCTGTATCCAAGCAGAGGCAGAGGTCACAGTGTTAGTGGCAGTGTGAGTGCTGTGTGCATGTGAGTGGGTTGGTTGTGTAGTAATGTTCGGAATATGTGTATGGAGCATTATGTGTCATGTAAAAATGCATTAATAATGTGCAACATATGTGCAAGGGGCACTATGTGTGTCATTATGTGTATAAAGGCATTAATAATGTGTGGCATATGTGTAAGGGACATTATGTGTAAAAGGGCATTAATAAATGTTGTCATAATGTGTAAGACGCATTATGTTTATAAGGACATTAATGATGTGTCTCGTGTAAGGGGCATTACTGTGTGGAATTATGTGTATAAATGCATTACTAATGTGTGGCATTATGTGTATAAGGTGCTCTATTATGTGTCGTTGCGTATAGAAAGGGCATTACTGTGTCGTCTAATGTGAATAAAGAGCAATAGGGTGTGGTGTAATGTAAATAAGGAGCAATTCAGTGTGATGTTATGTGAATAAGGAGCTCTACTGTGAGGAGTAACGTTTATAAGGTAAAGTGATACTACTGTGGGATGTAATGTGAATTATGGACACTATTGCATGATCAAATGTGAATAAAGTTGCAGTACTGTGTGGCGTAACTTGAATTGGGGGTACTATTGTGTGGCCATGCCCCTTGCCAGCAAAAACACACCCTTTTTGGGCTGTGCGCCAAATGTGCGAACTGTTCCTATTTAAAATATAGGGGGTACAAACACCAAAATAAGGACTGTTATGGGTGAGGGGTGATGGTGCTGGGAAAGAGGTGCAAGGTCAGAGGTGGAACCAGCGGTGGGGCTAGGGGGCACCAGCCAAAATCTTGCCTAGGGCATCATATTGGCTAGGGCCAGCTCTGGGCATGAGGGATGTATGAGCTGTACAGTGACTGTGGGCATGGGGGATGTATGAGCTGTACAGTGACTGTGGGCATGGGGGGTGTATGAGCTGTACAGTGACTGTGGGTATGGGGGGTGTATGAGCTGTGCAGTGACTGTGAGCATGGGGTGTGTATGAGCTGTGCAGTGACTGTGGGCATGGGGGTGTGTGAGCTGTGCAGTGACTGTGGGCATAGGGGAGTGTATGAGCTGTGCAGTGACTGTGGGCATAGGGGAGTGTATGAGCTGTGCAGTGACTGTGGGTATTGGGGGGTGTATGAGCTGTGCAGTGACTGGGCATGGGGGCGTATGAGCTGTGCAGTGACTGTGGGCATGGGGGATGTATGAGCTGTACAGTGACTGTGAGCATGGGGGGTGTATGAGCTGTACAGTGACTGTGGGCATGGGGGGTGTATGAGCTGTGCAGTGACTGTAGGCATGGGGTGTGTATGAGCTGTGCAGTGACTGTGGGTATATGAGGGGTGTATGAGCTGTGCAGTGACTGTGGGCATAGGGGAGTGTATGAGCTGTGCAGTGACTGTGGGCATAGGGGAGTGTATAAGCTGTGCAGTGACTGTGGGTATGGGGGGGTGTATGAGCTGTGCAGTGACTGTGGGCATGGGGGATGTATGAGCTGTGCAGTGACTGTGGGCATAGGGGAGTGTATGAGCTGTGCAGTGACTGTGGGCATAGGGGAGTGTATAAGCTGTGCAGTGACTGTGGGTATGGGGGGGTGTATGAGCTGTGCAGTGACTGTGGGCATAGGGGAGTGTATGAGCTGTGCAGTGACTGTGGGCATAGGGGAGTGTATAAGCTGTGCAGTGACTGTGGGTATGGGGGGGTGTATGAGCTGTGCAGTGACTGTGGGCATGGGGGATGTATGAGCTGTGCAGTGACTGTGGACATGGGGGATGTATGAGCTGTGCAGTGACTGTGGGCATGGGGGATGTATGAGCTGTGCAGTGACTGTGAGCATGGGGTTGTATGAGCTGTGCAGTGACTGTGGGCATGGGGGTGAATGAGCTGTGCAGTGACTGTGGACATGGGGGGGTGTATATGCTGGACAGTGACTGTGGACATAGATGGGTGTATAGGATGGGCATGCGGCCCGCACCCCCTCTCCCCGCTCAGCATCAATGTGCTCAGTGTGGGAAGTTGCAGAAATATTGGGACCTTGGACGAATGCCAGCTTCAGATTTCCTGGACATGGACAGGTTGGTGTTGTCTGGGCATTACTTTGTGGGACATAATGTGGTGCAATGGGCATTACTGTGTGTGGCATAATGGTGTAATAGGCACTACTACTGCGTGTCGTTATATGGTAAGGGGCCCTTCTACTGTGTGGCATAACATGAATAAGGGGCACTACTATATGACATAATGTGACTAAGGGGAACAACTGTGCAGTGTAAGTTGAATTGGGGGTACTAGTGTGTAGTCATGTCCCTTCTCAGCTAGTTATTAGTATAATTGACACCTTCATATGTCCACACTGCTGCATCCACTGCCAGGCCCTGATCCCTCTCTGCTGTTCTGACTCCCATCACCTCAAAACTATCATCCCACTCCCCGTCGTTTTTGAGGAGTGCAGGGGGGGCCCTTTCAAAATCTTGCTATGGAGCTCACAAATGTCTAGTTATGCCCCTGGTGGCCAGCCTTACATCATTAGGTGCCGGGCGCCCACGTGGGTTGCGCCCAGTTCCTTCACCCGGCACCACTGGAGCTCTCCGGGCACCCACCTGTGGTGCACCCATTTAGCTGCTGCAGCCCGGAGCATGACACTGCGACCTCTCCTCTACCGCCGCCATGTCCCTGCTATGAGGAGCGGTGCGTGCTTTTTCGGGGGGTTACCTGTTGTAACGTGTGTCAAGGGGCTGTACCTGGCATAACGTGTGCAAGGGGCTGTAGTGCTGTACCTGGCATAATGCGTGCAAGGGGCTGTACCTGGTGTAACGTGAGTAAGGAAATTTACCTGGCGTAATGAGTGTAAGGGATTCTACCTCGCGTAATGTGTGTAAGCGGCTATACCTGGCATTATGTCTGTAAGCGGCCATTGGCATAATGTGAATTTTGGCTCATTCCATGGGAATATTGGCTCATTCCGTGTGGCATAATGTGTAAGGGGCACCAGTATTAGATAGTATAAGGGGTCCTACTATTGTGGCGCATAATGTATATAAGGGGTATATGGTGAGGTACACTACACTTAAGACCACGGGTGTGGATCATTAGATCGACAGTGTTTAGGTCGACAATGTTTAGGTCAACCACTATAGGTCGACAGTCACTAGGTCGACAGGGTCAGAAGGTCGACAAGGTCAGAAGGTCAACATGTACTAGGTCGACAGGTCAAAAGGTCGACATGAGTTTTTCATGTTTTTTTTGGTGTCGTTTTCTTCGTAGAGTGACCGGGGACCCCAATTAGTGCACCGTGTCCCCTCGCATGGTGAGCGAAATCGTAGTCCACGTGGATCGTTAAGTATGAAAAAGTAAAAAAAAAGATATTTTTTTTGGAAAACTCATGTCGATTATAGTTACAGGGGTATTCATTATCAACATTCACTTTAATATAGCAAGTGGTGTGATACAAACATTAGTGATATAATCACAGATATAATAAAGCATTTTCAAAGGTTACAGACAAAGTAACATATGGGAACACTGAAGATAAATGGGAACAGGGTTATAACTTAAAATTCTGTCAGAGAGTATAGGTGTGTCCTTCCCAGAGATCAGTGAATGAATGAAGCTCAGCCTGTGCTAAACTTTATACCCCAGGGAGATGACATAATTTCCTCTATGGGATTACCTGTTAATCTATATATCTTCTATATATCTATATATTTCCAAATGGACTGGCACTCTCCTGACTTGTATCACTGACCTCGGTGCCTTCTGAGATGATAATGCAGAGTTCCAAAAAAACGACAGCGGCACTCGAGGGTTTTGAAAATAGAAAAAATTGTATTCAAAGACAATTACATGAAGCCGACGTTTCGGGGCTCACATGCCCCTTTGTCAAGGTGTGTAACAAGTGTGTAGTGTGAAAACATACCTTATATCCCGAAGAAGCCCGCCAGTGCACAGTGCGCGGCCGGAGACGTGACGAGCCCGTTGTATTTCCGGTCGCGGCGTGATGACATCACTACTGATGCGTCTGTTGCGTTAGCAACCAAGACGCTGCTGCTCAATATTGTAAACAATGACGTGACGCGAACAGTGCCTATAACAGACAAGTATGTGAGTGAGCGAAGAAGTTGTAACCACATCACCTAGGAAACCCTCCACCATTAGAGTACATGGTTAAGCAAAACAGATCTAGGGTCATAACAATACTTAAAGAATGTGAGAACCAGACATTGATGGATACTGGTCACACTGTAGCCAATTAATTACCGGGGTCGGGAATCGGGATACAAAGTCTGGAGACCACTCCCGTTATTGTCTAGCAAACCTGACCCGACAGTCTCTGTTTGATGATCTAGGTTTGCGCATGCATCAATGGTACCCACGGCTAAATGTGTGCTAACAGGACTTATATAGCGTGTATATGTGACCCCTAATGGGTAAGGGATCCCAGTGTCAACATCCATAATGTCTGGTAGAGGCCCAAAATGTGTTCCCCCTTAATTACATAAAAGACTTGCATGCAGTCAAGGGTTGCTGATACGAGGTATGGGGGGAACTTGCAGCAGGCGATTGCAGGGATGTAGGGGAAAACGGGAGGAAGACAGGAGGGGGGGGAAGGGAAAAGAGGGGGTTAGGGGGAAGGGGGGGGGGGGAAAGGGAATAGAGGGAAGGGAGGGGAAGGGAGGGGTTGGAAGGGGAAAGAGGGGGTGGAGGGAAGGGGTGGAATGAAAGGCAAGGATGGGGGGGACAGGACATGCATGCAGTCCATCACAGGCTCATATGAAGATGTTCCAGGAAAACTTCTCGTTCAGTCCCCCTGGGCTAATGGTTCCTAGTTCATAAATCCATTTGGACTCAATATGGAGCAATTTGCGATCCCTGTCCCCTCCTCGGATGTTTCGCGGCACATGGTCTATAATCTGGTGCTTGATGTCGTTCAAAGAGTGGCCCATAAGTGCAAAGTGCCTTGCCACGGGTTGTTCAGAGGGCTTGCCCGTCAGTGCTTGCTTAATCGCAGACCTGTGGAGGGCCATCCTCTCTCTAAAGGTTCTGATGGATTTGCCCACGTACATCAAGTGGCATGGGCAGGTAAGTATGTATACGATATGCGTGGTCATACATGTCACAACATGTCTGATTCGAAAGATCCTCTCCTTGTGGGGATGTTTAAAGGTTGACCCTACTATCATATTATTGCATGTGGTGCATTTGGGGCACCTGTAGCACCCCGGTGCTTTGGTGAGAAAGTTGGATGGCCTTTGTATCTCATTCTGGAATCCCGTGATATCCGAGTGCACAATGGTGTCCCTTATGCTCCTGCCTCTGGAGAAACAAAGCATAGGGCGTTTTTCTTTAAACACTGGAAGTTTCTTGTCTGAGACCACTATGGGCCATAATGCCCTGGCTGCTCTCTGGATCACCGGGCTAGCAGTGCTAAAGGTATTGACGAATGGAATTACCGCTTTAGTTTTCCGCGTCACCGGTTTCAGTAAGGTTTCCCTGGGAATGTCCATGACTTCTTTTTTCTGCAATTGCAATTTACGATGATCATATCCCCGTTGGGCAAACTTGCTCACCATGTTCTCTAGTTCTTGATCCAAACTGGATCGGTCGCTAATGATCCTGGAAGCCCTGATCATTTGCGATCTAGGGAGTCCATCCTTGAGGGGTCTCGGATGGTGGCTGTTGGCCCTCAATAGGACATTCTTGTCCGTTGGTTTTGAATACAGGCTGGTGTTTAATGTGCCGTCCTTGATTGTTATCCTTACATCCAAGTAGTTGAGGGTCTCCTTACTGGTGGTATAGGTGTATTTGATGGTAGAGGGTCTGTTATTTGCATCCTCCATGAGTTGTTCAAACATTTTGGTTTCTCCAGTCCAGAGTAAGAACAAATCGTCTATATATCTGACGAACATCAAGATATGTTGAGCTATGGCTCTATCGTCGAAAAACACTGTCTGTTCCTCTTGAAACATGAAGACGTTGGCGAACGATGGGGAGACGTTGCTCCCCATCGCACACCCGGTCCTCTGACGAAAAAATCTGCCGTTGAACATGAAAAAATTCCTCTCCAGTGTCAACGTGAGGAGTTGCATGAAGAGACCAATGTCAAGGGCTTCCATCTTCTCTTTAACTAGAAACTCTCTCATCACCTGTAGACCCTTCTCCAGAACTCTTAGTTCTGTATCCGAGAAGGATCTGTCGGACAAATTGAAGATTAGGGATTCTTGTTGGCCGTGCGCCCTTTTGATCCGCGCGCACTGCTTGCCCCGGCGGGTGGGCGTCCCCTTCTGCCTTTCTCTACGGGGGTTTCCACGGGTGTCCCTAAAGGGACTGACGGATATAGAACTAAGAGTTCTGGAGAAGGGTCTTTCATTCGTACCGACAAACTGGTTTAATAGTTTCCAGTGGCAAGTCGAACTGCATCGCTTCTGGCGGAAGCTGAGACTGCAGGAACATTTTCAGAACTCTAATACACAGGACAAAACAAGTGAGTCAGCACTCGATAGATTCTATCACACTCGACATAAATCAACATTTGACCCCCCATCAACCAATCCCTCCATCCAATCTTTTACAAGACTTCTGGACGACTCGGTCAACAAATATACAGCAGCCTCACCGATAACACACCGGAACCTCACCAGGGCCGAACAGGCGGCACTTAGACAACTGGGGTCATACCGTGATGTGGTCTTCCGTCCAGCAGACAAGGGGGGAGGATTGGTCATCCTCAACCTCTCTGATTACATCAAAGAAATTGAGGGACAACTGGCGGAGCCCGACACGTACGAGGAATTGATGCATGACCCGACCGTCGAATATCAACTTGAATTGGCGCTCCTTCTGGATCAGGCCAAAGCCAATGGGCTATTATCTGGAAAAATGTGTTAAGTTCTCAAACAGGACCATCCATTAGTGCCGATCTTTTTTGTGGTACCCAAGATTCACAAGAGTGCCACATCACCACCGGGTAGACCGATAATCGCTGCAAGGGACTCCATCTTTCAACCCATTTCGATATTCCTTGATGGGATCCTGCAACCGTTGATTGTAAAGCACCATAATTACATTAAGGACACCACCAGCTTCTTAGAGCGCATCAACGGTATTGGGCAGGTTCCCCCAGAGACTCTAATGTGCGTGATTGATGTTAAGAGTCTATACACGAGCATCCCGCATACAGAAGGCCTACAGATGATGAGAGAGTTTCTAGTTAAAGAGAAGATGGAAGCCCTTGACATTGGTCTCTTCATGCAACTCCTCACGTTGACACTGGAGAGGAATTTTTTCATGTTCAACGGCAGATTTTTTCGTCAGAGGACCGGGTGTGCGATGGGGAGCAACGTCTCCCCATCGTTTGCCAACGTCTTCATGTTTCAAGAGGAACAGACAGTGTTTTTCGACGATAGAGCCATAGCTCAACATATCTTGATGTTCGTCAGATATATAGACGATTTGTTCTTACTCTGGACTGGAGAAACCAAAATGTTTGAACAACTCATGGAGGATGCAAATAACAGACCCTCTACCATCAAATACACCTATACCACCAGTAGGGAGACCCTCAACTACTTGGATGTAAGGATAACAATCAAGGACGGCACATTAAACACCAGCCTGTATTCAAAACCAACGGACAAGAATGTCCTATTGAGGGCCAACAGCCACCATCCGAGACCCCTCAAGGATGGACTCCCTAGATCGCAAATGATCAGGGCTTCCAGGATCATTAGCGACCGATCCAGTTTGGATCAAGAACTAGAGAACATGGTGAGCAAGTTTGCCCAACGGGGATATGATCATCGTAAATTGCAATTGCAGAAAAAAGAAGTCATGGACATTCCCAGGGAAACCTTACTGAAACCGGTGACGCGGAAAACTAAAGCGGTAATTCCATTCGTCAATACCTTTAGCACTGCTAGCCCGGTGATCCAGAGAGCAGCCAGGGCATTATGGCCCATAGTGGCCTCAGACAAGAAACTTCCAGTGTTTAAAGAAAAACGCCCTATGCTTTGTTTCTCCAGAGGCAGGAGCATAAGGGACACCATTGTGCACTCGGATATCACGGGATTCCAGAATGAGATACAAAGGCCATCCAACTTTCTCACCAAAGCACCGGGGTGCTACAGGTGCCCCAAATGCACCACATGCAATAATATGATAGTAGGGTCAACCTTTAAACATCCCCACAAGGAGAGGATCTTTCGAATCAGACATGTTGTGACATGTACGACCACGCATATCGTATACATACTTACCTGCCCATGCCACTTGATGTACGTGGGCAAATCCATCAGAACCTTTAGAGAGAGGATGGCCCTCCACAGGTCTGCGATTAAGCAAGCACTGACGGGCAAGCCCTCTGAACAACCCGTGGCAAGGCACTTTGCACTTATGGGCCACTCTTTGAACGACATCAAGCACCAGATTATAGACCATGTGCCGCGAAACATCCGAGGAGGGGACAGGGATCGCAAATTGCTCCATATTGAGTCCAAATGGATTTATGAACTAGGAACCATTAGCCCAGGGGGACTGAACGAGAAGTTTTCCTGGAACATCTTCATATGAGCCTGTGATGGACTGCATGCATGTCCTGTCCCCCCCATCCTTGCCTTTCATTCCACCCCTTCCCTCCACCCCCTCTTTCCCCTTCCAACCCCTCCCTTCCCCTCCCTTCCCTCTATTCCCTTCCCCCCCCCCCTTCCCCCTAACCCCCTCTTTTCCCTTCCCCCCCCTCCTGTCTTCCTCCCGTTTTCCCCTACATCCCTGCAATCGCCTGCTGCAAGTTCCCCCCATACCTCGTATCAGCAACCCTTGACTGCATGCAAGTCTTTTATGTAATTAAGGGGGAACACATTTTGGGCCTCTACCAGACATTATGGATGTTGACACTGGGATCCCTTACCCATTAGGGGTCACATATACACGCTATATAGGTCCTGTTAGCACACATTTAGCCGTGGGTACCATTGATGCATGCGCAAACCTAGATCATCAAACAGAGACTGTCGGGTCAGGTTTGCTAGACAATAACGGGAGTGGTCTCCAGACTTTGTATCCCGACCCCGGTAATTAATTGGCTACAGTGTGACCAGTATCCATCAATGTCTGGTTCTCACATTCTTTAAGTATTGTTATGACCCTAGATCTGTTTTGCTTAACCATGTACTCTAATGGTGGAGGGTTTCCTAGGTGATGTGGTTACAACTTCTTCGCTCACTCACATACTTGTCTGTTATAGGCACTGTTCGCGTCACGTCATTGTTTACAATATTGAGCAGCAGCGTCTTGGTTGCTAACGCAACAGACGCATCAGTAGTGATGTCATCACGCCGCGACCGGAAATACGACGGGCTCGTCACGTCTCCGGCCGCGCACTGTGCACTGGCGGGCTTCTTCGGGATATAAGGTATGTTTTCACACTACACACTTGTTACACACCTTGACAAAGGGGCATGTGAGCCCCGAAACGTCGGCTTCATGTAATTGTCTTTGAATACAATTTTTTCTATTTTCAAAACCCTCGAGTGCCGATATCTTCTATATATCTATATATCTATTAAGTCATTTTTCGGGTTTTGTGTTTTGGATTTGGATTCGGTTCCGCGGCCGTGTTTTGGATTCAGACGCATTTTGGCAAAACCTCCCTGAAATTTTTTTGTCGGATTCGGGTATGTTTTGGATTAGGGTGTTTTTTTTTCAAAAACCCCTCAAAAACAGCTTAAATCATAGAATTTGGGGGTAATTTTGATCCTATAGTATTATTAACCTCAATAACCATAATATCCACTCATTTCCAGTCTTTTCTGAACACCTCACACCTCACAATATTATTTTTAGTCCTAAAATTTGCACCGAGGTCGCTGGCTGACTAAGCTAAACGACCCACAAACACCTGGCCCATCTAGGAGTGGCACTGCAGTGTCAGACAGGATGGCACTTATAAAAATTGGCCCCAAACACCACATGATGCAAAGATAAATAAAAAAGAGGTGCAAGATGGAATTGTTCTTGGGCCCTCCCACCCACCCTTATGTTGTATAAACAGGACATGCACACTTTAACAAACCCATCATTTCAGCCACAGGGTCTGCCACACGACTGTGGCTGAAATGACTGGTTGCTTTGGGCCCCCACCAAAAAAAGAAGCAATCAATCTCTCCTTGCTCAAACTGGCTCTACAGAGGCAAGATGTCCACCTCATCATCATCCTCCAATTCCTCACCCCTTTCACTGTGTACATCCCCCTCCTCACAGAGTATTAATTCGTCCCCACTGGAATCCACCATCACAGGTCCATGTGTACTTTCTGGAGGCAATTGCTGGTGAATGTCTCCGTGGAGGAATTGATTATAATTGATTTTGATGAACATCATCCTCTCCACATTTTCTGGAAGTAACCTTGTACGCCGATTGCTGACAAGGTGACCTGCTGCACTAAACACTCTTTCGGAGTACACACTGGAAGGGGGGCAACTTAGGTAAAGTAAAGCCAGTTTGTGCAAGGGCCTCCAAATTGCCTCTTTTTACTGGCAGTATACGTACGGACTGTCTGACGTACCTACTTGGATGCGGTCACTCATATAATCCTCCACCATTCTTTCAATGGTGACAAAATCATATGCAGTGACAGTAGACGACATGTCAGTAATTGTTGGCGGGTCCTTCAGGCCAGACCAGATGTCAGCACTCGCTCCTGACTGCCCTGCATCACTGCCAGCGGATGGGCTCGGAATTCTTATCCTTTTCCTCACAGCCCCAGTTGCGGGAGAATGTGAAGGAGGAGCTGTTGATGGGTCACGTTCCGCTTGACTTGACAATTTTCTCACCAGCAGGTCTTTGAACCTCTGCAGACTTGTGTCTGCTGGAAAGAGAGATACAACGTAGGCTTTAAACCTAGGATCGAGCACGGTGGCTAAAATGTAGTGCTCTGATTTCAACAGATTGACCACCCGTGATTTTTGGTTAAGCGAATTAAGGGCTCCATCCACAAGTCCCACATGCCTAGCGGAATCGCTCCATCTTAGCTCCTCCTTCAATCTCTCCAGCTGCTTCTGCAAAAGCCTGATGAGGGGAATGACCTAACTCAGGCTGGCAGTGTCTGAACTGACTTCACGTGTGGCAAGTTCAAAGGGTTGCAGAACCTTGCACAACGTTGAAATCATTCTCCACTGCGCTTGAGTCAGGTGCATTCCTCCTCCTTTGCCTATATCATAGGCAGATGTATAGGCTTGAATGGCCTTTTGCTGCTCCTCCATCCTCTGAAGCATATAGAGGGTTGAATTCCACCTTGTTACCACCTCTTGCTTCAGCTGATGGAGGGGCAGGTTCAGGAGTGTTTGTTGGTGCGCCAGTCTTTGGCATGCGGTGGCTGAATGCCGAAAGTTGCCCGCAATTCTTCGGGCCACCAACAGCATCTCTTGCACGCCCCTGTAATTTTTTAAAAAATTCTGCACCACCAAATTAATTTTCTGTGCAAAACATGGGACGGATGGAATTTGCCCAATGTAACGCACGCACAATATTGGTGGCGTTGTCCGATGTCACAAATCCCCAGGAGAGTCCAATTGGGGTAAGTCAATCTGCGATGATGTTCCTCAGTTTCCGTAAGAGGTTGTCAGCTGTGTGCCTCTTATGGAAAGCGGTGATACAAAGCGTAGCCTGCCTAGGAACGAGTTGGCGTTTGCAAGATGCTGCTACTGGTGCCGCTGCTGCTGTTGTTGCTGCGGGAGGCAATACATCTACCCAGTGGGCTGTCACAGTCATATAGTCCTGAGTCTGCCCTGCTCCACTTGTCCACATGTCCGTGGTTAAGTGGACATTGGGTACAACTGCATTTTTTAGGACACTGGTGACTCTTTTCCTGATGTCTGTGTACATTCTCGGTATCGCCTGCCTAGAGAAGTGGAACCTAGATGGGATTTGGTACTGGGGACACACTACCTCAAGAAATTCTCTAAGTCCCTGTGAATTAATGGTGGATACCGGACACACGTCTAACACCAACACAGCTGCCAAGGCCTGAGTTATCCGCTTTGCAACAGGATGACTGCTGTGCTATTTCATTTTCCTCGCAAAGGACTGTTGGACAGTCAATTGCTTACTGGAAGTAGTACAAGTGGTCTTCCTACTTCCCCTCTGGGATGACGATCGACTCCCAGCAGCAACAACAGCAGCACCAGCAGCAGTAGGCGGCAAGGATCCATCGGAGGAATCCCAGTTAGGAGAGGACTCGTCAGACTTGCCAGTGACATGGCCTGCAGGACTATTGGCGTTTCTGTCTAAGGAGGAAATCGACACTGAGGGAGTTGGTGGTGTGGTTTGCAGGAGCTTGGGTACAAGAGGAAGGGATTTAGTTGTCAGTGGACTGCTTCCGCTGTCACCCAAAGTTTTTGAACTTGTCAATGACTTCTGATGAATGCGCTCCAGGTGACGTATAAGGGAGGATGTTCCTAGGTGGTTAAAGTCCTTCCCCCTACTTATTACAGCTTGACAAAGGCAACACACGGCTTGACACCTGTTGTCCGCATTTCTGTTAAAATAATTCCACACCGAAGAGGTGATTTTTTTTTGTAATTTGACCAGGCATGTCAATGGCCATATTCATCCCACGGTCAACAGGTGTCTCACCGGGTGCATGACTTATACAAACCACCTCACCATAAGAATCCTCCTTGTTAAATTCCTCCTCAGCGCCAGCAACACCCATATCCTCATCCTGGTGTACTTCAACAGTGACATCTTCAATTTGACTATCAGCAACTGGACTGTGGGTGCTCCTTCCAGCACTTCCAGGGGGCGTGCAAATGGTCGTCCAGTGTTGGGAAGGTCAGGCATCGCAACCGCCGACACAATTAGACTCTCCTTGGGGATTTGTGATTTAGAAGAACGCACAGTTCTTTGCTGTGCTTTTGCCATCTTAACTCTTTTCAGTTTTCTAGCAGGAGGATGAGTGCTTCCATCCTCATGTGAATCTGAACCACTAGCCATGAACATAGGCCAGGGCCTCAGCCGTTCCTTGCCACTCCGTGTCGTAAATGGCATATTGGCAAGTTTACGCTTCTCCTCAGACGCTTTTAATTTGGATTTTTGGGTCATTTTACTGAACTTTAGTTTTTTGGATTTTACATGCTCTCTACTATGACATTGGGCATCGGCCTTGGCAGACGACGTTGATGGCATTGAATCATCTCTGCCATGACTAGTGGCAGCAGCTTCAGCACTAGGTGGAAGTGGAGCTTAATCTTTCCCTATTTCACCCTCCACATTTTTGTTCTCCATTTTTTAATGTGTGGAATTATATGCCAGTAATATTATTATATCAATAGCAATGGCCTACTGTACTGTACAACTATATACTGTTGGTCACCAAAATGCTGCACTGTACTACTATATATACTGCTCACAAAAATGCAGCACAGCTATGGAATGGATACTTGCAGTGACATGGAGCTGCAAGATACAGCAATGGCCTACTGTACTGTACAACTATATACTGTTGCTCACCAAAATGCTGCACTGTACTACTATATATACTGCTCACAAAAATGCAGCACAGATATGGAATGGATACTTGCAGTGACACAGCTGCAAGATACAGCAATGGCCTACTGTACTGTACAACTATATACTGTTGTTCACCAAAATGCTGCACTGTACTACTATATATACTGCTCACAAAAATGCAGCACAGATATGGAATGGATACTTGCAGTGACACAGAGCTGCAAGATACAGCAATGGCCTACTGTACTGTACAATTATATTCTGTTGGTCACCAAAATGCTGCACTGTACTACTATATATTCTGCTCACAAAAATGCAGCACAGATATGGAATGGATACTTGCAGTGACACAGAACTGCAAGATACAGCATTGGCCTACTGTACTCTACAACTATATACTGTTGGTCACCAAAATGCAGCACACTGAGAGACAGTTTCATAGAGGAGCACTGTATATTTACACAAATTGTCCTCTTTTGCCATTTCAGATTTTGATCCTGGACTGTTGAGGAAGACGGCCACCCTTTTTGGACAAGGGAGTGTGTTCACATTTGTTTTATCGGATTTTCAATTTTAGAATTTTTCGATTCTCTGTGTATGTTTTTATGTAATTCAACGATTTGTTGGAGATATAATTAGATATTTAAGTACTGAGATTTTTCTATTTTTCAAATTTACGCCTACACACAATATATATACACAATATATATACAGCACTGGTCACACCCCCATATCAGCCGCCATACACCCGCAAGTGCTGCTCACACAACAGGCACTTCAGAAATTTCAGCTCCAGGGCCATGAGGCTCTTAATCTGGCACTGGCTACAGAAACGCCAGCGTCTGACAGAGCACACCCTGGGCTTGGTACACCTACAAAATGGGGGCGATATGTCCCTGTTTGCGACAGTCACAGTTGCCACCCCCAAATGCTGCAGCTGCTCAATCACGCTGCAGTTAAGGTGGGACTGCGACAGATCGCACAGGGCCCGTTCTGCACATGCTCAGAACGGATCCTATGAATGCTCAATTCCCCAAACATAGGATTGGATGTACTGTAAACCATCGGGTTTGCGTATCAGAATCAGCTTTATTGGCCAGGTATACTTGCGTATACTAGGAATTTGTCTTCTGTTTGCTATACAACAGCCAAGTAGGTAACAGATAAGCAGGTGGGGGGCAAGTAAAGTCATACAGATAGGTATACCGTAGGGACACAAGTGAGCTACATGTACGTCTAGTCAGTCAATTTTCAGGAGTTCAGCAGGCTGACTGCTTGGTGAAACTTTTGAGGCTTCTGGTGGACCTGGCGGGGACGGCCCTGTAACGCCTGCCTGAAGGAAGCAAGTAAACATGCTGTGGCCAGGGTGTAGCTGGTACTTTACTATCTTCGTTGCCCGCTTTTTAGCTCTGGACAGGTACAGGTCCTGGACTGAGGAAAGGTCGGCCCCGATGATCTTCTCTGTGTCTGTCCCTCGCGCTGGAGGAGCTGTACCATACCAATATCGAGGAGCACAGTACCGGCTCCACAATCGCGGAGTAGAAGAGGAGCTGAAACTTCTGTGGGATGTTGAACTTTCTTAGTTGCCTGAGGAAGAACAACCTCTGCTGCGCTTTCCCGACAATGGCGTCAGTGTTGGACCCCCATTTAAGGTCCCAGGAGATTGTGGTCCCCAGGAACTTGAAGGAGTCCACTAGCGATAGCACACTGTCAGCAATTGTTAGCGGAGATACACTAGCTGTCTTCTACCTGAAGTCCACTATCAGGAAGAAGTCAGCTAGAGCCAGGGGCGGAACTCCGGGAGGCAGTGGAGTCGGCTGCCGCCGGGCTCCTGGCCTCAAGGGGGCACATCTCCTCCACTGGCTCCCACTGCTGCTCACCGCGCTGCTGCTGTCTGTGAGGGGAGGAGAGCGCAGCGTGCGCCTCCCCTGCCCCTCACTCTCCGGCGGCGGCGCGCTTCAATTCAGCGCCGGTCCGTGAGCCAATCAGAGCTCGCGGACCGGCAGTTAAGGCTGCCGGTCCGCGAGCTTTGATTGGCTCACGGACCGGTGCATAATTGAAGAGGGACACAGCCGCCGGAGAGTGAGGGGTAGGAGAGGTGCACGCTGCGCTCTCCTCCCCTCACAGACAGCAGCAGCGCGGTGAGCAGCACAAGGGATGGGATGGGGGGGGGTCATGTATATCTGGCACTGGGGGCATTGCTGGCATTGTGGGGACATGTATACCTGGCACTGGGGGTCATATCTGACACTGTGGGAACACTGGCATTGGGAGCATAGCTGGCACTGTGGGGACATATATATCTGGCACTGGGGGCATATCTGGCACTGGGGGCATAGCTGGCACTTTGGGGACATATATATCTAACACTAGGGGCATAGCTGGCACTGTGGGGGCATATATATCTGGCACTGGAGGCATATCTGGCACAGGGGCATAGCTGGCACTGGGGGGACACGTATATCTGCACTGGGGGCAGAGCTGGCACTGTGTGGGGACATGTATATCTGGCACTGGGGGCATATCTGGCACTGTGGGGACATATATATCTGGCACTGGGGGCATATCTGGCACTGTGGGGACACTGGCATTGGGGGCATAGCTTGCACTGTGGGGACATATATATCTGGCACTGGGGGGCATATCTGGCACTGGGAACACTGGCATTGGGGGCATAGCTGGCACTGTGGGGACATATATATCTGGCACTGGGGGCATAGCTGGCACTTTGGGGACATATATATCTGGCACTAGGGGCATAGCTGGCACTGTGGGGGCATATATATCTGGCACTGGAGGCATATCTGGCACAGGGGCATAGCTGGCACTGGGGGGACACGTATATCTGCACTGGGGGCAGAGCTGGCACTGTGTGGGGACATGTATATCTGGCACTGGGGCATATCTGGCACTGTGGGGACACTGCATTGGGGGCATAGCTGGCACTGTGGGGACATATATATCTGGCACTGGGGGCATATCTGGCACTGGGGGGACATGTATATCTGGCACTGGGGGGTCATGTGTATCTGGCACTGTGAGGCATATATGTATCTGGCACTGTGAGGCATATATGTATCTGGCACTTTGGAGCATATATGTATCTGGCACTGTGGGGACATATGTTTCTGGCAGTGTGGAGGCACCCATTTTTTGACATTTTTATATGTATGTGGCACTGTACAGGGGCATTATGGGTGGTCTTCAGGTTGCCCACTGTCGGGATCCCGGCGCACAGTATACCGGCGCCGGAATCCCGACAGCCGGCATACCGACAGTTTTTCTCCCTCGTGGGGGTCCACGACCCCCCCTGGAGGGAGAATAAATAGCGTGGCGCGCGTAGTGAGCCCGCAAGGGGCTCATTTGCGCTCGCCACGCTGTCGGTATGCCGGCGGTCGGGCTTCCGGCGCTGGTATGCTGGTCGCCTGGAGCCCGGCCGCCGGCATACCATACCTCACCCGGACATTATATGTATTTGGCACTGTACAACATGACTAAAAACGGAGTTATGACACAAGGTCATACTCCTACAAACGTCATAACGAAAGGTGTGCACACAAAATGGGGTGTGGCTTTGTGAAAACTAGACCATGCCCCCATTTTTGCACACGCGCCTTCGGCGCGCGCATGAAACTGTCTCTTGCCCTTGACTACAGATCTTTTCTGGCTCTTTGCATCTGACTGGTTGGCCACCCCTGTCCTAGTATATACAGAGAGCTGGCTGTGGCTACAGCTAGGGGGAGTTGCAGAACGCAGCTCCTGCCAGGCCCTTCCAGATGAGCTGGCTAAGTGATGCTCTCTGTGCTTCCGTTGGGCTGATAGCAGCAGGTAGGCACTGGCAGCACTTGCCTCAAGCTGCACTGTGGGGGTGTGTGTAGTTGGAAAGGGGAGGGGTGCTGGGGGGTCTTTAATGAATGTTGGCAGCACTGTGTTTTATGTGTGCATGTTTAAGCGAGGTGTGTGTGTGTGTGTGTGTGTGTGTGTGTGTGTGTGTGTGTGTAAGTGAAGGAAGCATGTGTTTGTTTTTGTGTGTGTGTGTGTGTGTGTTTTTAAGTGAAAGAGGCATGTGTATGTGTAAGGGAGACGTGTGTATGTATGTGTGAGAGAGGCATGTGTGTGTAAGTGAAAGAGGCATGTTTGTGTGTTTAAGTGAAGGAAGTGTGTGTGTGTGTGTGTGTGTGTGTGTGTGTGAGTTTAAATGAAGGAGGCGTGTGTGTGTGTGTGTGTGTGTGTGATTTTAAGTGAAGGAAGCATGTGTAAGTGAGAGGCGTTTGTGTAAGTGAGAGGCGTGTGTGTGAGAGGTGTGTGTGTAAATGAGAGGCGTGTGTGTAAGTGAGGATTGTGTGTGTTTAAGCGAAGGAGGCATGTGTGTGTTTAAGCTAAGGAGACGTGTGTAAGTAAGAGGTGTAAGTGAGAGGTGTGTGTGTTTAAGTGAAAGAGGCGTTTGTGTGTTGTTTATATATATATATATATACTGTATATCGGCACACCACTGCGCCAAAGCATCTACATTGTGACACACTGTTGGGTGAGGGAGTACTGTAGGTGTGCTATAAAGGTATGCTGGTGTCTATTTTATTGTGATGACTGACTTGGAGTGCCGTCCACTTTGTATGTGTATCTATATTACTATTTGGAAAGGCACCTGAGCACGCTACTTCTGTTCAACATGAGTGCCAGATAGCTACATATGAAGGGTGTGTATGTATACAGTATGTAGGGGGGGCACCAACATTTATCATGCCTCCGGGCGACTGGGGCGAACTTACGCCACTGGCTAGAGCACCTCCGCTAACGATTGCTGACAGTGTGGTATCGCTAGTGGACTCCTTCAGAATCAGGCACTGCGTACTTATTATTTGCTGAGCACGTGACATCATGATGAGCAGGCAGAAGATCCAGAGAAGTGGTGGTGGGTGGAAGGGTAACACAAACACAGACTGCTGCTGCAGAGATGCAGGGGGGAAGAGACACAGGCTGCTGCAGTGATAAGGAAGGGGAAATGGGACACAGACTGCTGTAGAGACAAGGGGGGGATTACAGGCTTCTGCATATGCTGCATAAACACTGGGTGACAGAAATCCTAGTTTCGGCCCTGCCCCACCTGATACAATGTCTTCATGGCAATATCAGCTGCCCTCCTAGTGTCTCCACTTTATCTCTCCATTTAGACTGTATTCCCTCTCTACTCATTCCCATAGCTAGGGAGGCCAATCCCGGGCCGTTTTTTCAATCCCGGGATTCGGGATTGAAAAATGAGCAATCCCGGGATTCCCGGGATTGCAGTAGGGATCAGTGAAGAAGGGTGTAGGGAGCAGCGCTGGAGGGTAGGTAGCGGTGCGGGAGGGTGTAGGTAGCGGCGGGGAAGGGAGAGAGGGTGTAGGTAGCAGTGCAGGAGGGTGTAGGTAGCTGGGCGGGAGGGTGTAGGTAGCGGTGCGGAGGGTGTAGGTAGCTGGGCGGGAGGGTGTAGGTAGCGGTGCGGAGGTTGTAGGTAGCTGGGCGGGAGGGTGTAGGTAGCTGGGCGGGAGGGTGTACAGTAGGTAGCGGGGAGGGTTGGTAGCGGCGCGGGAGGGAGGCTGGGTGTAAGTAATAACACTTACTATTAGGTGGGCGCCAGCCATGGACACACTGAACGCGGCGGCATTTCAAATGAAGCGCCGGCCACCAGCCAACCAGAGCTGGCGGACCAGCAGCCAATCAGGGAAGCGGCCGCAGCAGTCGCTCCTGATTGGCTGCCGCGGCAGCTTCCCTGATCGGCTGCCGGTCCGCCAGCTCTGATTGGCTGGCGGCCGGCGCCACATTTGAAGTGTCGCCGCGTTCAGCGTTCGTCTATGGCAGAGATTTTCAACCTTTTACAACTCGCGGCACACTGAACAAGATTTCAATATTGCCAAGGCACATTCAAATATAATGGTGATGCATGGTGCAGTTGCGTGTCCTAGGATGTCATGTCGCAGCTTCTCCATAGGTAACGCCTGAGCCACATCTGCGTAAGCCAGAAGAGCCCAACACTGCCCGGGCCTAAAATTAGAACTGGCTCTGCAACCACTGAACCCACCAGTATTGATTGTTCCAGGGCCTCAGTAGTGGCAAAACAATGATGGGCCCGACTGTGCTTCTATGGCGGCACACCTGGAGACTGCTCAGGGCACACTAGTGTGCCACGGCACAGTGGTTGAAATACACTGGTCTATGGCTGCCGCCCGCCTAAGTGTAAGTAGTATTACTTACACACACTCCCTCCCGCACATGCACAGTGCAATCCCGTGAATCCCGGGATTGGATGCTCCAATCCCGGGATTCAAATCCCGGCATTTTTGGGCCCAAATCCCGGGATCCCGCCGATCCCGGGATTGGCCTCCCTACCCATAGCGTTTATGTCTGTTCTTGTCCAGTTTCTGTTATGATGTACATTGATATGATTTGATGTATAGATGTTAAGGTGCTGCTGAATTTTCTGGTGCCTTATAAATAAGTGATGATGATGATGATGGTGCTATTTTTGGCTATGCATGGCTCTAATAAAACTTGCAAGGACCTCATCTAGTAGTTCTTTCTCTCCCATTATCTATCCCTTGTAGTGTGCCTAAAATGGCTGCTTCACCTGAATCCTTGTAGGATGAATAATCCTTGTAACTGATTAACCAAAATGGCTGCCACACTTTTTGCATTATCTCCATGGTCTCTTTAGTTCACAAAGAGCTAAACCTCTTTACTATGCCCATAGTTTCTATACTATCTGGTAGACACCTTGAGTTGTATTGGAGAAAGATCGCTACATAAATAAAATGATTATTCTTATTCTTCTTATTATTATTCTTCACAGTGTGAGTGCTATAGGACAGTTTCAAAAGTATATGAATAAACAGAAAGGGACCAGGATGTCTATTTATTAATATCAGGTGATACAGTTGCTGTAGAAACCGCCTTTCACTGTAGTTTAATTTAAATCTTATGGAGGATTGCAATACAATTCTTACTACTTCTCCTAGGTTGGGTATGAAATGCCGGCGGTTGGGATGTTGTCGGTCACATGACCGACCACGGCATCCCGATAGTGAGAATACCGACACTGGACGGGATAAGTATTTTACCCCTCTCACACCCCCTAACCTTCCAGGGTTGTCGGCTAGGGATAACTCTTCAGGGGTGTCGACTACGGCTACCCCCTCCCCCTAGTGCCAAACCCTATCCCCCCTAGTGCCTAGCCATAACCCTCTCATTCGAGCCCTATCCCCCACCCTGATACTCACCTTCGGTATGTCAGCTGTTGGTGTCGGAATTCCAGCATCGGTCACATGACCATCGGCATCCCGACTGCTGGCATTTCATACCCAACCCAGGAGAAGTAGTAAGAATGCCAAACGCATCCCCTTATTATCCTGGCCAGTGTAAGGGGATATGCAAATATATGTCCCGGTTAACTGGATCGGGGATTCCAGTTCTCCAAATAAATAAAAAAATGTAAGGAATATGCTAAAAAGATTAAACAAATAAATACAAAAATATTTTTACATTATTGCCAAATGTAATAAAATGCTTTATTTAAATATTAAAGCATTTTTCTATATATTTTATGTGTTTAGCAAAAATAAAAAAAAGGATTGCTGTGGTACTTGATAGATAGGCTATCACCTGTGAGACTGGTGACTCTTAACTCCAACCATGTCTATCCCTTGATGAATATGGCGATTTTGTCCTTTAATAAATATACCACAGGAGCTGAGAAATCTTTTTTATTATAGGCATTAACAGGGGCGGATTGGGAACAAAAAGCAGCCCTGGAAAACTTTGTACTAGTGGCCCCACATGGGCAGCACCAGAGGTGTAAGGTCTAGCCATGGGCCATGGCAGCAGCACCCTCCCCCCAAGACTTTCCAGATAGTGGGCATGTCCAGCATCTTGTCATGACTGAGGTTTTGTGAACCCGGTGTTAGTGAAGTCTGTGCGGGCGACTGGAGAATTATATGAATACTACCACTGACCTGGTTTGGGAGTGTTGTGGACTCGGGGCTTCTTCCGGTGACTGGGAAGAGGAACCGCAGCAGAGACGGACGAATCTAGGTTCTCCCCATGCAGGATTAGGTCGGCAGACAGGGGGCACGTGTGAACGCTGAAGGTCTCCTGAAAGACAGAACTGGAAAGGCGCTGATGAATCAGTGAAGAATACCAGGTACAACTGCGCTAAAGTGCACTGGATGCTTGGAGACACTGAGGTGCTAGGAGGCACGGAAGTGCTTGGAGACACTGGGGTGCGTAGAGACACGGGTGCGTAGAGACACTGGGGTGCGTAGAGACACTGGGGTGCATAGAGACACTGGGGTGCTTGGAGGCACTGAGGTGCTTGGAGGCACTGAGATGCCGGAAGCATGGAGATGCTGAAGCACGGAGACGCTGGAGGCACGAGGTGCTGAGGCACGGGGGCGCTGAGGCACGAGGTGCTGGAAGCACGGAGGCGCTGAGGCACGGAGGTATGAGGTGCTGAGACACGGAGATGCTGGGGGCACGAGGTGCTGAGGCACGGAGGTGCTGGGAGGCACAGAGGTACTGAGGCACAGAGGTGCTGAGGCACGGAGATACTGAGGCACGGAGATACTGAGGCACGGAGGTGTTGAGGCACGGAGGTGCTGAGGTACTGAGGCACAGAGATGCTGGAAGCACGAGGTGCTGGAGGCACAGAGATGCTGAGGCTCGGAGGTGCAGAGGCACGGAGGTGCAGAGGCATGGATATTCTGAGGCACGGAGGTGCAGAGGCATGGAGATTCTGAGGCACGGAGATTCTGAGGCACAGAGATTCTGAGGCACGGAGGTACTGGAGGCACGAGGTGCTGGTCACGGAGATGCTGGAAGCACGAGGTGCTGAGTCACGGAGGTGCAGAGGCACGGAGGCCACAGGGATACGGGAGTTCTGGAGATCACAACTTTAGGGAGCTCAGCATTAAAGCTCACACATAGCTGTGTGTGACACGAGGAACTGGCCCAGTTTCTAACTCAGTCTCCCAACTTATACTTCCTGATCCTTGGTGATTGGAGAGCAGGATTAGGTGATGCAGAGAGTCTCAGACTGGCAGAGGATTGGACAACTCTGGTTCAGGTGAACAGTCACTGTCATGTGACTACTCTAGACTAGGCTGTGATGTAGAATGAGGCCTAGTAGGCCGAGAGAACACTGAAGCCTGAACTTCAGATTACTGAATTCAGCCTCACACAGGAGATCACCACAGGTGGAGCTAATTAACTATTACCTTTCAGGGAACTCAGGAAAACTCATAGTGCTGACAAGCTGTTTAACTCAGTGAGTAAAAGACACAGGATCCGGGACAGATGGCAGGGGTAAGTCACCAAATATGAAACCTACAGTCAGGATTGTGACAGTATCCCCCTCTTCAAGGGTGGACTCCGGACACCCATCTTGAATCTTAGAGGAACTTGAGAAATTCATACAGAAGAATTTAGGACCTTCGTTGATGCCTCTTCTTCTTACGGGGACATTTGGTTTTGACCAAGGACAGCGGAATCTCCTGTAAAGAAAAACCTTCCTTAGAAGACATGGGGCCTCCCATGAAAGGAGTAGCATCATGAACTGGATCAAATTCAGAGTCTGAGTCCAAGTCTAATGGAAGATATGAATCTCCCTTAGATACACAGTTTGCAGATGAAAAGGAGGTGCACTGGAGTTTTAAATTCTCTGGGCTAGGAGAGACTCCTACATGAGCAATTTTAATGGTCGGATTCTTACCGAAGGAGATTCTGAGATTATCCCTGGGAGGACAGCACAAACTTCCTTCTGCATTCCCTTTAGAGCGTGATTCTTTTACCAAGTCAGATTCCAAAGGTTTAGGACTAAATTCTTTAACTACAGCGTTACTAAAAGTCTGTAAGTCATGGAACACAGGATCATTACTCTCAAAGAGCATGTTGGCCCACTCCAAAGCTCTTCCTCTGAATGCCAGAAACAGATATCGAGTAACGTTGGAAGGAGTTACTGCACCTGAAGGATCAGACTCCATCAGAGAGAGAAATTGTTTAACCAGAGCGGCATATTGCAATAAATCTCCATCAAAGTAAATAGGTGGTAAACCATCAGACGAAAACTTAGAGGCTGGAACTGGAGAAATCTTTGGCTGGACAAGTAGTACTGGATTGGATCCGAGGATACTTGAATTGGCTGGAGCCAAAGGAGACTGACCAGGCTGGTCCTGGAGTATCGCTGGACCGGATGGAACCGGGACGGACTGACCAGGCTGGGCCTGGAGTATTGCTGGACCGGCTGGAACCGGGACGGACTGACCAGGCTGGACCTGGAGTATTGCTGGACCGGCTGGAATCGGGACGGACTGACCAGGCAGAGCCTGGAGTATTGCTGGACCGGCTGGAACCGGGACGGACTGACCAGGCTGGATCTGGAGTATTGCTGGACCGGCTGGAACCGGGACGGACTGACCAGGCAGAGCCTGGAGTATTGCTGGACCGGCTGGAACCGGGACGGACTGACCAGGCTGGACCTGGAGTATTGCTGGACCGGCTGGAACCGGGACGGACTGACCAGGCAGAGCCTGGAGTATTACTGGACCGGCTAGAACCGGGACGGACTGACCAGGCTGGGCCTGGAGTATTGCTGGACCAGCTGGAACCGGGACGGACTGACCAGGCTGGGCCTGGAGTATTGCTGGACCGGCTGGAACCGGGACGGACTGACCAGGCTGGGCCTGGAGTATTGCTGGACCGGCTGGAACCGGGACGGACTGACCAGGCTGGGCCTGGAGTATTGCTGGACCGGCAGGAGCCCCCTCTTCACGGGGCTGGGCTGAGGCAGGAGCCCCCTCTTCACGGGGCTGAGCTGAGGCAAGAGCCCCCTCTTCACGGGGCTGAGCTGAGGCAAGAGCCCCCTCTTCACGGGGCTGGGCTGAGGCAAGAGCCCCCTCTTCACGGGGCTGGGCTGAGGCAAGAGCCCCCACTTCACGGGGCTGGGCTGAGGCAAGAGCCCCCACTTCACGGGGCTGGGCTGAGGCACTCTGTAGACTCTCTGGCTGGGCAGCACTCTGTAGACTCTCTGGCTGGACAGCGCTCTGTAGTCTCTCTGACTGGGCAGCACTCTGTAGACTCTCTGGAGCTGGACCCTCTGAACCCCTCTCTGGGGCTAAAGACACGGACGCCCCTCCTTGGGCTGAAGACACGGACGCCCCTCCTTGGGCTGAAGACACGGATGCCCCTCCTTGGGCTGAAGACACGGACGCCCCTCCTTGGGCTGAAGACACGGACGCCCCTCCTTGGGCTAAAGACATGGACGCCCCTCCTTGGGCTAAAGACACGGACGCCCCTCCTTGGGCTAAAGACACGGACTCCTCTGTGACTCTAAATGGCTTGAATATTCTTCTCTGGACACCCAACTTGGGATAAGGTCCTTTAATCACCGGACCCCAGTCATAAATTTGAGTCTCTTTCAGAGTAGCCATCTTGATACCCCTGTCAGAAGTAGCAGGATCGGCTACTGTGGATGACTTGTAGACATGAGCACTGTGATACTGAGATTTGTCACCATTCCCTGGCTTACGAAGAATGCAGTCTTTAACAAAATGACTGGAATTTCCACAGTAAAGACAGAGGTATAGCTCCCTACGCCACTGACGTTCAGCTTCAGAGAGTTTGGGCCGTGGATAGCTCTGATGAACAACTTTTCCTTACACAGAGGAAGAGACTCTATTAACTGGATGGGACAAAACAGGATCAACAACGTTGGTAGTATTCCTGAAGAGATCAGGCATCACAGAAAGGATACTAGACAAAAGTTCTTGTAACTGTAATAACATCTGGAAGAAAATCTGCAGTTGGTCAGGAGTCTTAGTGCAGAAGGTCAGAGAATCTCTGGTGAAAGAATTCCGCTGCAGACACTGTGCTAATTGATGCTGAGTCGACTCCAAACCCTCCAAGCGTCCTGCAATATTGCTTAGGAGGTCCTGCGTCAGACAAACACTTTCGGCCGGGTCCATGTGGCCAGTTCCTACTGTCATGACTGAGGTTTTGTGAACCCGGTGTTAGTGAAGTCTGTGCGGGCGACTGGAGAATTATATGAATACTACCACTGACCTGGTTTGGGAGTGTTGTGGACTCGGGGCTTCTTCCGGTGACTGGGAAGAGGAACCGCAGCAGAGATGGCCGAATCTAGGTTCTCCCCATGCAGGATTAGGTCGGCAGACAGGGGGCACGTGTGAACGCTGAAGGTCTCCTGAAAGACAGAACTGGAAAGGCGCTGATGAATCAGTGAAGAATACCAGGTACAACTGCGCTAAAGTGCACTGGATGCTTGGAGACACTGAGGTGCTAGGAGGCACGGAAGTGCTTGGAGACACTGGGGTGCGTAGAGACACTGGGGTGCGTAGAGACACTGGGGTGCGTAGAGACACTGGGGTGCTTGGAGGCACTGGGGTGCTTGGAGGCACTGGGGTGCTTGGAGGCACTGAGATGCCGGAAGCACGGAGATGCTGAAGCACGGAGACGCTGGAGGCACGAGGTGCTGAGGCACGGGGGCGCTGAGGCACGAGGTGCTGGAAGCACGGATGCGCTGAGGCACGGAGGTACTGGAGGCACGAGGTGCTGAGACACGGAGATGCTGGAAGCACGGAGATACTGGGGGCACGAGGTGCTGAGGCACTGAGGTGCTGGGAGGCACGGAGGCACTGAGGCACGGAGATACTGAGGCACGGAGGTGCTGAGGCACTGAGGTACTGAGGCACGGAGGTGCTGAGGCACAGAGGTGCTGAGGTACTGAGGCACGGAGATGCTGGAAGCACGAGGTGCTGAGGCACGAGGTGCTGGAGGCACAGAGATGCTGAGGCTCGGAGGTGCAGAGGCTCGGAGGTGCAGAGGCTCGGAGGTGCAGAGGCGCGGAGGTGCAGAGGCGCGGAGGTGCAGAGGCACGGAGATTCTGAGGCACGGAGGTGCAGAGGTACGGAGATTCTGAGGCACGGAGATTCTGAGGCATGGAGATTCTGAGGCACGGAGGTACTGGAGGCACGAGGTGCTGAGTCACGGAGATGCTGGAAGCACGAGGTGCTGAGTCACGGAGGTGCAGAGGCACGGAGGCCACAGGGCTACGGGAGCTCTGGAGATCACAACTTTAGGGAGCTCAGCATTAAAGCTCACACATAGCTCTGTGTGACACGAGGAACTGGCCCAGTTTCTAACTCAGTCTCCCAACTTATACTTCCTGGTCCTTGGTGATTGGAGAGCAGGATTAGGTGATGCAGAGAGTCTCAGACTGGCAGAGGATTGGACAACTCTGGTTCAGGTGAACAGTCACTGTCATGTGACTACTCTAGACTAGGCTGTGATGTAGAATGAGGCCTAGTAGGCCGAGAGAACACTGAAGCCTGAACTTCAGATTACTGAATTCAGCCTCACACAGGAGATCACCACAGGTGGAGCTAATTAACTATTACCTTTCAGGGAACTCAGGAAAACTCATAGTGCTGACAAGCTGTTTAACTCAGTGAGCAAAAGACACAGGATCCGGGACAGATGGCAGGGGTAAGTCACCAAATATGAAACCTACAGTCAGGATTGTGACACATCTAGGGGGAAGTTAAAAGGAAATAAAATTAAATATTATGAGCACATTATATGATACACCTTTAGAATTTAGGAAACTATATACTTTGGAAAGATATATTTATTTACTTATTACACCAACCGTATCCCAATCACTATTCACTCAATCTTATATGTCAGCCAAGCAGGCAGACAGAGCATACACTAGATCATCTGCAATCACAGGCTAAGTGGCAAAGAAATTTTCATATAAGCAAATTATTTTGCATCTTATTCATTATGTCTATAAATAGGACACATGTCCTCAAACAAAACAGGCCCCACAGGTGCCTCGGCCCACCGGGGATCTTCCCTGTAAGGCCTATGGCCAATCCACCTCTGGGCATTAATAACAAGACTACATAAAGATGTGCAACCGGAAAACAAACTCCAATGTTTATTAAAAAAAATTGGTGCTTTAAATATTTTTTCTTTGAGAAGCTGAAAATTTCAGTGACTCTGAGTGGTGGAGCATGCCCTAAATTCAGGGCCGTTTCTTGGGGCAGGCGAGCAGTACAACCGCCACTAACTGTGGCTCCCTGTTTCCCCCTCCTATTTCTCCCCGAGTAATCCGCTCGGGGGGCGGAGTTTCACAGAGTGACGCGGTTGCGTCGTTACGTCACGCCGCAAACCCCGTCACTCCGCGAAACTCCACACCCCCCCCCCCTCCCGAGCGGAGTACAGAGGAGGATCCAAGTTAGGAAGAGGGAAAGGCCGGCGCGAGGAGCGACTGGTGAGGCGGGCCGAAGAGCGGTAATCGCCTCTGTAAGTATTCTCTCTCTCTCTCAATGTGTAAAATGGGGACACCTGCCGTAATGTGTGAAATGGGGACTCTTGCCTACCGTAGTGTGGGGATTTAATGTATTAAGGGCATTGCAGTGTGTGGCATAATATGGTGCAGGGGGCCTTACTGTGTGGGGCTTAATATGGTAGAATTTTTTTTTCCTGTGGTGGTCGTGATCTGTTGGAGCAGGGTCAAAAACTAGATTGTGAGGTAGTCTTTTCAGACGAGGCCATGCCCATTTAAATAAGGCCACACCCATTTAGATGAGGTAACGACCCCTTGCCGGGTGCGCGCACACGGGTTTTTTTTTTTAAATCTAGGTTAGTGTGGGGGGGGGGGGACGACAATTTTTTAATGTCATGGGGGGGCGCATTTTTAAATCTCGCACTGGGAGCCAAATTGGCTAGAAACAGCCCTGCCTAAATTGTGCTCAGACACAGGGGTCTGCTCTATTCATGAAGCAGTGTAAAGTGTGGAGAAGAGAAGTTGCCCATGGCAACCAATCAGCTGCTAAGTATAATTTTATAGAATGCACTTTAGAAATGTTACCTCAGCACTAATTGGTTGCCAAGGGCAACTTCTCCATTGGTTCATTTCTCTACACTTTTTATTGCTTCATGAATAGACCCCACAGAGTGCTAAAGCCTGTTCTACAGTATCGTGCCAATGGCAGTGACTACATTTGGCTACTGGTATTGACAAATAGTGGCAAACGCAGGATTTGCATGGGGGGTTTCCAGAACTGGGTGGAGCCAATCACGGGGGGTGGGGACTGAGGTGACCCAGTATATGCTGGGTCCGTAAAACTAGTGTGTCTGGACTTACAACTGAGTGCCGGGCTGTTTCCATTGTGTATATATATATATATATATATATATATATATACATACACACATATCTACACACATATATATATACAATACATACACCTCTATATATATACAGGTTGAGTATCCCTTATCCAAAATGCTTGGGACCAGAAGTATTTTGGATATTGGATTTTTCCGTATTTTGGAATAATTGCATACCATAATGAGGTATCATGGTGATGGGACCCAAGTCTAAGCACAGAATGCATTTATGTTTCATTTACACCTTATACACACAGCCTGAAGGTCATTTTAGCAAATATTTTTTATAACTTTGTGCATTAAACAAAGTGTGTGTACATTCACACAATTCATTTGTGTTTCATATACACCTTATACACACAGCCTGAAGGTCATTTAATACAATATTTTTAATAACTTTGTGTATTAAACAAAGTTTGTGTACATTGAGCCATCAGAAAACAAAGGTTTCACTATCTCAGTCTCACTCAAAAAATTCCGTATTTCGGAATAATCCATATTTTGGAATATTTGGATAAGGGATACTCAACCTGTATATATATATATATATATACATACACACACATATACATAGCATATTAAACATGCATACATATACGTGTATATATATATATATATATATATATATATATATACACAGTACATGTATATATACACATATATATATATCTATCATGTGTGTGTGTGTGTGTGTGTGTGTGTGTGTGTGTGTGTGTGTGTGTGTGTGTTTATATGTATGTATATACATGTGTATATATATATGCATGCACATGGATATATACTGTATGTACTATAATTAAAATAAAGTAAACTTTTATTAAGCACTTACAAGTGCCACCAGGAAGACAGCAGGCTGCAGAGGACGCTAAACAGCCATTAATAATACTCATGCAGCAAAAAAAAAAAAACATTTCTTTTTTTGGTGGAGGGGGGTTTCTGGGTGCTTGGAACCCCCCCCCCCCCACACACCCCCTGGGTGCGCCACTGACAAATTCCATATTTAATACTTGAATTTATAAACTGGGTGGTGAGTCACCTTAGATGTCAGAGCATTTATGTTTAAGGCTGATTATATAATGTTGCAGAGTTTTTGGAGATTGCATGTCTTGTTTCTTGCCCCTTGTATAATGTGATTGAAGCTATGCAGACTTTAAAAATGACAGTGCTGTTGAGTGATGCCACCGTAGCTATATTTATAGGTAGCATGATGAGTAAGCTAAGATGTTCTCATAAAACATTTACACTCCGCTCTCAGAACAAGTTATTTTGTTCAGGTACAATTCTGAAGACAAGCAAAAACTGTCAAACACATTCTTTTTTCCACTCAGACATAAAACAGAACAGTGGTCAATATTGTTCTGTGACCCAAATATAAACCACCAGCTATGTTGAAGTTTGTTATTTTGCATACAGTGGATTTAAGGGGTCTATTTACTAAGCCTTGGGTGGAGATAAAGTGGATGGAGATAAAGTACCAGCCAATCAGCTCCTAACTGCCATGTCACAGGCTGGGTTTGAAAAATGACAGTTAGGAGCTGATTGGCTGGTACTTTGTCTACTTCCACTTTATCTCCATCCAAGGCTTAGTAAATACACCCCTAAGTTGGTTACATGTTCTTGTCAGGGTCGAATAAAGGGCCACATGGGTCTAGAGCTGAAAATCTTCAAGGGCCTAGTACAAGAAGCGGAGAAGATGTGGCCAGAGATGTGTGGGTGTGGCCAGTGCAATATGGGCGTGTACACCCTCTATACAATCAGCCCCAATACCTCCCTAAATATGTAACAGTAGGCAGGGGCGGATTGGGAACAAAAAGCGGCCCTGGAAAAATTTATACTAGTGGCCCCACATGGGCAGCACCAGAGGTGTAAGGTCTAGCCATGGGCCATGGCAGCAGCACCCTCCCCCCAAGACTTTCCAGATAGTGGGCATGTCCAGCATCTAGGGGGAAGTTAAAAAGAAATAACATTAAATATTATGAGCACATTATATGATACACCTTCAGAATTTAGGAAACAATATAATTCTTTAGAAAGATATATTTTCTTGCTTATTACACCAACCGTATCCCAATAACTATTCACTCAGGGGGTCATTCCGAGTTGTTCGCTCGCTAGCAGAGTTTAGCAGCTTTGCACACGCTAGGCCGCCGCCCTCTGGGAGTGTATCTTAGTTTAGCAGAATAGCGAACGAAAGATTAGCAGAATTGCGAATAGAAAATTCTTAGCAGTTTCTGAGTAGCTCCAGACCTACTCACAGATTGCGATCAGCTCAGGCCGTTTCGTTCCTGGTTTGACGTCACAAACACGCCCTGCGTTCGGCCAGCCACTCCCCCGTTTCTCCAGACACTCCCGCGTTTTATCCTGGCACGCCTGCGTTTTTCTGCACACTCCCAGAAAACGTCCAGTTTCCGCCCAGAAACACCCACTTCCTGTCAATCACACTCCGATCACTTCAACGATGGAAATTCTTCGTTGGGACATGAGTAAATCTACTAAGTTTTGAGCTAAAATACTTTTTTAAAATAAGGCGCATTTTCGCCTTTGATCGCTCCGTTGCGAAAATCGTCAACGAGTGAACAACTGGGAATGACCCCCTCAATCTTAAATGTCAGCCAAGCAGGCAGACAGAGCATACGCTAGATCATCTGCAATCACAGGCTATGTAATTTTCATATGTGCAAATTATTTTGCATCTTATTCAAAAGGACCACATGTCCTCAAACAAAACAGGCCCCACGGGTGCGTCGGCCCACCGGGAATCTTCCCTGTGAGCCCTATGGCCAATCCGCCTCTGACAGTAGGTGTGTTGCTGCATGTCTGCATAAACTTCCTATGTCTGTCTGTTTTTACCCAGTTTTGTTCTATTACTATTGTTCTAATTGTAAAGCGTAACGGAATATGCTGCGTTATATAAGAAACTGTTAATAAGTAAATAAGTCACATTTTCTTGAACACACCCTTATTGTATTCAGCCTATGTCACAGTCGTACCATCCCTCTCCTCCCCATTCCAGTTTTTCAGTGGTAATGATGCATAAGTGCCAGAGTCATGCAAATCTGTAGTGGCACATGCTGTATGTTTCTGCTGGGTTCACTATGGTATGCCGGCGGACGGGCTCCCGCTCGCTACGCTGCGGGCACGCTATTTTATTCTCCCTCCAGGGGGGTCGTGGACCCCCACGAGGGAGAACAATTGTCGGTATGCCGGCTGTCGGGATCCCGGCGCCGGTATACTGTGCGCCCGGATCCCGTCAGTCGGCATACTGAAGACCACCCGTTTCTGCTATCTGTGTAAGCTTGTGCAGTGCACTTCTCACAATTTATGCTGCTAAGCACACTTACATTATATCTCTTATGTGGTCAGACAAATCATTTAAGCGAGCTTGAAGGGGTGGAGGAAAGGGTGGGATACTGATTAATCTGGCCTGGGCTTATTAGAGGGACCCAGGGCGATTTCTTTTTTAGTAACTCTGGGAGTTTTCAGCGGTATATAGACGGTTCGTCTCATGCGCCTGCAGCAGTCAAGAGTTTAAAAAATAAAGAATTAAATAAACCATCTTAAGTTGCTCTGATGGCCAGCGATGGACACAAGAGATGACCGCGGAATCCTGAGTGTGAGCTGCTGCTGCTCTTCATCCCTTTATTTCACTATATAATCTCCCTCCAACAAGTCTTATTTCTTCTCTGCTCCACCAAATGGTCCACACTCCATACTTTGATAGTAGCACCTTTAGTAGGAAAGTGGACGGTTCTTGTGTCATAATGCACATGCGCCAGATCATACTTACACAGTGGTGCAAGTAGAAATATTTTCTTAGTGGTACTTAGTGTGTCGAAAAATGGGTGTGGTCACGTGTCATGACCAAATGACACTAGGGGGAGTGGCTATATTATACTAGGGGTGTGGCCACACAGCAAAGTACCTTTTCTTTGCATTCTAGAGGCAAGGCTAGAAAAATATAGTAATAACCCCAGTATAATAGAAATATATTGTAATGCCCCCAGAATAATAAAAATATATTGTAATGCTCCTAATTTAATAAAAATGCCCCCATTATAACAGGAATATATACTGTAGTAGTGCCCCCGGTATAATAGAAATACTGTATATAGTAATACCCCATAATAATAGACATATATAGTAGTGTCCCACATTACAATAGAAATACATAGTAATGCCCCCATAATAATATGCATATATAGTAGTGTCCCACATTACAAAAGAAATATATACTAATGCCCTCATAATAATAGAAATATATAGTAGTGTCCACATTACAATAGATTTATATACACTGCTCAAAAAAATAAAGGGAACACTAACACATCCTAGATCTGAATGAATGAAATATTCTTATTAAATACTTTGTTCTTTACATAGTTGAATGTGCTGACAACAAAATCACATAAAAATTATCAATGGAAATCAAATTTATTAACCCATGGAGGTCTGGATTTGGAGTAACCCTCAAAATTAAAGTGGAAAAACACACTACAGGCTGATCCAACTTTGATGTATAGTCCTTAAAACAAGTCAAAATGAGGCTCAGTAGTGTGTGCGGCCTCCACGTGCCTGTATGACCTCCCTACAACCCACACAAGTGGCTCAGGTAGTGCAGCTCATCCAGGATGGCACATCAATGTGAGCTGTGGCAAGAAGGTTTGCTGTGTCTGTCAGCGTAGTGTCCAGAGCATGGAGGCGCTATCAGGAGACAGGCCAGTACATCAGGAGACGTGGAGGAGGCCGTAGGAGGGCAACAACCCAGCAGCAGGACCGCTACCTCCGCCTTTGTGCAAGGTGGAACAGGAGGAGCACTGTCAGAGCCCTGCAAAATGACCTCCAGCAAGCCACAAATGTGCATGTGTCTACTCAAACGATCAGAAACAGACTCCATGAGGGTGGTATGAGGGCCCGACATCCACAGGTGGGGGTTGTGCTTACAGCCCAACACCGTGCAGGACGTTTGGCATTTGCCAGAGAGCACCAAGATTTCAAATTCGCCACTGGCGCCCTGTGCTCTTCACAGATGAAAGCAGGTTTTCACTGAGCACATGTGACAGACGTGACAGAGTCTGGAGACGCCAAGGAGAATGTTCTGCTGCCTGCAACATCCTCCAGCATAACCGGTTTGGCAGTGGGTCAGTAATGGTGTGGGGTGGCATTTCTTTGGGGGGCCGCACAGCCCTCCATGTGCTCGCCAGAGGCAGCCTGACTGCCATTAGGTACCGAGATGAGATCCTCAGACCCCTTGTGAGACCATATGCTGGTGCGGTTGGCCCTGGGTTCCTCCTAATGCAAGACAATGCTAGATCTCATGTGGCTGGAATGTGTCAGCAGTTCCTGCAAGACGAAGGCATTAATGCTATGGACTGGCCCGCCCGTTCCCAAGACCTGAATCCAATTGAGCACATCTGGGACATCATGTCTCGCTCCATCCACCAATGCCACGTTGCACCACAGACTGTCCAGGAGTTTGTTGGATGCTTTAGTCCAGGTCTGGGAGGAAATCCCTCAGGAGACCATCCGCCACCTCATCAGGAGCATGCCCAGTTGTTGTAGGGAGGTCATAAAGGCACATGGAGGCCACACACACTACTGAGCCTCATTTTGACTTGTTTTAAAGACATTGCATCAAAGTTGGATCAGCCTGTAGTGTGTTTTTCCACTTTAATTTTGAGGGTGACTCCAAATCCAGACCTCCATGGGTTAATAAATTTGATTTCCATTGATCATTTTTGTGTGATTTTGTTGTCAGCACATTCAACTATGTAAAGAACAAAGTATTTAATTAGAATATTTCATTCATTCAGATCTAGGATGTGTTGTTTTAGTGTTTAGTTTTTTGAGCAGTGTAATAATGCCCCATAATAATATACATATATAGTAGTCAGTAGCGGCTCTTGCAACGGGCAAGCATGCTTTTTGCCCGGGGCGTCCCTGTCCTGAGGGCGCCGCCGCTGCTGCGGCAAAAGCTACTGCTGGTGCCGTGCCGTGCGCCTGACGACATCGCGCACCACACGGAATTGTGGGAGCAGACGCTAGAGGTCATAAGTGTCTGTGAACTGTCTTTCCTATAGATCCGAGGAGTGGTGGTCAGAGAAGACAGCAGCAGTGGTCGGGAGGCAGGAGCGGGGCTGGTAAATATTTTTTTTTTCAAGCGCCGCTACTAGGGGCACAGCAACAGGGGGCACATTTACTGAGCGCAGAGCAACAGGGGCACAACTACTGAGGGCACAGCAACAGGGGGCACAACTACTGAGGGCACAGCAACATGGGTCAAAACTACAGGGGAACAAATACTGAGGGCACAGCAACAGGGGACACAACTACTGAGGGCACAGCAACAGGGGGCACAACTACTGAGGGCACATCAACAGACGTCTCTCCCATAGATCCGAGGAGCTGCAGTCGGAGATGGAAGACAGCAGCAGTGGTCGGGAAGCAGGAGCGCACAGCTACAGGGGGGCAAAACTACAGGGGGCACCACTGTGACCACGCCCCTTCCCTATGAAGCCACGCCCCTATTTTTTTTTTTTTTTTTTTTTTTTTTTTTTTTTTTTTTGTGTGTGTGCGGGGAAACTTTTGCCCTGGGCACCACAAGGTCTAGAACCGGCCCTGACAGTAGTGTCCACATTACAATAGAAATATGTAGTAATGCCCCTATAATAATTGAAATATATATTATTGTCCACATTATGTAAAAAAATTAATTACCCCACAAAGTAAAGCCAGAAACATTCCCAGCAGCCCAGCCTGTGAAGAATAAAAGCCGCTCAGTGCCGATGCGTCACTCGAGCCGAGTGAAGGGTAACCAGTGGCAAACGCAGGATTTGCATAAGGGGGTTTCCAGAACTGGGCGGAGCCAACCACGGGGGTGGGGGCTGAGGTGACCCAGTATATGCTGGGTCCGTAAAACTAGTGTGTCTGTGTGTGTGTGTGTGTGTGTATATATATATACATATATCTACACATATATATATACACATATACATAGCATATTAAACATGCATACATATATATATTAGAGATGTGCACTTGAAATTTTTCGGGTTTTGTGTTTTGGTTTTGGGTTCGGCTCCGCGGCCGTGTTTTGGGTTCGACCGCGTTTTGGCAAAACCTCACCGAATTTTTTTTGTCGGATTCGGGTGTGTTTTGGATTCGGGTGTTTTTTTTAAAAAACACTAAAAAACAGCTTAAATCATAGAAATTGGGGGTCATTTTGATCCCAAAGTATTATTAACCTCAAAAACCATAATTTCCACTCATTTTCAGTCTATTCTGAATACCTCACACCTCACAATATTATTTTTAGTCCTAAAATTTGCACCTAGGTCGCTGGATGACTAAGCTAAGCGACCCTAGTGGCCGACACAAACACCGTGCCCATCTAGGAGTGGCACTGCAGTGTCACGCAGGATGGCCCTTCCAAAAAACCCTCCCCAAACAGCACATGACGCAAAGAAAAAAAGAGGCGCAATGAGGTAGCTGTGTGAGTAAGATAAGCGACCCTAGTGGCCGACACAAACACCGGGCCCATCTAGGAGTGGCACTGCAGTGTCACGCAGGATGGCCCTTCCAAAAAACCCTCCCCAAACAGCACATGACGCAAAGAAAAAAAGAGGCGCAATGAGGTAGCTGTGTGAGTAAGATAAGCGACCCTAGTGGCCGACACAAACACCGGGCCCATCTAGGAGTGGCACTGCAGTGTCACGCAGGATGTCCCTTCTAAAAAACACTCCCCAAACAGCACATGACGCAAAGAAAAAAAGAGGCGCAATGAGGTAGCTGTGTGAGTAAGATAAGCGACCCTAGTGGCCGACACAAACACCGTGCCCATCTAGGAGTGGCACTGCAGTGTCACGCAGGATGGCCCTTCCAAAAAACCCTCCCCAAACAGCACATGACGCAAAGAAAAAAAGAGGCGCAATGAGGTAGCTGTGTGAGTAAGATAAGCGACCCTAGTGGCCGACACAAACACCGTGCCCATCTAGGAGTGGCACTGCAGTGTCACGCAGGATGGCCCTTCCAAAAAACCCTCCCCAAACAGCACATGACGCAAAGAAAAAAAGAGGCGCAATGAGGTAGCTGTGTGAGTAAGATAAGCGACCCTAGTGGCCGACACAAACACCGGGCCCATCTAGGAGTGGCACTGCAGTGTCACGCAGGATGGCCCTTCCAAAAAACCCTCCCCAAACAGCACATGACGCAAAGAAAAAAAGAGGCGCAATGAGGTAGCTGTGTGAGTAAGATAAGCGACCCTAGTGGCCGACACAAACACCGTGCCCATCTAGGAGTGGCACTGCAGTGTCACGCAGGATGGCCCTTCCAAAAAACCCTCCCCAAACAGCACATGACGCAAAGAAAAAAAGAGGCGCAATGAGGTAGCTGTGTGAGTAAGATAAGCGACCCTAGTGGCCGACACAAACACCGTGCCCATCTAGGAGTGGCACTGCAGTGTCACGCAGGATGGCCCTTCCAAAAAACCCTCCCCAAACAGCACATGACGCAAAGAAAAAAAGAGGCGCAATGAGGTAGCTGTGTGAGTAAGATAAGCGACCCTAGTGGCCGACACAAACACCGGGCCCATCTAGGAGTGGCACTGCAGTGTCACGCAGGATGGCCCTTCCAAAAAACCCTCCCCAAACAGCACATGACGCAAAGAAAAAAAGAGGCGCAATGAGGTAGCTGTGTGAGTAAGATAAGCGACCCTAGTGGCCGACACAAACACCGTGCCCATCTAGGAGTGGCACTGCAGTGTCACGCAGGATGGCCCTTCCAAAAAACCCTCCCCAAACAGCACATGACGCAAAGAAAAAAAGAGGCGCAATGAGGTAGCTGTGTGAGTAAGATAAGCGACCCTAGTGGCCGACACAAACACCGTGCCCATCTAGGAGTGGCACTGCAGTGTCACGCAGGATGGCCCTTCCAAAAAACCCTCCCCAAACAGCACATGACGCAAAGAAAAAAAGAGGCGCAATGAGGTAGCTGTGTGAGTAAGATAAGCGACCCTAGTGGCCGACACAAACACCGTGCCCATCTAGGAGTGGCACTGCAGTGTCACGCAGGATGGCCCTTCCAAAAAACCCTCCCCAAACAGCACATGACGCAAAGAAAAAAAGAGGCGCAATGAGGTAGCTGTGTGAGTAAGATAAGTGACCCTAGTGGCCGACACAAACACCGGGCCCATCTAGGAGTGGCACTGCAGTGTCACGCAGGATGGCCCTTCCAAAAAACCCTCCCCAAACAGCAGATGACGCAAAGAAAAAAAGAGGCGCAATGAGGTAGCTGTGTGAGTAAGATAAGCGACCCTAGTGGCCGACACAAACACCGTGCCCATCTAGGAGTGGCACTGCAGTGTCACGCAGGATGGCCCTTCCAAAAAACCCTCCCCAAACAGCACATGACGCAAAGAAAAAAAGAGGCGCAATGAGGTAGCTGTGTGAGTAAGATAAGCGACCCTAGTGGCCGACACAAACACCGTGCCCATCTAGGAGTGGCACTGCAGTGTCACGCAGGATGGCCCTTCCAAAAAACATTCCACAAACAGCACATGACGCAAAGAAAAATTAAAGAAAAAAGAGGTGCAAGATGGAATTGTCCTTGGGCCCTCCCACCCACCCTTATGTTGTATAAACAGGACATGCACACTTTAACCAACCCATCATTTCAGTGACAGGGTCTGCCACACGACTGTGACTGAAATGACGGGTTGGTTTGGACCCCCACCAAAAAAGAAGCAATTAATCTCTCCTTGCACAAACTGGCTCTACAGAGGCAAGATGTCCACCTCATCATCATCCTCCGATATATCACCGTGTACATCCCCCTCCTCACAGATTATCAATTCGTCCCCACTGGAATCCACCATCTCAGCTCCCTGAGTACTTTGTGGAGGCAATTGCTGCTGGTCAATGTCTCCACGGAGGAATTGATTATAATTCATTTTAATGAACATCATCTTCTCCACATTTTCTGGATGTAACCTCGTACGCCGATTGCTGACAAGGTGAGCGGCGGCACTAAACACTCTTTCGGAGTACACACTTGTGGGAGGGCAACTTAGGTAGAATAAAGCCAGTTTGTGCAAGGGCCTCCAAATTGCCTCTTTTTCCTGCCAGTATAAGTACGGACTGTGTGATGTGCCTACTTGGATGCGGTCACTCATATAATCCTCCACCATTCTTTCAATGGTGAGAGAATCATATGCAGTGACAGTAGACGACATGTCCGTAATCGTTGTCAGGTCCTTCAGTCCGGACCAGATGTCAGCATCAGCAGTCGCTCCAGACTGCCCTGCATCACCGCCAGCGGGTGGGCTCGGAATTCTGAGCCTTTTCCTCGCACCCCCAGTTGCGGGAGAATGTGAAGGAGGAGATGTTGACAGGTCGCGTTCCGCTTGACTTGACAATTTTGTCACCAGCAGGTCTTTGAACCCCAGCAGACTTGTGTCTGCCGGAAAGAGAGATCCAAGGTAGGCTTTAAATCTAGGATCGAGCACGGTGGCCAAAATGTAGTGCTCTGATTTCAACAGATTGACCACCCGTGAATCCTTGTTAAGCGAATTAAGGGCTCCATCCACAAGTCCCACATGCCTAGCGGAATCGCTCCGTGTTAGCTCCTCCTTCAATGTCTCCAGCTTCTTCTGCAAAAGCCTGATGAGGGGAATGACCTGACTCAGGCTGGCAGTGTCTGAACTGACTTCACGTGTGGCAAGTTCAAAGGGCATCAGAACCTTGCACAACGTTGAAATCATTCTCCACTGCGCTTGAGACAGGTGCATTCCACCTCCTATATTGTGCTCAATTGTATAGGCTTGAATGGCCTTTTGCTGCTCCTCCAACCTCTGAAGCATATAGAGGGTTGAATTCCACCTCGTTACCACTTCTTGCTTCAGATGATGGCAGGGCAGGTTCAGTAGTTTTTGGTGGTGCTCCAGTCTTCTGTACGTGGTGCCTGTACGCCGAAAGTGTCCCGCAATTCTTCTGGCCACCGACAGCATCTCTTGCACGCCCCTGTCGTTTTTTTAAAAATTCTGCACCACCAAATTCAAGGTATGTGCAAAACATGGGACGTGCTGGAATTTGCCCATATTTAATGCACACACAATATTGCTGGCGTTGTCCGATGCCACAAATCCACAGGAGAGTCCAATTGGGGTAAGCCATTCCGCGATGATCTTCCTCAGTTGCCGTAAGAGGTTTTCAGCTGTGTGCGTATTCTGGAAAGCGGTGATACAAAGCGTAGCCTGCCTAGGAAAGAGTTGGCGTTTGCGAGATGCTGCTACTGGTGCCGCCGCTGCTGTTCTTGCGGCGGGAGTCCATACATCTACCCAGTGGGCTGTCACAGTCATATAGTCCTGACCCTGCCCTGCTCCACTTGTCCACATGTCCGTGGTTAAGTGGACATTGGGTACAACTGCATTTTTTAGGACACTGGTGAGTCATTTTCTGATGTCCGTGTACATTCTCGGTATCGCCTGCCTAGAGAAGTGGAACCTAGATGGTATTTGGTAACGGGGGCACACTGCCTCAATAAATTGTCTAGTTCCCTGTGAACTAACGGCGGATACCGGACGCACGTCTAACACCAACATAGTTGTCAAGGCCTCAGTTATCCGCTTTGCAGCAGGATGACTGCTGTGATATTTCATCTTCCTCGCAAAGGACTGTTGGACAGTCAATTGCTTACTGGAAGTAGTACAAGTGGGCTTACGACTTCCCCTCTGGGATGACGAATGACTCCCAGCAGCAACAACAGCAGCACCAGCAGCAGTAGGCATTACACTCAAGGATGCATCGGAGGAATCCCAGGCAGGAGAGGACTCGTCAGAATTGCCAGTGACATGGCCTGCAGGACTATTGGCATTCCTGGGTAAGGAGGAAATTGACACTGAGGGAGTTGGTGGGGTGGTTTGCGTGAGCTTGGTTACAAGAGGAAGGGATTTACTGGTCAGTGGACTGCTTCCGCTGTCACCCAAAGTTTTTGAACTTGTCACTGACTTATTATGAATGCGCTGCAGGTGACGTATAAGGGAGGATGTTCCGAGGTGGTTAACGTCCTTACCCCTACTTATTACAGCTTGACAAAGGCAACACACGGCTTGACAAATGTTGTCCGCATTTCTGGTGAAATACTTCCACACCGAAGAGCTGATTTTTTTTGTATTTTGACCAGGCATGTCAATGGCCCTATTCCTCCCACGGACAACAGGTGTCTCCCCGGGTGCCTGACTTAAAAAAACCACCTCACCATCAGAATCCTCCTGGTCAATTTCCTCCCCAGCGCCAGCAACACCCATATCCTCCTCATCCTGGTGTACTTCAACACTGACATCTTCAATCTGACTATCAGGAACTGGACTGCGGGTGCTCCTTCCAGCACTTGCAGGGGGCGTGCAAATGGTGGAAGGCGCATGCTCTTCACGTCCAGTGTTGGGAAGGTCAGGCATCGCAACCGACACAATTGGACTCTCCTTGTGGATTTGGGATTTCGAAGAACGCACAGTTCTTTGCGGTGCTTTTGCCAGCTTGAGTCTTTTCAGTTTTCTAGCGAGAGGCTGAGTGCTTCCATCCTCATGTGAAGCTGAACCACTAGCCATGAACATAGGCCAGGGCCTCAGCCGTTCCTTGCCACTCCGTGTGGTAAATGGCATATTGGCAAGTTTACGCTTCTCCTCCGACAATTTTATTTTAGGTTTTGGAGTCCTTTTTTTACTGATATTTGGTGTTTTGGATTTGACATGCTCTGTACTATGACATTGGGCATCGGCCTTGGCAGACGACGTTGCTGGCATTTCATCGTCTCGGCCATGACTAGTGGCAGCAGCTTCAGCACGAGGTGGAAGTGGATCTTGATCTTTCCCTAATTTTGGAACCTCAACATTTTTGTTCTCCATATTTTAATAGGCACAACTAAAAGGCACCTCAGGTAAACAATGGAGATGGATGGATACTAGTATACTTATGGATGGACTGCCGAGTGCCGACACAGAGGTAGCTACAGCCGTGGACTACCGTACTGTGTCTGCTGCTAATATAGACTGGATGATTATGAGATGAAATCAATATATATATATATATGTATGTATATATAATATCACTAGTACTGCAGCCGGACAGGTAGATAATATATTTATTAGGTAATGATGACTGATGACGGACCTGCTGGACACTGTCAGCTCAGCAGCACCGCAGACTGCTACAGTAAGCTACTATACTCTATAGTAGTATGTACAAAGAAGAAAGAAAAAAAAAAAACACGGGTAGGTGGTATACAATTATGGATGGACTGCCGAGTGCCGACACAGAGGTAGCTACAGCCGTGGACTACCGTACTGTGTCTGCTGCTAATATAGACTGGATGATAATGAGATGAAATCAATATATATATATATATGTATGTATATATAATATCACTAGTACTGCAGCCGGACAGGTAGATAATATATTTATTAGGTAATGATGACTGATGACGGACCTGCTGGACACTGTCAGCTCAGCAGCACCGCAGACTGCTACAGTAAGCTACTATACTATAGTAGTATGTACAAAGAAGAAAGAAAAAAAAACCCACGGGTAGGTGGTATACAATTATGGATGGACTGCCGAGTGCCGACACAGAGGTAGCTACAGCCGTGGACTAACGTACTGTGTCTGCTGCTAATATAGACTGGATGATTGATAATGAGATGAAATCAATATATATATATGTATGTATATATAATATCACTAGTACTGCAGCCGGACAGGTAGATAATATATTTATTAGGTAATGATGACTGATGACGGACCTGCTGGACACTGTCAGCTCAGCAGCACCGCAGACTGCTACAGTAAGCTACTATACTATAGTTGTATGTACAAAGAAGAAAGAAAAAAAAAAAACCACGGGTAGGTGGTATACAATTATGGATGGACTGCCGAGTGCCGACACAGAGGTAGCTACAGCCGTGGACTAACGTACTGTGTCTGCTGCTAATATAGACTGGATGATTGATAATGAGATGAAATCAATATATATATGTATGTATATATAATATCACTAGTACTGCAGCCGGACAGGTAGATAATATATTTATTAGGTAATGATGACTGATGACGGACCTGCTGGACACTGTCAGCTCAGCAGCACCGCAGACTGCTACAGTAAGCTACTATACTATAGTAGTATGTACAAAGAAGAAAGAAAAAAAAAACCACGGGTAGGTGGTATACAATTATGGATGGACTGCCGAGTGCCGACACAGAGGTAGCTACAGCCGTGGACTAACGTACTGTGTCTGCTGCTAATATAGACTGGATGATTGATAATGAGATGAAATCAATATATATATGTATGTATATATAATATCACTAGTACTGCAGCCGGACAGGTAGATAATATATTTATTAGGTAATGATGACTGATGACGGACCTGCTGGACACTGTCAGCTCAGCAGCACCGCAGACTGCTACAGTAAGCTACTATACTATAGTAGTATGTACAAAGAAGAAAGAAAAAAAAAAACCACGGGTAGGTGGTATACAATTATGGATGGACTGCCGAGTGCCGACACAGAGGTAGCTACAGCCGTGGACTAACGTACTGTGTCTGCTGCTAATATAGACTGGATGATTGATAATGAGATGAAATCAATATATATATATGTATGTATATATAATATCACTAGTACTGCAGCCGGACAGGTAGATAATATATTTATTAGGTAATGATGACTGATGACGGACCTGCTGGACACTGTCAGCTCAGCAGCACCGCAGACTGCTACAGTAAGCTACTATACTATAGTAGTATGTACAAAGAAGAAAGAAAAAAAAAACCCACGGGTATGTGGTATACAATTATGGATGGACTGCCGAGTGCCGACACAGAGGTAGCTACAGCCGTGGACTAACGTACTGTGTCTGCTGCTAATATAGACTGGATGATTGATAATGAGATGAAATCAATATATATATATGTATGTATTTATAATATCACTAGTACTGCAGCCGGACAGGTAGATAATATATTTATTAGGTAATGATGACTGATGACGGACCTGCTGGACACTGTCAGCTCAGCAGCACCGCAGACTGCTACAGTAAGCTACTATACTATAGTAGTATGTACAAAGAAGAAAGAAAAAAAAAACCCACGGGTATGTGGTATACAATTATGGATGGACTGCCGAGTGCCGACACAGAGGTAGCTACAGCCGTGGACTAACGTACTGTGTCTGCTGCTAATATAGACTGGATGATTGATAATGAGATGAAATCAATATATATATATGTATGTATATATAATATCACTAGTACTGCAGCCGGACAGGTAGATAATATATTTATTAGGTAATGATGACTGATGACGGACCTGCTGGACACTGTCAGCTCAGCAGCACCGCAGACTGCTACAGTAAGCTACTATACTCTATAGTAGTATGTACAAAGAAGAAAGAAGAAAAAAAAACCACGGGTAGGTGGTATACAATTATGGATGGACTGCCGAGTGCCGACACAGAGGTAGCTACAGCCGTGGACTACCGTACTGTGTCTGCTGCTAATATAGACTGGATGATAATGAGATGAAATCAATATATATATATGTATGTATATATAATATCACTAGTACTGCAGCCGGACAGGTAGATAATATATTTATTAGGTAATGATGACTGATGACGGACCTGCTGGACACTGTCAGCTCAGCAGCACCGCAGACTGCTACAGTAAGCTACTATACTATAGTAGTATGTACAAAAAAGAAAGAAAAAAAAAAAACCACGGGTAGGTGGTATACAATTATGGATGGACTGCCGAGTGCCGACACAGAGGTTGCTACAGCCGTGGACTAACGTACTGTGTCTGCTGCTAATATAGACTGGATGATTGATAATGAGATGAAATCAATATATATATATGTATGTATATATAATATCACTAGTACTGCAGCCGGACAGGTAGATAATATATTTATTAGGTAATGATGACTGATGACGGACCTGCTGGACACTGTCAGCTCAGCAGCACCGCAGACTGCTACAGTAAGCTACTATACTATAGTAGTATGTACAAAGAAGAAAGAAAAAAAAAAAACCACGGGTAGGTGGTATACAATTATGGATGGACTGCCGAGTGCCGACACAGAGGTAGCTACAGCCGTGGACTAACGTACTGTGTCTGCTGCTAATATAGACTGGATGATTGATAATGAGATGAAATCAATATATATATGTATGTATATATAATATCACTAGTACTGCAGCCGGACATGTAGATAATATATTTATTAGGTAATGATGACTGATGACGGACCTGCTGGACACTGTCAGCTCAGCAGCACCGCAGACTGCTACAGTAAGCTACTATACTCTATAGTAGTATGTACAAAGAAGAAAGAAAAAAAAAAACACGGGTAGGTGGTATACAATTATGGATGGACTGCCGAGTGCCGACACAGAGGTAGCTACAGCCGTGGACTAACGTACTGTGTCTGCTGCTAATATAGAGTCTAGACTGGATGATAAATTATTGATAATGAGATGAAATCAATATAATATCACTAGTACTGCAGCCGGACAGGTACTATATATATTTATTATGTAATGACTGATGACGGACCTGCTGGACACTGTCAGGTCAGCACAGCACCGCAGACTGCTACAGTAAGCTACTATAGTAGTATGTATAAAGAAGAATGAAAAAAAAAAAACCACGGGTAGGTGGTATACAATATTATATATATATATATATATATATATATTATATACAATTATATATATATATATATATATATATATTAAACTGGTGGTGATTGATTATTAAACTGGTGGTCACTTCAGGTCACGTTGCAACTTGCAACTAGTACTCCGAGGCCTAAGCAGACAATCACAAAATATATTATTATACTGGTGGTCAGTGTGGTCACAACAATGGCAGTGTGGCACTGACTCTGGCAGCAAAAGTGTGCACTGTACGTTATATGTACTCCTGAGTCCTGCTCTCAGACTCTAACTGCTCCCCACTGTCAGTGTCTCCCCCACAAGTCAGATAATACACTTACAGTCACACTATCTATTATCTAATCTAGTATAAATATCACTTCAGCAAGTAGTATAGTAGTATACAGTATAGTAGTACTCCTCCTAATAATGCTCCCCAAAATACTGTGTCTCTCTCTTCTCTAAACGGAGAGGACGCCAGCCACGTCCTCTCCCTATGACTCTCAATGCACGTGTGAAAATGGCGGCGACGCGCGGCTCCTTATATAGAATCCGAGTCTCGCGATAGAATCCGAGCCTCGCGAGAATCCGACAGCGTGATGATGACGTTCGGGCGCGCTCGGGTTAGCCGAGCAAGGCGGTAAGATCCGAGTCGCTCGGACCCGTGTAAAAAACCTGAAGTTCGGGCGGGTTCGGATTCAGAGGAACCGAACCCGCTCATCTCTAATATATATATATATATATATATATGTACACACACATACAGTACACATATATATACACATGTATATATATATCGTGTGTGTGTGTGTGTGTGTGTTTATACGTATGTATGTATATACATGTGTATATATGTATGCACATGGATATATATGTACTATAATTAAAAGAAAGTAAACTTTTATTGCACTTACAAGTGCCACCAGGAAGACAGCAGGCTGCAGAGGACGCTAGACAGCCATTAATAATACTCATGCAGCTAAAAAAAAAATAAAAAAAAAAAAATGTTTTTTTTTTACTGGAGGGGGGTTTCTGGGTGCTCGGAACCCCCCCCCCCTGGGTGCGCCACTGGTAACAGCTGGACACTGCGGGAAAAGGCTCCCAGCCCAGTCCCCAGGCTCCTCTCTTCGTGCCAGCCGCAACCACCAGGAGAGGAAGCATGATGTGATCTCATCACATCACGGTCACGCTCCCTATAGCTCTAACAAAGTGGGAGGCGCCGAACACCATGGTCTTGTTGCTTTGTGGTGCATTATAATTGCGGTAATGGCAGACACCAGAGCCGGATTAAGGGGGGGGCCCTGGGGGTCAGTACCCCAGGCCCCCCTTTCTAAAAGGGCCCCCCGCCACAGGTCGGATCTGTCACTGATCCGATCTGTTGCGCTGCGTCTTCCTATAGGTTGCCCTGGCAACCTAAACCGCGCCGCCGGCACCGCATAGCAGTATAGGACAGCGTCAGCTCAGCTGTCCAATGCTGTATGAAGCAGCAGCCTGCGGCTGGGCGCGCAGGCTGCAGGAGAGAAGGGTGGAGCCTGCGGAGGGTACGTGATGCCTGGGGAGCAGTGACAGGGCCGCAGCCACACTGCACTTATGCATATAAAGTGGCCGGGAGCGGGAGGCATACAGACTGTACTCCCGGTTGCTCTACGCCTGACACCCGCTGCAGTGAGGACGGAAGGACTAGGAGTGAGTCCGGCGTCATTCAGATGATAATGCAGAGCTTTGGGGGCGGAGCAGTTGAGTCAGGGCTACACGGTTGATCAGCTGTCCGGGATTATTGGAGGCGGAGCCAGATCCTTTTAGCCACTGTTTGGCTTTACCCGTGACTGGCCTCTCACCTGGGACCAGCCATCAAGGAGCTGAGTTCCTTTCAGGCTGGCCCTTCTTCTCCTGTCTCCCGACCTCCTCTCTCCTATAGCACTGGTCTCCACTCTCCTGCCGTTTGGCTCAGTGACAGTGTCCATCCTGCTTCTTATCCTCTCCACCCTTTCATAAATCAGGTAAGTATCTGGGGTGATTTTTACTGTGAAGCAGATACACTTTGAAAGGGGGTGTTCTTTACAATATGGTCGTGTTGACTAAGTGTGTGTGTGTGTGTGTGTGTGTGTGTGTGTGTGTGTGTGTAACTGTAAATATAATTAGAGATGAGCGCCTGAAATTTTTCGGGTTTTGTGTTTTGGTTTTGGGTTCGGTTCCGCGGCCGTGTTTTGGGTTCGAACGCGTTTTGGCAAAACCTCACCGAATTTTTTTTGTCGGATTCGGGTGTGTTTTGGATTCGGGTGTTTTTTTCCAAAAACACTAAAAAACAGCTTAAATCATAGAATTTGGGGGTCATTTTGATCCCAAAGTATTATTAACCTCAAAAACCATAATTTACACTCATTTTCAGTCTATTCTGAATACCTCACACCTCACAATATTATTTTTAGTCCTAAAATTTGCACCGAGGTCGCTGTGTGAGTAAGATAAGCGACCCTAGTGGCCGACACAAACACCGGGCCCATCTAGGAGTGGCACTGCAGTGTCACGCAGGATGTCCCTTCCAAAAAACCCTCCCCAAACAGCACATGACGCAAAGAAAAAAAGAGGCGCAATGAGGTAGCTGTGTGAGTAAGATTAGCGACCCTAGTGGCCGACACAAACACCGGGCCCATCTAGGAGTGGCACTGCAGTGTCACGCAGGATGGCCCTTCCAAAAAACCCTCCCCAAACAGCACATGACGCAAAGAAAAAAAGAGGCGCAATGAGGTAGCTGTGTGAGTAAGATTAGCGACCCTAGTGGCCGACACAAACACCGGGCCCATCTAGGAGTGGCACTGCAGTGTCACGCAGGATGTCCCTTCCAAAAAACCCTCCCCAAACAGCACATGACGCAAAGAAAAAAAGAGGCGCAATGAGGTAGCTGACTGTGTGAGTAAGATTAGCGACCCTAGTGGCCGTCACAAACACCGGGCCCATCTAGAAGTGGCACTGCAGTGTCACGCAGGATGTCCCTTCCAAAAAAACCCTCCCCAATCAGCACATGATGCAAAGAAAAAGAAAAGAAAAAAGAGGTGCAAGATGGAATTGTCCTTGGGCCCTCCCACCCACCCTTATGTTGTATAAACAAAACAGGACATGCACACTTTAACCAACCCATCATTTCAGTGACAGGGTCTGCCACACGACTGTGACTGATATGACGGGTTGGTTTGGACCCCCCCCAAAAAAGAAGCAATTAATCTCTCCTTGCACAAACTGGCTCTACAGAGGCAAGATGTCCACCTCATCTTCACCCTCCGATATATCACCGTGTACATCCCCCTCCTCACAGATTATCAATTCGTCCCCACTGGAATCCACCATCTCAGCTCCCTGTGTACTTTGTGGAGGCAATTGCTGCTGGTCAATGTCTCCGCGGAGGAATTGATTATAATTAATTTTAATGAACATCATCTTCTCCACATTTTCTGGATGTAACCTCGTACGCCGATTGCTGACAAGGTGAGCGGCGGCACTAAACACTCTTTCGGAGTACACACTTGTGGGAGGGCAACTTAGGTAGAATAAAGCCAGTTTGTGCAAGGGCCTCCAAATTGCCTCTTTTTCCTGCCAGTATAAGTACGGACTGTGTGACGTGCCTACTTGGATGCGGTCACTCATATAATCCTCCACCATTCTATCAATGTTGAGAGAATCATATGCAGTGACAGTAGACGACATGTCCGTAATCGTTGTCAGGTCCTTCAGTCCGGACCAGATGTCAGCATCAGCAGTCGCTCCAGACTGCCCTGCATCACCGCCAGCGGGTGGGCTCGGAATTCTGAGCCTTTTCCTCGCACCCCCAGTTGCGGGAGAATGTGAAGGAGGAGATGTTGACAGGTCGCGTTCCGCTTGACTTGACAATTTTGTCACCAGCAGGTCTTTCAACCCCAGCAGACCTGTGTCTGCCGGAAAGAGAGATCCAAGGTAGGCTTTAAATCTAGGATCGAGCACGGTGGCCAAAATGTAGTGCTCTGATTTCAACAGATTGACCACCCGTGAATCCTTGTTAAGCGAATTAAGGGCTGCATCCACAAGTCCCACATGCCTAGCGGAATCGCTCCCTTTTAGCTCCTTCTTCAATGCCTCCAGCTTCTTCTGCAAAAGCCTGATGAGGGGAATGACCTGACTCAGGCTGGCAGTGTCTGAACTGACTTCACGTGTGGCAAGTTCAAAGGGCATCAGAACTTTGCACAACGTTGAAATCATTCTCCACTGCACTTGAGACAGGTGCATTCCATCTCCTATATCGTGCTCAATTGTATAGGCTTGAATGGCCTTTTGCTGCTCCTCCAACCTCTGAAGCATATAGAGGGTTGAATTCCACCTCGTTACCACTTCTTGCTTCAGATGATGGCAGGGCAGGTTCAGTAGTTTTTGGTGGTGCTCCAGTCTTCTGTACGTGGTGCCTGTACGCCGAAAGTGTCCCGCAATTTTTCTGGCCACCGACAGCATCTCTTGCACGCCCCTGTCGTTTTTTAAAAAATTCTGCACCACCAAATTCAAGGTATGTGCAAAACATGGGACGTGCTGGAATTTGCCCATATTTAATGCACACACAATATTGCTGGCGTTGTCCGATGCCACAAATCCACAGGAGAGTCCAATTGGGGTAAGCCATTCCGCGATGATCTTCCTCAGTTGCCGTAAGAGGTTTTCAGCTGTGTGCGTATTCTGGAAAGCGGTGATACAAAGCGTAGCCTGCCTAGGAAAGAGTTGGCGTTTGCGAGATGCTGCTACTGGTGCCGCCGCTGCTGTTCTTGCGGCAGGAGTCCATACATCTACCCAGTGGGCTGTCACAGTCATATAGTCCTGACCCTGCCCTGCTCCACTTGTCCACATGTCCGTGGTTAAGTGGACATTGGGTACAACTGCATTTTTTAGGAGACTGGTGAGTCTTTTTCTGACGTCCGTGTACATTCTCGGTATCGCCTGCCTAGAGAAGTGGAACCTAGATGGTATTTGGTAACGGGGGCACACTGCCTCAATAAATTGTCTAGTTCCCTGTGAACTAACGGCGGATACCGGACGCACGTCTAACACCAACATAGTTGTCAAGGACTCAGTTATCCGCTTTGCAGTAGGATGACTGCTGTGATATTTCATCTTCCTCGCAAAGGACTGTTGAACAGTCAATTGCTTACTGGAAGTAGTACAAGTGGGCTTACGACTTCCCCTCTGGGATGACCATCGACTCCCAGCGGCAACAACAGCAGCGCCAGCAGCAGTAGGCGTTACACGCAAGGATGCATCGGAGGAATCCCAGGCAGGAGAGGACTCGTCAGACTTGCCAGTGACATGGCCTGCAGGACTATTGGCATTCCTGGGGAAGGAGGAAATTGACACTGAGGGAGTTGGTGGGGTGGTTTGCGTGAGCTTGGTTACAAGAGGAAGGGATTTACTGGTCAGTGGACTGCTTCCGCTGTCACCCAAAGTTTTTGAACTTGTCACTGACTTATTATGAATGCGCTGCAGGTGACGTATAAGGGAGGATGTTCCGAGGTGGTTAACGTCCTTACCCCTACTTATTACAGCTTGACAAAGGGAACACACGGCTTGACACCTGTTGTCCGCATTTCTGGTGAAATACCTCCACACCGAAGAGCTGATTTTTTTTGTATTTTCACCTGGCATGTCAACGGCCATATTCCTCCCACGGACAACAGGTGTCTCCCCGGGTGCCTGACTTAAACAAACCACCTCACCATCAGAATCCTCCTGGTCAATTTCCTCCCCAGCGCCAGCAACACCCATATCCTCCTCATCCTGGTGTACTTCAACACTGACATCTTCAATCTGACTATCAGGAACTGGACTGCGGGTGCTCCTTCCAGCACTTGCAGGGGGCGTGCAAATGGTGGAAGGCGCATGCTCTTCACGTCCAGTGTTGGGAAGGTCAGGCATCGCAACCGACACAATTGGACTCTCCTTGTGGATTTGGGATTTCAAAGAACGCACAGTTCTTTGCGGTGCTTTTGCCAGCTTGAGTCTTTTCAGTTTTCTAGCGAGAGGCTGAGTGCTTCCATCCTCATGTGAAGCTGAACCACTAGCCATGAACATAGGCCAGGGCCTCAGCCGTTCCTTGCCACTCCGTGTGGTAAATGGCATATTGGCAAGTTTACGCTTCTCCTCCGACAATTTTATTTTAGGTTTTGGAGTCCTTTTTTTACTGATATTTGGTGTTTTGGTTTTGACATGCTCTGTACTATGCCATTGGGCATCGGCCTTGGCAGACGACGTTGCTGGCATTTCATCGTCTCGGCCATGACTAGTGGCAGCAGCTTCAGCACGAGGTGGAAGTGGATCTTGATCTTTCCCTAATTTTGGAACCTCAACATTTTTGTTCTCCATATTTTAATAGGCACAACTAAAAGGCACCTCAGGTAAACAATGGAGATGGATGGATTGGATACTAGTATACAATTATGGACGGGCTGCCGAGTGCCGACACAGAGGTAGCCACAGCCGTGAACTACCGCACTGTACTGTGTCTGCTGCTAATATATAGACTGGTTGATAAAGAGATAGTATACTCGTAACTAGTATGTATGTATAAAGAAAGAAAAAAAAACCACGGTTAGGTGGTATATACAATTATGGACGGGCTGCCGAGTGCCGACACAGAGGTAGCCACAGCCGTGAACTACCGCACTGTACTGTGTCTGCTGCTAATATATAGACTGGTTGATAAAGAGATAGTATACTCGTAACTAGTATGTATGTATAAAGAAAGAAAAAAAAACCACGGTTAGGTGGTATATACAATTATGGACGGGCTGCCGAGTGCCGACACAGAGGTAGCCACAGCCGTGAACTACCGCACTGTACTGTGTCTGCTGCTAATATATAGACTGGTTGATAAAGAGATAGTATACTCGTAACTAGTATGTATGTATAAAGAAAGAAAAAAAAACCACGGTTAGGTGGTATATACAATTATGGACGGGCTGCCGAGTGCCGACACAGAGGTAGCCACAGCCGTGAACTACCGCACTGTACTGTGTCTGCTGCTAATATATAGACTGGTTGATAAAGAGATAGTATACTCGTAACTAGTATGTATGTATAAAGAAAGAAAAAAAAACCACGGTTAGGTGGTATATACAATTATGGACGGGCTGCCGAGTGCCGACACAGAGGTAGCCACAGCCGTGAACTACCGCACTGTACTGTGTCTGCTGCTAATATATAGACTGGTTGATAAAGAGATAGTATACTCGTAACTAGTATGTATGTATAAAGAAAGAAAAAAAAACCACGGTTAGGTCACTGGTATATACAATTATGGACGGGCTGCCGAGTGCCGACACAGAGGTAGCCACAGCCGTGAACTACTGCACTGTACTGTGTCTGCTGCTAATATATAGACTGGTTGATAAAGAGATAGTATACTCGTAACTAGTATGTATGTATAAAGAAAGAAAAAAAAACCACGGTTAGGTGGTATATACAATTATGGACGGGCTGCCGAGTGCCGACACAGAGGTAGCCACAGCCGTGAACTACCGCACTGTACTGTGTCTGCTGCTAATATATAGACTGGTTGATAAAGAGATAGTATACTCGTAACTAGTATGTATGTATAAAGAAAGAAAAAAAAACCACGGTTAGGTCACTGGTATATACAATTATGGACGGGCTGCCGAGTGCCGACACAGAGGTAGCCACAGCCGTGAACTACCGCACTGTACTGTGTCTGCTGCTAATATATAGACTGGTTGATAAAGAGATAGTATACTCGGAACTAGTATGTATGTATAAAGAAAGAAAAAAAAACCACGGTTAGGTGGTATATACAATTATGGACGGGCTGCCGAGTGCCGACACAGAGGTAGCCACAGCCGTGAACTACCGCACTGTACTGTGTCTGCTGCTAATATATAGACTGGTTGATAAAGAGATAGTATACTCGTAACTAGTATGTATGTATAAAGAAAGAAAAAAAAACCACGGTTAGGTGGTATATACAATTATGGACGGGCTGCCGAGTGCCGACACAGAGGTAGCCACAGCCGTGAACTACCGCACTGTACTGTGTCTGCTGCTAATATATAGACTGGTTGATAAAGAGATAGTATACTCGTAACTAGTATGTATGTATAAAGAAAGAAAAAAAAACCACGGTTAGGTGGTATATACAATTATGGACGGGCTGCCGAGTGCCGACACAGAGGTAGCCACAGCCGTGAACTACCGCACTGTACTGTGTCTGCTGCTAATATATAGACTGGTTGATAAAGAGATAGTATACTCGTAACTAGTATGTATGTATAAAGAAAGAAAAAAAAACCACGGTTAGGTCACTGGTATATACAATTATGGACGGGCTGCCGAGTGCCGACACAGAGGTAGCCACAGCCGTGAACTACCGCACTGTACTGTGTCTGCTGCTAATATATAGACTGGTTGATAAAGAGATAGTATACTCGTAACTAGTATGTATGTATAAAGAAAGAAAAAAAAACCACGGTTAGGTGGTATATACAATTATGGATGGGCTGCCGAGTGCCGACACAGAGGTAGCCACAGCCGTGAACTACCGCACTGTACTGTGTCTGCTGCTAATATAGACTGGTTGATAAAGAGATAGTATACTACTAATATTATATACTGGTGGTCAGGTCACTGGTCACTAGTCACACTGGCAGTGGCACTCCTGCAGCAAAAGTGTGCACTGTTTAATTTTAATATAATATTATGTACTCCTGGCTCCTGCTATAACCTATAACTGGCACTGCAGTAGTGCTCCCCAGTCTCCCCCACAATTATAAGCTGTGTGAGCTGAGCAGTCAGACAGATATATAATATATATAGATGATGCAGCACACTGGCCTGAGCCTGAGCAGTGCACACAGATATGGTATGTGACTGAGTCACTGTGTGCTGTGTATCGCTTTTTTCAGGCAGAGAACGGATTATAAATAAAAGTGGTGGTCACTGGTCACTATCAGCAAAACTCTGCACTGTACACTACTGAGTACTCCTAATGCTCCCCAAAATTAGTAAATCAAGTGTCTCTCTAATCTATTCTAATTCTAAACGGAGAGGACGCCAGCCACGTCCTCTCCCTATCAATCTCAATGCACGTGTGAAAATGGCGGCGACGCGCGGCTCCTTATATAGAATCCGAGTCTCGCGATAGAATCCGAGCCTCGCGAGAATCCGACAGCGTCATGATGACGTTCGGGCGCGCTCGGGTTAACCGAGCAAGGCGGGAAGATCCGAGTCGCTCGGACCCGTGAAAAAAAACATGAAGTTCTGGCGGGTTCGGATTCAGAGAAACCGAACCCGCTCATCTCTAAAATATATATGTACATATCTGTATGCATGTACTGTATGTGTATCTACTTATCTATCTGTGCTCTTGTGGTGTCAGACTGCAGACATTGTGGCTCCGTCCCAACAACCCCGTACCCATTGCAGTTCCATCTCAACAATCCCCCCTCCCCCCAGCGCTCTGATACTTACCCCGGAGACCGGTCATTGGGACTCGCACTTTAAGTAGATGGGTCAGCCTGGCACAGTTATTATGTGCATTTATCATTTTGGGGGAGATTTTGTACAGTATATAGAAAGAGAAGCCCAGCACTCCATCCTCTTATGCACATCTACTTGCTCCAGTGCCCTCCATTGGTGTATGAGAATGTAAATATGGAGGGGTTAAGGTGGCACTCAGAAGACGTTGATATTTAATATGTATTTCTCTAACGTCCTAGTGGATGCTGGGAACTCCGTAAGGACCATGGGGAATAGCGGGCTCCGAAGGAGGCTGGGCACTCTAGAAAGATCTTAGACTACCTGGTGTGCGCTGGCTCCTCCCACTATGACCCTCCTCCAAGCCTCAGTTAGATTTCGTGCCCGGCCGAGGTTGGATGCACACTAGGGGCTCTCCTGAGCTATTAGAAAGTTATAGTCTTAGAATTTGTTTTTTTTCAGTGAGACCTGCTGGCAACAGGCTCACTGCAGCGAGGGACTAAGGGGAGAAGAAGCGAACTCGCCTGCTTGCAGCCGGATTGGGCTTCTTAGGCTACTGGACACCATTAGCTCCAGAGGGATCGACCGCAGGCCCAGCCTTGATGTTCGGTCCCGGAGCCGCGCCGCCGTCCCCCTTACAGAGCCAGAAGCAGGAAGATGGTCCGGAAAATCGGCGGCATGAAGACATCCTGTCTTCACCAAGGTAGCGCACAGCACTGCAGCTGTGCGCCATTGCTCCTCATACACACTTCGCACTCCGGTCACTGAGGGTGCAGGGCGCTGGGGGGGGGGCGCCCTGAGGCAGCAATAAAAACACCTTGGCTGGCTAAAATACCTCAATATATAGCCCCTGGGGCTATATATGAGGTAAATACCCCTGCCAGGATCCCAAAAAAAGCGGGAGAATAGGCCGCGAAAAAGGGGCGGAGCCTATCTCCTCAGCACACTGGCGCCATTTTTCCCTCACAGCTCGGCTGGAAGGAAGCTCCCTGGCTCTTCCCTGCATTTCTACAGTACAGTAAGAGGGAAAAGAGAGGGGGGGCACTAAATTGGCACTGTATACAGTATAAGCAGCTATTAGGGACATAACTCAGTTAGTCCCTGTATATATATATAGCGCTCTGGTGTGTGCTGGCATACTCTTACTCTGTCCCCCCAAAGGGCTTTTGTGGGTCCTGTCCTCTATTTGAGCATTCCCTGTGTGTGTGGAGTGTGTCGGTACGGCTGTGTCGACATGTTTGAGGAGGATAATGATGTGGAGGGGGAGCAGATGCCTTTAGCAGAGATGTCACCCCCTGCGGGGCAGACACCTGAGTGGATGGTATTATGGCAAGAAATGAGTGCACGTATAGACTCCTTACATAAAAAATTTGACGACATGCCGACTGTGGGACAGCCAAGTCTTCAGCTCGTGCCTGTCCAAGGGTCTCAAAAGTCATCAGGGGCTCTAAAACGCCCGTTATCCCAGGTGGCACAAGTAGATGTCGACACGGATACTGACGCCAGTGTCGACGACGATGAGTCAAATTTAATGCCCGTTAAGGCCATTCGCTGCATGATTGAGGCAATGAAAGAGGTGTTAAATATTTCTGATTTACATCCAGGTACCACAAAAAAGGGTATTATGTTTGGGGAGAAAAAACTACCTGTAGTTTTTCCCCCGTCAGATGAATTAAATGAAGTGTGTGAAGAAGCGTGGGCTTCCCCTGATAAGAAATTGGTGATTCCTAAGAAATTACTAATGGCGTTCCCTTTCCCGCCAGAGGATAGGTTACGTTGGGAAACACCCCCGAGGGTGGATAAAGCGCTCACACGTTTGTCAAAAAAGGTGGCACTACCGTCCCAGGATACGGCCGCCCTTAAGGAACCTGCTGATAGAAGGCAGGAGGCGATCCTGAAGTCTGTATATACACACTCAGGCATTATACTCAGACCAGCGATTGCGTCAGCTTGGATGTGCAGTGCTGCCGCTGCATGGTCAGATAACCTGTCAGAAAATATTGACACACTAGACAGAGACACGATCCTGTTAACAATTGACCATATCAAAGACTCAGTCTTATACATGAGAGATGCACAGAGGGAAATCTGCCGGCTGGCATCTAAAGTAAGGGCACTATCTATCTCTGCTAGGAGATGCTTATGGACTCGCCAGTGGACTGGAGATGCAGATTCCAAAAGGCACATGGAAGTTTTGCCTTATAAAGGGGAGGAATTATTTGGGGATGGTCTCTCCGACCTAGTTTCCACAGCAACGTCTGGGAAGTCAGCATTTTTACCCCATGTCCCCTCACAGCCTAAGAAGGCGCCATTTTATCAGGTTCAGTCCTTTCGATCCCAGAAAAACAAGCGGGGAAAAGGAGGGTCTTTTCTGTCAAGAGGCAGAGGCAGGGGAAAAAGGCTGCAGCAAACAGCAGGTTCCCAGGAACAAAAGTCCTCCCCCGCTTCCTCTTCCAAGTCCGCCGCATGACGGTGGGGCTTCACAAGCGGAGCCAGGTACGGTGGGGGCCCGCCTCAGGAATTTCAGCGATCAGTGGGTTCGCCCACAGGTGGATCCCTGGATCCTTCAAATAGTATCTCAGGGATACAGGCTGGAATTTGAGGCGATTCCACCCCGCCGTTTCCTAAAATCCGCCTTGCCGATTGCTCCCTCAGACAGGGAGGCAGTGCTAGCGGCAATTCACAAGCTGTATTCCCAGCAGGTGATAATCAAGGTACCCCTACTTCAACAAGGCCGGGGTTACTATTCCACACTATTTGTGGTACCGAAACCGGACGGTTCGGTGAGACCCATTTTAAATTTGAAGTCCTTGAACACATACATAAAAAAATTCAAGTTCAAGATGGAATCGCTCAGGGCGGTTATTGCAAGCCTGGACGAGGGGGATTACATGGTATCCCTGGACATCAAGGATGCTTACCTGCATGTCCCCATTTACAATTCTCACCAGGAGTACCTCAGATTTGTGGTACAGGATTGCCATTACCAATTCCAGACGCTGCCGTTTGGACTCTCCACGGCACCGAGGGTATTTACCAAGGTTATGGCGGAAATGATGATACTCCTTCGAAAAAAGGGAGTTTTAATTATCCCATACTTGGACGATCTCCTAATAAAGGCACGATCCAAGGAACAGTTGTTAGTGGGAGTAGCACTATCTCAGGAAGTGCTGAGCCAGCACGGTTGGATTCTGAATATCCCAAAGTCACAGCTGGTCCCCACGACACGTCTAATGTTCCTGGGAATGATTCTGGACACGGCCCAGAAAAAAGTGTTTCTCCCGGAGGAGAAAGCCAGGGAGTTGTCTTCTCTAGTCAGAGACCTCCTAAAACCAAAACAGGTATCGGTGCATCACTGCACGCGGGTCCTGGGAAAGATGGTAGCTTCTTACGAAGCAATTCCATTCGGCAGGTTCCATGCCAGAATCTTTCAGTGGGACCTGTTGGACAAGTGGTCCGGATCGCATCTTCAGATGCATCGTTTAATAACCCTGTCTCCACGAACCAGGGTGTCTCTTCTGTGGTGGCTGAACAGTGCTCATCTTCTGGAGGGCCGCAGATTCGGCATACAGGACTGGGTCCTGGTGACCACGGATGCCAGCCTACGAGGCTGGGGGGCAGTCACAAAGGGAAGAAATTTCCAAGGACTATGGTCAAGTCAGGAGACTGCCCTTCACATAAATATTCTGGAACTAAGGGCCATTTACAATGCCCTAAGTCAAGCAAAATCCCTGCTCCTACACCAGCCGGTGCTGATCCAGTCAGACAACATCACGGCAGTCGCCCATGTGAATCGACAGGGTGGCACAAGAAGCAGGACGGCGATGGCAGAAGCCACAAAAATTCTCCGATGGGCGGAGAATCATGTACTAGCACTGTCAGCAGTGTTCATCCCGGGAGTGGACAACTGGGAAGCAGACTTTCTCAGCAGGCACGACCTCCACCCGGGAGAGTGGGGACTTCATCCAGAGGTCTTCCAAATGATTGTAAATCAATGGGGTCGTCCACAGGTGGACATGATGGCATCCCGCATAAACAAAAAACTAGAGAAGTATTGCGCCAGGTCAAGAGACCCTCAGGCGATAGCGGTGGACGCCCTAGTGACACCGTGGGTGTACCGGTCAGTGTATGTGTTCCCTCCTCTACCTCTCATACCAAAGGTACTGAGAATAATAAGAAAGCGAGGAGTAAACACAATTCTCGTGGTTCCGGATTGGCCAAGAAGAGCGTGGTACCCGGAACTTCAAGAGATGATCTCAGAGGACCCTTGGTCCCTGCCGCTCAGACAGCACCTGCTACAGCAGGGCCCCTGTCTGTTCCAAGACTTACCGCGGCTGCGTTTGACGGCATGGCGGTTGAACGCCGGATCCTGAAGGAAAAGGGCATTCCGGAGGAAGTCATTCCTACGCTTATTAAAGCCAGGAAAGATGTTACGGCAAAACATTATCACCGCATATGGCGGAAATATGTTGCATGGTGCGAGGCCAAAAAGGCCCCAACAGAGGAATTTCAACTGGGTCGATTTCTGCATTTCCTGCAAGCAGGAGTGAATATGGGCCTAAAACTAGGCTCCATTAAAGTACAGATCTCGGCTCTGTCGATTTTCTTTCAAAAGGAACTAGCTTCAGTACCTGAAGTTCAGACATTTGTGAAAGGAGTGCTGCATATTCAGCCCCCATTTGTGCCTCCTGTGGCACCGTGGGATCTCAACGTGATGTTGAATTTCTTGAAATCACATTGGTTTGAGCCACTAAAAACCGTGGATCTGAAATATCTCACGTGGAAAGTGGTCATGTTATTGGCCCTGGCATCAGCCAGGCGAGTGTCAGAATTGGCGGCTTTATCATGTAAAAGCCCTTATCTGATTTTTCATATGGATAGGGCAGAATTGAGGACTCGTCCCCAGTTTCTCCCTAAGGTGGTGTCAGCGTTTCACCTGAACCAGCCTATTGTGGTGCCTGCGGCTACTAAGGATTTGGAGGACTCCAAGTTGCTAGACGTTGTCAGGGCCCTGAAAATATATGTTTCCAGGACGGCTGGAGTCAGAAAATCTGACTCGCTGTTTATCCTATATGCACCCAACAAGCTGGGTGCTCCTGCTTCTAAGCAGACTATTGCTCGTTGGATTTGTAGTACAATTCAGCTTGCACATACTGTGGCAGGCCTGCCACAGCCTAAATCTGTCAATGCCCATTCCACAAGGAAGGTGGGCTCATCTTTGGCGGCTGCCCGAGGGGTCTCGGCTTTACAACTTTGCCGAGCAGCTACTTGGTCAGGGGCAAACACGTTTGCAAAATTCTATAAATTTGATACCCTGGCTGAGGAGGACCTGGAGTTCTCTCATTCGGTGCTGCAGAGTCATCCGCACTCTCCCGCCCGTTTGGGAGCTTTGGTATAATCCCCATGGTCCTTACGGAGTTCCCAGCATCCACTAGGACGTTAGAGAAAATAAGAATTTACTCACCGGTAATTCTGTTTCTCGTAGTCCGTAGTGGATGCTGGGCGCCCATCCCAAGTGCGGTCTATCTGCAATACTTGTACATAGTTATTGTTAACTAAATCGGGTTATTGTTGAGCCATCTGTTGAGAGGCTCTATCGTTTCATACTGTTAACTGTGTTTCATATCACGAGTTGTTCGGTGTGATTGGTGTGGCTGGTATGAGTCTTACCCGGGATTCAAAATCCTTCCTTATTGTGTACGCTCGTCCGGGCACAGTACCTAACTGAGGCTTGGAGGAGGGTCATAGTGGGAGGAGCCAGTGCACACCAGGTAGTCTAAGATCTTTCTAGAGTGCCCAGCCTCCTTCGGAGCCCGCTATTCCCCATGGTCCTTACGGAGTTCCCAGCATCCACTACGGACTACGAGAAACAGAATTACCGGTGAGTAAATTCTTATTTTATTGTATCCGACATATGTTTCAGGTTGGAGCCCGTCATCAGGGATGAAAGTAAATAGCAGCGCTATTGTATTGTACATTCATCCCTGACGATGGGCTGCTGCCCGAAACATGTCGGATGCATTGTCCTCCGAGTGCCGCCTCAACACCCCTCTCTATATTAATATATATCTCCTTGAGAAAGTCAGTTTGACGGAACAGGTTGGATTAGAGTGTATTTTTATATACTCTTTTATGTTTCAAAGCCTGCAAGGGTGAAGACAGTTCAAGGCTGATGCTTGGTACTAGGGCTGCACTTATCAGACCATGTTGATGTTAGTGTGCTCCAGCTCAGTCGGGAGCCGTCCACCACAGTGCAGGTCTTGGTGTTTCACCAGCGGATTGAACATGGGCACACCACTAATAAGTGGTGAAGTTGTGAAATAATAACTACAGCGTCCAGTATGAACTGCATATAGCAGGTTTTTACGCTACATGATGAGCTTGAGTGTGACTTCCCCGCATTGGAATGTGGTTACCAGGGACCCTCACAAGGTGCAAATACAGAACTGAGGGATATGAAGCGGCAATTTGGGGGATGTGGTCTCAGTGCATGTGATGTGCACTGATACTGCTTCCCCCCTTCTTGCTATGCGGTACAGATCGGGGGAATCTGGATTTTTAAATATGTTTAATATTCCCAATCCCCTGCGACCTCTGAGGGATCGGGGAATTGCCCCAATCCATCGCTGGTGTATGGAGGGGCTTTAGTAAGATAGGGCTGGTAGGTAATGGATTTGTTTATAGCTCTTTGTCATAACAATGTTTTTAATATTTAATTAGCTGTTTAAACCACACATTACACAAACCACACCACCAATATTATTGTAACACTCATTTTCACATTGCTAGCCGGGCCACTTCCTTGTGTCTGCCACCCAGGCTGAAAGTTGCCAGCCAGCCCCTGCTGGGGAGACACAGTTGTATATTCAATTGTCGGAACTTCCAACAAGTCGAAAAACACATGAATGAGCGGAATCCATGTGTTTTTGACCACGCCGCAGTCATTCATTTTCGCCCATAATAGAGGGCGGAAATGCATGGTCGGAATGGGAGGGGAAACGGGTGGAAACGGCCCGCAATTGAATACTGACATGTCAGATCCTCTCCGTCGGAGAGGATCCGACTGTAATTGAATATACCCCACAGAGAGGAATGAGCGTGTCACCAGCAGCAGAGTAAAAAGTAAGCTGGTTGAATTGCTTTTTTGTTTTTCATCTATTTTATTCCATTCCTATCTAAAATTTGAATTTTTGGCTCTGGGTCGTGTGTGTGCGTGTGTATATCTAATGTGCGTAATTCATCTGCCTGCATTTGTATTAGGGGCCCTACTGTTTGAAGTGCCCCGGGCCCCCATAGCCTTAATCCAGCTCTGGCAGACACAGGTGCAAAGTGTGCAGTGGGGGGGTACTGTGTAGCTGCTGCCAAATCCATACCCAAGCGTACCTGCATACTTGCACCACTGTTTAACTTACACTAACTGACAGCGTTGGAATGGAGCACGAAGGGCCCACCAGGGAAATGCAGTGGTAGGGGGCCCATGCTTTGGGGCACGGCCAGCCTCCATCGGCTAGGCTATATATATATTTCTGCTGCGGGGTACACTGGGTTCCACAAGGATTAACATCGGGGGTGTAGAGTAGGATCTTGATCCGAGGCACCAACAGGCTCAAAGCTTTTGACTGTTCCCCAGATGCTCAGCGCCGCCTCCTCTATAACCCCGCCTCCATGCACAGGGAGCTCAGTTTGTAAGATGGTGCCATGCAGTAAGCAGGCACTTAACAGGGGGCTGCCTCAGGCAGCCTATTCATAGCTTTATTTTAAAGAAAGAAGAAGATTCTTTTACAACAACTACAAGGGCTGCAGCAGACAAATATTTTATAGACTTTTCTGTCTGCAGCTCCGTCACCCCAGCGGCGCTGTATACTCCCGTGCCCTGGTTGCCGGGTCACTGCAGCGGAGGCGACGGTTTCTTCACAGAGGTCAGTCACACACATGCCACTGTCCTCCCGGATCGTGGGGCCGCAGATAAGGGGGAGGTAAGGGGCTTCTGTGCCCGCACCTTACCGCCATCCAGCGCGGCCGTAGGAGGTGGGCCGCGCGCGTGCTGGCGTGGACACTGAGTACTGGGCAGCCGCTCCACTAGCTACCAGGGACAGTTAAGGGTCACATGCCTGGGGTTTTTTCTACTATATTAACCCCGCTGTTTACTGACCGCAGCGCCTGGTGGGGATGCCAGCAGGGGGAGCAGGTTGGACCTAAGGCCCCTCCCCCCAGCCCCAGGGCGCCATTTCTGCAATGTTCCCGCCCTGGGGCTGCATATCTCTCCTTCACTCCTGACCAGCGGCCATCACAGATTGAGCTGAGCTGTTCCTGGGACTGCTGGGGCAAATCCTCCTCTGTAGAACCGCCTGATTGCCAGCGCTGTGCTTCTTACAGGACACTTAAGTATTCTACCTGTCACTGGGACAGTGTTAGTTAAGAAAGAGTGCATACATTCAGGGCTGTGTGGTACAAACACCCTGTGATATACATCCAGTATCTACTGTGCTTTGATATATCTATTGTTAACACATATAGCCATCCTGAGTATTACTGTGTATTGCTAGTCCAGTGCAGTTTTATGGTACATCATTTCTGCATGGTACGCTTGTGACCAGTGACGTGCGGTGAGGTCAATAACGGGAGGCACTGTAGTGATGAATGTGAATATATATAAAATACAAAACACCAAAGAAAAATTACATGTACTGTATATTGTATATATTGTATCATTGCCACATCATCTGAATACCTGCTGGTCTTATCTCCCACCATCTTTCGCTGGCAGTGCTGATATAGGTGAGTCTCAGCAGCCGTTTCTCTCCTGTCACTTGCCCGCTGGTTTATCCTCCATCTCAGGAGCCACAGGTGGAGGACGAGGAGGGGGCTTCAGAGACTCCACGAGTGATCCAAGGAGGACGGAATACCGGGCAACAGCGCCAGGACAAGCCAGAAAAGGAGACTTTGAGCGCGGTGACTGGCGGCATGCAGGAAACCCGTGTCTGTGCACCTCTCCCCAGGATGCGGACAGGGTTCCTATGCTGGGTGCTCTTCCTTCCTTCCAGTGTGCGGGGCTGGCAGCGCAGCGGGGAAACTGCTTCAGGGTAGGGTGGGAGCTCACTATGTCCCTCCAGCATTTCCTTACAGCATTGGTCCATCATAGCTAGAGGCACGCCCCCCAGCGCTGAGGCATGCCTCACATTGCTCTTTTTCTATGCAGTATCATTGGTCACGGTGTGGCCCCGCCCCACTCGGCACACTGTGACAGGCAGTATCTAACTATGAGAGATGAGGCTGAGCTGTCATTGCCTCAACTCTCGTCTATCCTAGCTATTCAAGGGAGCCCTGCAAAACATAGCAAGTTATAACTATAAAAATGATTGCTATAATACAAAGATGCTTATAAATTATAAATATCTTTGTATTATTGTACTACTTTTTATAGTCAAAACTCTGGAGTATGACATGCAGTATGACAGGGGAGGCTCTGCCTCCCCTGACTGCACGTCCCTGCTTGTGACTATATATGTGTGTGTGCATGTAGCTGCTGCGTGCTTGCCTTATTACAGGGTATTTTCACTCAGTGGGCTATTCTGATATTGCTATACCTGAAGGGGCCAAGTGTTTCAGGTTTTCTTTTTGTTTAATATAGGATTGTATCACAAGATATACTGCTAGTGTATTTTTACTTGTGATTTATAGTCACCATATAGTTTATATCTCTTGAACTCCCGGTCTGTGCTATCATAGGCACACTTTACTGAGAGTTCTTGCTAGGTATAGTGCTGCTACACTTTGTACCAGGTTGCCCAATATTGTGCACATAGTTATGTCTGCTACACGTGGCAACGACGCTGGGCTTCTCCCACACTGCGTGGAAGTGAGGCCGCGGATGTAACAGAGGATAATATGGCAGCTGAGAGTTCAGGTTCAGGGGGTTCCTTACCCCCCAGTGGGTCGGTAGCACCTGGGGCATCACAAGACCCACCTTGGGCTACATTTTCCACATTGTTAAACATGCTTGTAACTAAATTGATGCCCCCTGTCGGACCACCTGTGCCACTGCAACAGTTTATGGTCCCTGCTGTTAACCCGCCATGGGCGGATCAGCTTTCCACTCAGTTACAGCATTTGAACCGATCTATGACTAAATCTGAGTGTCACTCTCGCCCGCCTAAGACTAAGTCGTCTTCTAAACGGGCCATTACCTCCTCCCAATCCACTGCTATTCCAAACACGTCCACTGATGAGGACGGTGCATATATTGACCCCACAGACACTGACACGGATGTTTCTGAAGGGGAAGGGAAGTCATTGGTGGATGTCCCGGATTTGATTTTGGCAATCAGGCTCATTCTTCAGGTGTCTGATGATCCTGAGCCTGAGACTGTCTCCAAGAAACCGGATAGGTTTAAACGTAAGAAGGTGGATAAACAAGTTTTACCTCATTCTGAACACCTGGATGACATACGTCAGGAATCCTGGGAAAATCCTGGGACAAAATTCACACCGAATAAGAGACTGTTGGCTCGCTATCCTCTCTCTGCGGAGGTCTGTAAAAATTGGGAAACCCCTCCGCCTGTAGATTCTCATGTGGCGCGTATGGTTGTTTCCTCTGCTCTGCCAGTAACTACCGTCACCTCTCTGAAGGAACCGACGGATTGACATGTGGAGGGCTGTTTAAAAGCGATTTATACCCTAACGGGGGCTGTGCATAGGCCAACAATTACAGCAACTTGGGCTGCTGAAGCTGTTGAGGCATGGGCTCAGGAGCTTGAGGCGGAACTGCCTACCAATGCATCTGAGCATGCTCAACAATGTCTCTCGTATATATTACCACAGCTTCTCTGTACCTTAAGGAGGCGGCCTCCGATGCTGGGGTGCTCGCGGCCAAGGCTGCTACAACGTCCGTCTTGGCCAGACGTATCATTTGGTTGAGATCCTGGTCGGTGGATATGGATTCCAAGAAAACTCTGGGTGCTTCCTTTTAAGGGAGACATTCTCTTTGGAGAAGACCTCAATAAGATTGTGGCTGATCTGGCTACTGCTAAAACAGCTTGCCTACCTAGTACGGCTCCTTCAGCACAGAAGGCTAAAAGTACTTTCCCCCAGCCCTTTCGTCTTCCAGGAAAAGCAAAAGGTCAGGCATACCCAAAGAAAGCTCATGCTTCCAGACCTGCCAAGCCCAGACCGAAGCGTGCCTGGGCCGCCCATCAGCCAGCTTCCAAAACTGACAAGCCTGCCGCATGACGGGATGGGACTCCCTCTAGGGGATCTTCTAGGTTTTGCCCAGGAATAGTTTAAGACCACTTCAGATACCTGGGCGAGGTAAGTCGTCGCTCAAGTTTACGCCATACCCTTCAAAAATCGTCCCCCGCAGCAATTTTGCCTGACAGATGTGCCTCTGGATCCGGCAAAAGCAAACACGTTGCACTCGATGGTACATTCCCTCCTGACCACAGGAGTGGTAATACAGGTGCCTCTGGCTCAGAGAGGCAAGGGGTACTATTCACCGCTGTTTCTAGTCCCGCAATTGAACGGGTCCTCGCGGCCCATTCTCAATCTGAAGTCCTTGAACAAGCATGTGCAGATCTCCAAGTATCGTATGGAAACGCTGCGCTCTATTGTTCTGGCCATGGAGCCTGGGGACTATATGTTCTCCCTGGACATACAGGATGCCTACTTACATATTCCTATTGCGGTATCTAATCAGCAGTAACTGCGGTTTGCGGTGGGCAACCTTCATTACCAATTTTGGGCGTTACCCTTTGGTTTGACAACGGCTCCCCGAGTTTTCACCAAAGTTATGGCAGTCATGACGGCTACACTCCACCGTCAAAGGGTCAGGATCCTACCGTACTTGGACGATTTGTTGATCCTGGCAAATTCCCCAGAACTTCTCCTGTGTCATCTCGATCTGACTGTCCAGTGCATGAAAGCCCACAGGTGGCTGATCAACTGGAAGAAATCCTCCCTGGTTCCTGCTCAGAGCATGATACATCTGGGAGCGTTATTGGACACTCACAACCAACACTTGTTCCTGTCTCAGGAAAAAGTCCTGAAGCTTCAGGACAGGATTCGATGCTTCCTATCTCGTCCGCAAGTGTCGATACATTTAGCAATGCAAGTGCTGGGTCTCATGGTGTCGGCTTTCGACATGGTGGAGTATGCTCAGTACCACTCTCACCCTCTGCAGAAGTTAATTCTGACCAAGTGGGACGGCCTGTCTCACCGGATCAGATCTCACATGATCTCATTGTCTCCAGAGGTCCGCCTGTCACTGAGCTGGTGACTTCAGGACCAATAGTTGAGCAGGGGCGGTCCCTTCTGGATATCCGACTGGGTTCTTATGACAACGGATGCCAGTCTGAGAGGTTGGGGCGCGGTGTTGGAACAACACTCTCTTCAGGGTCGGTGGACCAAGGAGGAGTCTCTGCTCCCGATCAATCTTCTGGAACTGTGGGCAGTGTTCAACGTGTTGACAATGGCCCAGCATCTAATACAGAACAGACCTGTTCAAGTACAGTTGGACAACGCCACCATGGTGGCGTACATAAATCATCAAGGCGGCACTCGAAGCCGCATGGCAATGAGGGAGTATCACGGTTCCTTCAGTGGGTGGAGCGCCATCTGCCAGCCATATCCGCAGTGTTCATTCCGGGCATCCTAAACTGGGAAGCGGACTATCTCAGTCGTCAGGACGTTTATGCAGGAGAGTGGAGCCTCCATCCGGAGGTGTTTCAACTTCTCGTGGACACGTGGGGCCTTCCAGATGTGGATCTGATGGCGTCTCGACACAATCACAAGGTTCCGGTCTTCGGAGCAAGGACAAGGGATCCTCAAGCTGCGTTCGTGGATGCTCTGGCAATTCCATGGAACTTTCAGCTACTGTACGTGTTCCCTCCAGTGTCACTCCTGCCCAGAGTAATACGGAAGTTCAAGCAAGAAGGAGGAAACCTGCTTCTGGTCGCTCCAGCGTGGCCAAGACGGCACTGGTTCTCCGATCTACTGGGTCTCTCGTGGGATCGTCCCCTTCTACTTCCACAACGACCAAACCTCCTCGTTCAGGGCCCTTGTGTTTACCAGGATTTGGCCCGTCTGGCTTTGACGGCATGGCCCTTGAGGCTTCCGTCCTGAGGGCCAAGGGTTTTTCTGAGGCGGTAGTTCAAACTGTGTTGAAGGCCCGTAAGCCGGCTTCTGCTCGGATCTACCATAGGGTCTGGAATGCTTACTTTACTTGGTGTGCATCTCACAATCATGACGTTTTCAAGTATAGTACGGCCAAACTATTGGCCTTTCTACAACAGGGCCTAGACTTAGGCTTGCCTCTGGCCTCCCTCAAAGTTCACATCTCTGCCTTGTCAGTTTGGTTTCAGAGAATAATTGCTACCCTACCTGATGTCCATACATTAACTCAGGGTGTGTTGCGGATTCAGCCTACTAATGTGCCACCTGTGGCCCCTTGGGACTTGTCGGTGGTTTTGGAGGCCTTGCAAGTGTCTACGTTTGAGCCTCTTGCCTCTGCTGACCTTAAGTGGCTTTCCCTTAAGGTCCTATTCTTGCTGGCAATTGCTTCAGCTAGAAGGGTCTTGGACTTGGGTGCCTTATCCTGTAAGTCCCCCTATTTGATTTTTCACAGTGACCGGGCGGTTCTTAGAACGCGGACAGGTTATTTAACTAAGGTGGTGTCTTCCTTCCACCTTAACCAGGAGATTGTGGTTCCGGCCTTTAATTCTCCTGAGTTGTCTTCCAAAGAGCAGTCTTTAGATGTGGTATGGGCTCTCCGTATCTATGTGAAGAGAACTTCCTCCGTTAGGAAATCTGATTCTCTGTTTGTATTGTCAAAGTCAGAAAAATATCATGCTACACGTTGCCATATATTCACCTCATGCGCGTGCCTGCTGCACGTGCACATTCTCTCCCGTGCGTGCGGATACTCGCAGCCGCGTGATGGCGCCTCGGCCATGCGCTCGAGCGCGTGGTATGTGCATTTACGGTAGAGTTTGTGTGCGTCTAGCGGGCGACTCAATCGCTAGATAATAAATCCATATAGCAGGTTTTATAGGTAATGTTCCCCTTAGTGATAACTGTAAGTTTGTTTAATGTGACTTGTTCACGGACTTGGGAATCCCTCTTTACGTGGTACAAAGGGTCTGATTAAGGTAGAACAGTTGTGTCTGGTACCTAACCGAAGAGTATTTTAATAGCAACAATCCGGTGTTGGTTAGGTAAAGATTAAACGCTACTGCGTATAGTTATGGCCATTAGTAGTTTCTGGACATATCCTATATTTGCAGTTCATTATCCATGCGGCGGGAATCCGGAGATTCCCTCCCACCTGAGCTGTTTGAAATAGTCACAGCCCACCTGTTCAAACTAACCTATGACCTTTTGTTATGATGCGAGGAGACATTCCTGTGTCCAATGAACAATGAGATTATAGGTCCCTTTGTAGTATACTGTACTCAGTGTATATAAGATCAGCCAGCCTGGGCAGCTCCCCGACTCTCCACAAACGGTTTTCATATTGACTAACTCGGAGCTGGTACCAGGCTGCGCAGCGATCATTCCCAGTGTGTGTAAGTAATTCTCTGTAATCATCTCGCTCTTTGTTTGTATTGGCCACATTCTCTCTCTCTCTGTTTAGTATAAGATTGTAACGTTATTGTATATTTCTGTCTAGATATTCTGTTAGAATTATATGTTAGCTTGTAGTGTATGACTTGTAAACTGTTTTACCCCTTTTCGATACAACTAAAAGCTTGTTAGTAAAGGTGTTGGATCCTTAGCACGGTATCGTGTGTTCATTACATTGCAGAGGGTAATAGGAGCGTCTCGATCGCTCAAACAGCTTTAGTATTAACAAGGTTAAGCAGCGTTATTGTTAGGGTCTCCTGCCCTGTGCTGCCACGTCGTCATGGCAACCGGGAGACAAGTGCTAGCGGAGTAACCTGAGCGCAGCTGATACTCCGGTTCGGGTCTTTTGCTGTGCAGTGGTTATAGGCTCTGTGCATGGCAGGGGATCCGGTGCTGGTTTTTGTGCTCACAGTCTGTGAGGTCTGAGTGGGGCGTGGACAGCACCTGCTTTATAAGGCCTCTTTTCAGGGTAAGCAGATGCTGCTGAATCTTTGTTGGTTAGTCAGTTTCTGAAAGTTAGCCAGTACTGTGTAGCTTTGTATTTGTTTGTTGCTTACTGCAAATAGGCCTGGGGATTTGGTATTACACTCTGCCAATCCAGACCTAGCAGTAAGACTGGAGTCAGTCGTTTAGCTTGCTGGGGTTCTGTTACTACTCTGTGAACTTAGCAAGTTTGCGGCTGTATTCTAAGACTTGCCTGTCTAATCCTGTCTCACTGTGCTAGGTGTCAGGGGTCAGTTTAGTGGCAGTAAACCGAACCTGTGCACTGCAAGTGAGAATTAGGATTGTGGAGAATCTCCTTGTGTCTATCATTCCATCTCTGACCAAGGAGTTTACTGCCACACCCGTTGGTAACCCTTTAGGGTTTTGCTGTTGCCCTTAGCAACAGCATTTCGGGTTTTCTATGTATTAAAACACAACATCTTGCTTTTCACATCTGAGCAGTTCTAATACAAGGGAGATACCCAGTTCCTTAGCCTCTGGGCTTCTCTGTTCACGTTGTGTGTATTTTGTTACCCTACCACCTTCTGTGTACGTTATGTCATATTCCCTAGTCTGTCTGTGAGTCCATTTGTTTTGCATAACAGTTCAAACACCAGTACATTCCTGCAGGCACTGGAGTGCATAACAGTCCTGACACCAGTACTTTCCTGCAGGCACTGGTGTGCATAACATATTCAGCAGCCCAATACTCCTGTTGAAATTTTGTGGGAATATGGAGCATACCCCTCAAAATACGTTGCAACAGGTGGTTGATCAGGTGCAGGTCCTGACTCAAAAATGTAATGATTTGTCCATTAAAATGCACACCTCCCAGGCTGCTGGCGGAGCTCCCGCAGCAGCAGCACCTGCAGGGGTTAAGGAGCCGAAAGTAAATCTCCCGGATCGTTTTTCTGGAGATTGCTCGCAGTTCTTTTGTTTCAAGGAGAGCTGCAAGCTATACTTCCGGCTTAGGCCTCAGTCTTCTGGGTCGGAGATTCAGCGGGTGGGCATAGTGATTTCCTTGCTACAAGGAGACCCACAGGTCTGGGCATATGGGTTGCAGCCTGACTGTCCGTCGCTTAAAAGTGTTGATGCTTTTTTACGGCACTGGGCATGTTGTATGATGACCCTGACAAGACGGCCTCAGCCGAGGCTCAGATTTCGATCCTTAAGCAAGGGCGAAGGCCAGTTGAGGTTTACTGTACGGAGTTTCGGAGGTTGGCCCATGATACCCAGTGGAATGACCCAGCCCTGAGACACCAGTACCGAAGAGGTCTTTCTAACCAGATAAAGGACCAACTGGTACAACATCCCTTGCCTGATAGCTTGGATCAGCTCATGCAGTTATCCATCCGGGTGGATAGACGGCTGAGAGAGCGTAGGCTTGAAAGGGAGACTGAGATTTCCTTCCTTCCCAAGGGAACCTCAGACTCTGAGGAATTTTCCGAGGAGCCTATGCAGATTGGGGCTACCCGCCTCTCCTCGCGTGAGAAGATGCGGAGGAGACAGCAGGGGTTGTGTTTGTACTGTGGGAATAAAGGTCATGTGGTAGTATCATGCCCAGAAAAGCCGGAAAACTTCAGGGCCTGAGGGTGATGGGAAATATCCTGTCAGGCCAGAAGTCAGAATTTCCCAAGAAGACTTTTATCATTCCGGTGACCTTGAAGATCCTCGGTCAAACTGTCAAGACTGAGGCCTTTGTGGACAGTGGGGCCGACGGGGTTTTTATGGACCGCCAATTCGCCCTGAAACACTCTGTTCCCTTAGTACCCTTGGCATCGGAAATTGAGATTTGTGGGTTAAACGGGGAACCATTATCCCAAGGTAAAATTACCTCTTGCACTAGCCAGATTTCTTTGTTTATTGGAGCCACACACTCTGAAAAATTGTCCTTTTATGTGACTGTCTGTACTTTTGCCCCATTGGTGTTGGGGTTACCCTGGTTAAGGGCCCACAATCCTCAATTTGACTGGGTCTCTGGGGAGATTCTTAGTTGGAGTACTGATTGTTTCAGGAGTTGCTTGAGCCTTCCAGTCAGGTTCTCGCAGCTAAGTTTGCCAGGATTGCCAGGGTGTTATGCAGATTTTGCGGACGTGTTCTCCAAAAAAGTTGCAGAGGTACTACCTCCCCATCGCTCCTATGACTGTGCCATTGATTTGTTGCCAAATGCTAAGCTTCCCAAGAGCAGGTTGTACTCCCTGTCACGTCCTGAGACTCAGGCTATGGCAGAGTACATTCAGGAGAACTTGGCTAAGGGATTTATCAGACCTTCACAGTCTCCAGTTGGGTCGGGGTTCTTCTTCGTGGGTAAAAAGGACGGTTCGTTGCGACCCTGCATCGACTTCAGGGAATTGAACCGTATCACGATTAAAAACTCATACCCACTGCCTCTCATTTCGGTCTTGTTTGACCAGCTTCGTACTGCCACCATTTTTTCTAAGATTGACCTACGCGGTGCGTACAATCTAATCCGAATAAGAGAGGGGGATGAATGGAAGACTGCCTTTAATACCCACTCGGGGCATTATGAATATTTGGTGATGCCTTTTGGGCTCTGTAATGCCCCGGCAGTCTTCCAGGATTTCATGAATGATGTGCTCAGGGAATATTTGGATAGATTCTTAGTTGTATACTTAGATGACATCCTAATCTTCTCCCATTCCCTGGAGGAACATCGGAAGCATGTACGCTTAGTCCTCCAGAAACTCAGAGACCACCGGCTTGGGGCGAAGCTGGAGAAGTGCGAATTTGAAGTTCAGCAAATCGCATTTCTAGGATATATTATCTCCCCAGAAGGTTTCCAAATGGAGGGTTCCAAGGTACAGGCAGTCCTGGATTGGGTGCAGCCCACTAGTTTGAAGGCGCTTCAGCGTTTCCTGGGCTTTGCGAATTTTTATAGACGATTTATCGCTGGATTTTCGTCTATAGTGGCGCCCTTGGTGGCACTCACTAAGAAAGGGGCGGATGTTGCTCACTGGTCTTGTGAGGCTAAAGCGGCTTTTGCCCGTCTCAAAAGGGCATTTGTTTCGGCCAAGGTGCTGCGACACCCAGATCCAGAGCGTCCTTTTGTGGTGGAGGTGGATGCCTCTGAGATGGGTATTGGGGCAGTGCTTTCTCAGATGGGAGTGTCAGATAATCGCCTTCATCCCTGTGCTTACTTTTCCCGTAAATTTTCGCCTGCCGAGATGAATTATGACGTGGGTAACCGGGAATTGTTGGCTATTAAGGATGCACTCGAGGAGTGGAGACACTGGCTTGAGGGGGCTAAGTTTGTGGTCTCAATTCTCACTGACCATAAGAATCTGGCATATTTAGAGTCAGCGAAGCGTCTCAATGCCAGGCAGGCACGATGGGCTTTGTTTTTTGCTCGCTTTAATTTTTTGATAACATATCGCCCTGGGTCAAAAAACATCAAGGCTGATGCGCTCTCGCGGAGTTTTGCTCCAATCCAGGAGACCACCGAGGAGCCGTTGCCCATTGTTTCCCCATCATGTATTAAAGTGGGCATTACCCAGGACCTCTTATCATTAGTCCTTAGAGCACAGGAGCAGGCTCCTCCAGACCTTCCGGTAGGTCTTTTGTTTGTGCCTCCTAGGTTAAGACAGCGAGTGTTCCTGGAATTCCATGCCAAGAAGTCTGCAGGTCACCCGGGTATTGCCAGAACTCGGGAGTTGCTATCTAGGGCGGTGTGGTGGCCCTCGGTGGCTAAGGATGTGGATCAGTGGGTTCGGGCATGTGACATCTGTGCCCGAAATAAGACTCCTAGAGGGGTTCCTGTTGGCCCACTACATCCACTCTCTATCCCATCTAAGCCATGGACCCACATTTCAATGGATTTTGTGGTGGACTTGCCCAAATCCTCGGGGATGACAGCCATCTGGGTTGTCGTTGACAGGTTTTCGAAGATGGCGCACTTCGTTCCACTGGTTGGGCTGCCATCGGCCAGATGCCTGTCTGAATTATTTATGCTGCATGTTGTGCGTCTCCACGGGTTGCCACTTGATGTGGTCTCTGACCGCGGATCCCAGTTTGTGGCCAAATTCTGGAGGGCATTTTGTTCCGATCTCCAGATTTCTGTCAGCTTGTCGTCGGGCTACCATCCGCAGTCTAATGGGCAGACTGAAAGGGTGAACCAGTCCTTGGAGCAGTTCCTCAGGTGTTATGTCTCCAAGTGTCAGACTGACTGGGTTGCTCATCTGTCCATGGCGGAGTTTGCCTATAACAACGCGGCTCACTCTGCTACAGGGATCTCTCCCTTCCTTTGTGTGTATGGGCATCATCCTAAGGCCAATTCTTTTGACCCCCTGGACTCCACGCCTGGTGGTTCCTCTGTGGTTTCGGTCCTTAGAGGTATTTGGCGGAAAGTGAAGAAAGCCCTTGTGTCTGTGTCATTAGTGACCAAAAGGGTTTTTGATAAGCGGAAAAGACCCTGCAGCTTCAAATTAGGAGACTTCGTCTGGTTGTCTACCAAGAATTTGAAGTTGAGACAGCCATCTCATAAGTTAGGCCCCCGGTTCATCGGCCCTTATAAGATCACCAGGGTTATCAATCCGGTGGCATTTCAGTTAGATCTGCCCCGTTCTTTGGGTATCAATAAAACATTTCATTGTTCCCTTTTAAAACGGGCGATTAGTAATCCTTCTTCCAGTGGAAGACCTTCCCCTCTTCTGATACGTGGCCAGAGGGAGTTTGTTGTTGAAAGGATTCTTGACTCCAAGGTGGTTCGGGGTCGGCTGTCATTTTTGGTGCACTGGAAGGGGTATGGCCCGGAGGAGCGGTCGTGGGTGCGCAGTTGTGATCTTCATGCCCCCAGACTGATACGCTCTTTCTTCTCGCAGTTCCCCGATAAACCCGGTGGTAGGGGTTCTTTGACCCCTCGTCAGAGGGGGGGTACTGTTAGGGTCTCCTGCCCTGTGCTGCCACGTCGTCATGGCAACCGGGAGACAAGTGCTAGCGGAGTAACCTGAGCGCAGCTGATACTCCGGTTCGGGTCTTTTGCTGTGCAGTGGTTATAGGCTCTGTGCATGGCAGGGGATCCGGTGCTGGTTTTTGTGCTCACAGTCTGTGAGGTCTGAGTGGGGCGTGGACAGCACCTGCTTTATAAGGCCTCTTTTCAGGGTGAGCAGATGCTGCTGAATCTTTGTTGGTTAGTCAGTTTCTGAAAGTTAGCCAGTACTGTGTAGCTTTGTATTTGTTTGTTGCTTACTGCAAATAGGCCTGGGGATTTGGTATTACACTCTGCCAATCCAGACCTAGCAGTAAGACTGGAGTCAGTCGTTTAGCTTGCTGGGGTTCTGTTACTACTCTGTGAACTTAGCAAGTTTGCGGCTGTATTCTAAGACTTGCCTGTCTAATCCTGTCTCACTGTGCTAGGTGTCAGGGGTCAGTTTAGTGGCAGTAAACCGAACCTGTGCACTGCAAGTGAGAATTAGGATTGTGGAGAATCTCCTTGTGTCTATCATTCCATCTCTGACCAAGGAGTTTACTGCCACACCCGTTGGTAACCCTTTAGGGTTTTGCTGTTGCCCTTAGCAACAGCATTTCGGGTTTTCTATGTATTAAAACACAACATCTTGCTTTTCACATCTGAGCAGTTCTAATACAAGGGAGATACCCAGTTCCTTAGCCTCTGGGCTTCTCTGTTCACGTTGTGTGTATTTTGTTACCCTACCACCTTCTGTGTACGTTATGTCATATTCCCTAGTCTGTCTGTGAGTCCATTTGTTTTGCATAACAGTTCAAACACCAGTACATTCCTGCAGGCACTGGAGTGCATAACAGTCCTGACACCAGTACTTTCCTGCAGGCACTGGTGTGCATAACAGTTATATCGCTATAGTGTTTCAGTACAAGGTTTACAGTATAAGAGTATCCTTTCTGTGTGTTACATTCAAGGTTTACTGATTGTCATCTTGTGAGCATCTGCGCCGCTCGTGATCTCCTCGTGGTCTCGAGCGTCCGCTATGCTGGTAGCGTAGCATTACGGTAGTCGCTCGCCTATAGCGTGCTCGACACCAAGCGTAAGCTGTGAGCGAGCGTGCCGCATGTGCGTCTCGATCACGGCCGAGCGTATGCTACGCTAAGCGCATACCCTTACGGTACCCCATACGCCAATTGCGTACTGAGTCTCTTACCCATATAGTGAAGGTTATAAGATAATCATAATCAGCATTATCAATTGGCTGCTCGTCCGTCCTCCACATATCCACACTGACGAAAGCAGACGTGATCTGCCAGCAAGGGCGGGAAGGCAGTAGTGCTGGCTAGATAAGCGTCTGTTTCGCTACGTTGTAGGAGTGCTGGTGGAATCCGGAACCGAAGGTAAGAACAATATGCTATTGTCTTTTTAAAACTGTTTATTTCTGTTTTGCGTACGCACGCACACAACGGTATCTCTTTTAATTTGTGTATTTTCACATATCACCTTCCTGTTTGCCATTTCACAATTGATAACGTGCTAAGAAAGATTTGTTGCTATTGATAGTTAAAAAGTAAAAATAATACGTAAGGAAGTAATTTGTAAAACACGCACACGGCTTGCCTAAAATACAAGGAAGTTCTGTGTGGTGTTCAGTAGATGATTACAGTTAAAGGTCATTTACATTGATAAACGTGTTAATTGTGTTACTGTGGACATACCTGGCTTACGTACACGTGTCTCTAACAAGGGGCAGAACGAGTGTACGCGACGCAAGGGCCGACGCACGGAGCGTATATTACGCAACGGAGCGTCTGGGTACGCCCACATAATACAAATCACACGATAGTATTATTTTAAATAGGCGAAAAGGAGGCAACGCGATAATAGCGCAAATCGATCTCAGTGTCCAAAATTTTAAGCTAATAGATCCTTCTCTAATTTGCAACTCATCTGGACTAGACTGTGTTACTGAATGAAAGGGATTTCTGCGCAGAAACGAAAGTAAAGTGCATATGAGGTGAAAGAGTGTGTATACATATATATAAGTTTCTAAAATTTTTGGGGTTGAACCACAGGAAATCATCGAGTTCTCGTGAGGTACATACGTGTAAGTGACTGCATGGTGGCTTGGGAGGCATCCCTTGTTAAACATTTATAAAAAAAAAAGAGCATTAGAGTATAGCAGACCAGGAGGTCTGCTGTAGCACAGACCAGGAGGTCTAGGTACAGCAGACTAAGAAGTCCGCTATAGATAAAAGGAGCACAACACCAGAAAGGGTTGGTGCGGTACCCATATAGGCCATTAAGCTCTGGCTGAAGGAATTCGCAGCCACAATTTTCGATTCCACTGGTCGCTCCGCACATAAGATTAGTTGCTTATGTGCAGAATGATTGTACCGCACGTAATTGTGTGCATTAGTTAGTAACTTGACCCAGTACCATTTGCGTACGCTAGAGGGGTCACAAGCGCTATTTGTACATTCTAACGTGATTTGTGTAATTTTTTTTATTTTAAGGGAGGTTCGCTAGTCACTTGGGAACTATCCAACAACCAATAGTTACTGGAAAGGGTTAAGTGCTCTTCGGATCACACCCACATGTTCCAGTAAATAGAGGTTCAGGTCGCAGGGGCCCTAGGTTGAGTACGCCAGCACTAAGGCAGTGTGTGGGCGTATTGGTCGACGTGGGCGAGTGAGTGGAGTACTCGGTAAACTCCGCCGCCGGCCTACCCAGGACATCTTGGTTTTTGTAAGGGTTCGCTGAAGACCCTGATTTGAAGGTCAGAGGTAGTGAAAGCAGCACCTGCAAAGATGGGGGCCAGTTGTTCAGGTAGGGGGCGATCAACCTCGGTTCGGGTTGACTTAGTAAACCGACCAATCGGGTCGGCAAGGTATGTAATGTGTGAGAAATACGGATCACACACAGAGGTTTTGTGCGATGAATGGGAAAGAATGACTGTGCATGATGGGGAAAAGTTTCCACGGGTAGGCAGTTTTAGCCCAGATGTGTTGCAAAATCTAAGGAGAAGGATATGTCTCATTAAATCTGCAAAGAGACGGATCAAACATTATGACTATTTACAGTTATGGCAGCAGGAGGGTGAAATACAGAGAGGATTGGCTCAGGCGGCTGGATCTAACCCTATCAAGAAACTGATAACCACGGCGCCACCGCCACCATACATAACGGGAGAGCAGGTGGTTACAGAGAATGGCACACTGGTGAATGATAAACATGCACTTAGTAACTGTATAAATGTTAAGAATAATGTGACTAAGATTATTGATGCAAATACTAATCCGTGCAAGCTGTACCCTGTTTTAAACTTTCCCCAGGAGTGTGATCAAGAGGATGAGCCAACAACAATATCGGCACTCTCTCTAGCAGCCACCATAGCAGAAACAACAGTGGGCACGGCCCAACCCGTAAGATTAGCGTCAAAGCCCCCTAGCGGAGGGACAGGTGAGGTCGTATCAACTGGTAAGTACGGCACCATACACTATGCTGAAACCATTTCACCACATATTGTAGAATCTACTCAGAATGATGTTATTGGACTTAATCCCGTTAGGGTAATAGCAGTGCCAAATGGGAAAACTGACACTTCAGGAGTCACTCCTGTCAGAAACATCGCCATGCACTGCCCCTTTTCCCGAATGGAATTAAGAACAATGGTGTCTGAATTCCCTGATCCTAGGAAAGATCTAGCTGCTAGCCAGAAATACATTAGAGATCTAGGAAATACTGTGGAGCCCAATAACAAAGACTGGCAGATATTGCTGAGGGCATGTTTACCCTCCAATGTCGACTCAGCAAGATTTTTAGCTGACTGTAAATTAGATGAAGATGTACCCCTTACGGATGTGTACAACCAAGATAATGTAAAGAGAATAAATTTACAATTAAAAGAGTATTTTCCAGCTGTTGCCAAATGGAACAATTTTTTTTTCCATCAAACAAAAAGAGGGAGAAACAGCTGCTGATTATTTTCATCGGGCACTACAGGAAATGGCTAAGTATACAGGCATAGAAGACATTAAGACAAATGTAAATCATAGAGCAGTAGCAGTATCTGTGTTAATGGAAGGTTTAAAGGAAGTATTAAGGACAAGGGTACAGACCACCCAACCATGGCCCTCATTCCGAGTTGTTCGCTCGGTATTTTTCATCGCATCGCAGTGAAAATCCGCTTAGTACGCATGCGCAATGTTCGCACTGCGACTGCGCCAAGTAACTTTACTATGAAGATAGTATTTTTACTCACGGCTTTTTCTTCGCTCCGGCGATCGTAATGTGATTGACAGGAAATGGGTGTTACTGGGCGGAAACACGGCGTTTCAGGGGCGTGTGGCTGAAAACGCTACCGTTTCCGGAAAAAACGCAGGAGTGGCCGGAGAAACGGTGGGAGTGCCTGGGCGAACGCTGGGTGTGTTTGTGACGTCAACCAGGAACGACAAGCACTGAAATGATCGCACAGGCAGAGTAAGTCTGGAGCTACTCTGAAACTGCTAAGTAGTTAGTAATCGCAATATTGCGAATACATCGGTCGCAATTTTAAGAAGCTAAGATACACTCCCAGTAGGCGTAGGCTTAGCGTGTGTAACTCTGCTAAATTCGCCTTGCGACCGATCAACTCGGAATGAGGGCCCATGTTGGCGAGGTCTGTCGGTGGCTACTTTGAGAGAGGCCGCTGTTGATCATGATCGGAATATCACCAGACACAGGGAGTCACAAAGTGATAAGTTAATGGCCGTAAGTATACAGACCCTGACCACAAGGCCACCTCTGTATAAATCTCCGACCCCTGTGGGTAAGTCAAATGTGGTAACTTGTTATTACTGTCATAAAGAGGGACATTTTGCACGAAACTGTAGATCGAAAAATGCACAAAAATCATATCAACCTCCTAGACAACGACATGACACACAAAAATGGGATCAAGGACCGCAGAGACGGAGTTATGAGCCACACGCAGGGGAAACAAGAAGGTATCCCCCAAAAAGAGACTGGCAAGTTTCTAATAACACCCATTCACCCCCTTCACAGGTGATAGCTACAACTGCAATACAGGGAGGTCACCATACACCATAGGGGTGTGGCCACACCTGTAATCTGCAGCCAGTAAAATTGATTGCGAGCCCTGGAAGTGAACCCGAGGTCACAATCGATGTAGCTGGTAGATCTCTAAATTTCCTTGTAGATACGGGGGCGGCCAAGTCAGTGATAAATTCAACAGTGGGCATGAGAACCACTGGTAAAACAATTCCAGCCATGGGAGTAACAGGAGTAGTACGACAATATCCTTTAAGCAAGCCAGCAGAGATTACGATAGGGCCTTTGCATACCAAGCATTCTTTTCTGCTGGCTGCATCGGCTCCGACTAATCTCTTAGGCAGAGATTTACTGTGCAAATTGGGATGCGTCATATACTGTACTCCTGAAGGTGTGTTCTTGGACATACCCGAAAACCACGCTCAGGAAGCGCAAGATATGCTAGACTCCCCAACAAGATTAATGTCACACACTGTTATTGTAAATAGGTGTCCGTCCAAGGTAGAAGAAATGATTTCCCAGATACCGGAGTCACTTTGGACCAAAGATGGACAAGACACTGGATTGATGGCAAATGTAGCCCCAGTAGTTGTGCAAGTAAAAGATGGTAGGATAGCTCCAAAAATCCCACAATATCCTCTGAAGCCAGAGGTGGAGTTAGGAGTTTACCCTGTAATAGAGCGCTTGCTACAACAGGGCATTCTGGTAAGGACGTCCAGCACTGCAAATAGTCCCATCTTCCCTGTTAAAAAGAGTGGGGGGAGGGGTTACAGATTAGTGCAGGATCTAAGAGGGGTCAACAAAATAGTTGAGAGTCAATTCCCCGTAGTGCCAAATCCAGCTGTCATCCTAATGCAAATCCCTCCCACTGCCAAATTTTTCACTGTGATTGACCTCTGCTCCGCTTTCTTCTCGGTACCTCTGCACCCTGACAGTCAATACTTATTTGCATTCACATACAGGGGAGTTCAGTATACCTGGACTCGCTTACCACAAGGGTTCATAGACAGTCCAAGTATTTTCTCACAGGCCCTGCATGATTGTTTACAGTCTTTCCAACCAGTGAGTGGATCAGTATTGATCCAGTACGTGGATGATTTACTACTGGACACAAGGTTTCCAAAGACAAGTTACAGTTATGCCAGACCCGTGTGAAGTATTTGGGACACTGTCTAACACAAGGACTGAGACACCTCACCGCTGATAGAATTCAAGCAATTCGTGACATGACCCTGCCACAAACCCAGCAACAGATTAGAACGTTTTTAGGAATGTGTGGGTATTGCCGTAACTGGATCCCAGGTTTTTCCATACTAGCCTTACCTTTGCAGGAGATGGTCTCATCAAGTAAACCTGATCGGATTTCGCACACAGACGAATCTGAGATGGCATTTGAAAGACTAAAACAGTGCCTAACACAGGCACCGGCATTAGGTATGCCTGACTATGGGAAACCCTTTGAGCTGTACGGAACAGAGAGTGCTGGTTGCGCAGCAGGTGTCTTAACCCAGAAGCATGGTGATGCCAGCAGGCCGGTAGCCTACTACAGCGCTCAGCTAGATACGGTAGCACGATCCCTCCCCACATGCTTGCGAAGCGTTGCAGCAATAGCATTGCTAGTTACGAAAAGCGAAGATGTAGTGCTAGGACACAACCTCACAATTCATACACCACATGCAGTGTCAGCCTTACTGAATTCTGCCCAAACCAGACACGTCTCATCAGCGCGGTTTACAAGATGGGAATTGGCATTGATGGCCCCCGTAAACATTACCATAAGGAGATGCAGCGCATTAAATCCTGCAACGTATCTCCGAGGTGTGCCTGGACAGGCACAAAGGGTGGAGGATGAGAGTGATGGTGAAGGAGGATTTAATACAGGGGATGACACGCATGATTGTATGGAATATTTGACCCAAAATTTCATGGCAAGGCCTGACATCAGTGACAACCCACTGGAAGATGTAGATTTTACTTTCTACACTGACGGTAGTTGTCACAGACAGACGGACTCGGGAGACTTGTGTACTGGATACGCAGTCGTAGATGACCAAGGTACCATAGAAGCAGAACCGCTAGGCCCACCTCACTCAGCACAAGTTGCTGAACTGGTTGCCCTAACCAGAGCATGTGAATTGGCTAAGGGCAAGTCAGACAATATTTACACAGATTCTAGGTACGCATTCGGAGTAGTCCATGATTTCGGAGCCCTATGGCGCCTCAGAAATTTCATGACGGCAGCTGGCACACCCGTAGCGCATGCAGCCCACATCAAAAGTCTTCTAACAGCGATACAGGAACCCGACAGAGTGGCTGTTATCAAGTGTAAAGCTCACACGTATAGCCAAGACCCGGTATCACTTGGTAACAGCCGAGCAGACGAAGCTGCTAAATCAGCAGCAGGTACCCCCATACAGACAGACACCACACAGCTGATGGTATTTAATACTGTAAGCACACAGAAATTGCGTGAAATGCAAAATTTGTGTTCACCACAGGAAAAGGCAGTTTGGAGGTCAAAAGGATATGGCCAGGAGTCCTCAGGACTCTGGACAGATGGACATGGTAAACCAGTGGCACCCAGAGCATACCTTCCAAGTCTAGCGGAAGCAGCACATGGGCTGACTCATCTAGGCAAAGAAGGGATGTGCAAGCTAGTAAGAGCTTATTGGTGCGCCCCAGGATTTTCTTCCCATGCGGGTAAAAGAGCGATGACATGTCTCACCTGCTTGAGGAAGAATATCGGAAAGGCAATACCAACAGAACCATCCCATATCCCTCCGACAGATGGCCCTTTCCAGGTAATACAAATTGATTTCATACAATTGCCACCTTGTAGAAATTTAAAATATGTTTTGGTCTGTATTGATGTGTTCTCAAATTGGGTTGAAGCATTTCCCGTGGCCACAAATACCGCTGTATTTACGGCAAAGAAAATTGTGCAGGAATTTGTGTGTAGGTACGGTATCCCTAGAATAATTGAGAGTGATAGGGGTACCCATTTCACCGGTGAAGTCTTTCAAACAATGTGTAAGTTGATGGGAATTAATAGTAAGATGCACACTCCGTACCGCCCCCAGGCGAGTGCGAAGGTGGAAAGAGTTAACAGCACTATTAAAAATAAATTGAGCAAGGTAATGACTGAAACAGGACTGTTGTGGCCTGAAGCTTTGCCAATTGTATTATACAGCATCAGAACCACTCCCAGGTCCCCTCTTAATCTGTCTCCTTTTGAAATTCTGTTTGGTCGACAACCCCATGTTATGATTAACCCCCAGGATGATTTGAAATGTAACAATGAAGTAACCAAAAAGTACTTGGTTAAGATGAGTAAGCAATTGAGGAATCAGAATGATAATCTAAAGTTGGTGATTCCTGATTTGCCAGACAGTAATTATCATGACATTGAACCTGGGGATTATGTAATGATACGGAATTTTCTACGCTCAGGTTGCCTTATTGACAGATGGGAAGGACCATATCAAGTCTTATTGACCAGCACAACAGCATTGAAGGTTGCCGAGAGAGAGACTTGGGTCCATTCGTCTCATTGTAAAAAGGTCACTGACCCAGAGAGGTCCCGTGATAAAGAACAGACGGTAGAGGTTGTATCACTAGAGTGTCTGTTCAGGGAGGATTGAGACGACACCTGAGCGCTGAGAATAATAAGACCAGAAGCTTGTCGAACCAGATTTCTCTTTTTCCCATTTGTTATTTTCTCCAGTTCCCACCTCCCTCATATTTCCCTTCCCCCTTCTTATTTTCTCCTTTTACTCCTCCAAGATGGACTTGCCCCAAGAGACTGTGATACGGATTTTCCTATTAACCATGATGTTGACCAGAGCAGTCTGTTTCGGTGAGAGTACCATGGAAGTCGAGAAAGGATCTGGAATGGGTTCTGATGACCAGGATGAAGGCGTAGATTTCCAAGAACAACATAATCACAGAGTAAAGGCGAGTATCAGAAAATGATCTGGTAGCATTGACAATAGAAGGAATTGTGAAGGATTGTTAGCTGAAGAGAACTGCATCTGTAGACACTGTGACAGTATAGTCGAGGATGGGTGTATCAAGAAATGCCAATCCAGTTTTAATATCCATATGGACCGGCATCCATTAAGTGACTATCACTCCTTAGTGGGTAAAGTGTTAAATCAGACAGATTGTTGGGTATGCTCTCAAGTACCTCAAGGCCATAGCAAATCAGGACTAGTACCATTCCCTTTAACTGTAGGAGAGGTACTTGAGCTAAGCGGTGGGAGGCCGGTGGACAGGAGGTTTAATATCTCTAGTCCTCCTAGTTTGAAGCTCCACCAATATCATGTGGATAGATCCTTAGTATGCTTTAACATTTCCAATCCCCGAAAGCCGGGAAATTGGGAAGTGTCATGGAGTAATCAAACCATGACATTTTCACATAGAGCCGACAGATTACCCGTAGATACAGAACTTATACGCCAGATAGCCGACCATAGGAAATTCTTTCGGTATAGGTACACCTTAGGAAGTAGGATCATGCGAGTTGGAGAAGTATCACCAGGATACTGTGCACAGATCGTACAAACTGATACGTGCACTAAACAGATGGGAGAATTAGGGTTAGGAGAGTTCACATGGAAAATTTGTAACATGGTAATGTCATACTCCGTCCCATATGTTCTCCCCGATGATGCATATTTCATATGCGGGAGGAAGGCGTATAAGTGGCTTGCCCCAAACTCAGAAGGGTTATGTTATATTGGAAAAGTACTGCCTGAGGTAATGATTGTAATGTATCCCACACTAAAATGAAAGATATTCACCGTGGTGCCCAAGCTCCTTACACTCACACTCATTACGAGCACGTCGTTAAAAGGCAACTGACAGAAAGAACAGAGCATCCGGGCCTCTGACCTGATCCATGAATCCACCGGGATTCAATTCCTAATCGCATTAGATATCACTCGTACCGCTAGAGGAGTGTTAAATTATAGATATATATCTGCGCTTGCAAATTTATTAGACAATATCACTGAAATGTATGACTACACATTCAGGTATACTGGAAGAGAGTTACAAGCCTACAAAACAGAACTGGTTCAGCATAGGATGATTCTCAATTATCTCACAGCAGTGACAGGCGGGTATTGTGTCACCTTGGCTACTCAATATGGAATAAAGTGTTGCACGTATATTACAAACAGCACTGAAGACCCGGTCGAGGTCATAGACCAAAAGATGGATGACATTTTACAATTAAAATGAGAGTTCCGAAGGAAACACAATTATTATTATTATTACATTTTATTTATAGGGCGCCACAAGTGTTTCGCAGCGCCGTACAAAGGACAGTACAGGGAGACAAAACTTAGCATAACAGTAAATAAATAACAAAAATGGAGTGCAGGTAACAAAGAGCAACACAATTCTCAAAACATAATACAGCTTAGATGTAAGTAGCGAAGGAGTAATCATTGTACTACTTGGGGCTGGCGGCCATAGATAGAGATGAGCCTTTACCAGCAGGAGAGAAAGCAGGTAAAGATGGTCGCTGAGTGAAATGTGTCAAGAAGAGGGTTTAGACAAGAGGAAAGAGGGCCCTGCTCTGAAGAGCTAACAATCTAGTGGGGAGGGGCAACAGACAGATGACATGAGGTGCAAGCAGGTAAGCCTGATGGTGGTATGCGAGCAAAGCAGAGATGTCCAAGGCATGGGGCAGGGGGATGGAGGAGCAGCCTAAGGACTAGGTTATGCATTGGAGGGGTACGCTTTGATGAATAGGTGGGTTTTCAATGCCTGTTTGAAGCTTTGCAAGGTCGGGGAGAGTCTAATGGAGCGGGGGAGCGCATTCCAATGAAGGGGTGCAGCACGGGCAAAATCCTGAACTCGTGCATGGGAAGCAGTGACCAAGGCAGAGGAGAGGCGACGGTCATCAGCCGACCGTAGTGGGCGGGAGGGAGTATGAAGGGAGAGGAGGTTGGAGATGTAGGGAGCAGTGGAATTAGAGATGGCCTTGTATGTGAGGGTGAGGAGTTTGAAGAGGATTCTGTAGGGGAATGGGAGCCAGTGTAGATTTTGTTGAAGGGGAGTGGCAGAAGTGGTGCGGCGGGAGAGGAAGATGAGCCTAGCTGCAGAGTTGAGGACAGATTGGAGGGGAGCGATGTGGGAGCAAGTGAGGCCAGTGAGGAGCACATTGCAGTAGTCAAGTCGTGAGATGACCAGTGAGTGGATGATTAGTTTAGTTGCACTCTGGGAGAGAAATGGCCTGATGCGAGCAATGTTGCGTAGCTGGAACCGACAAGATTGCGCCAGAGCTTGGATGTAGGGTGCAAAGGAGAGGGAGGAGTCAAGAGTGACGCCCAGGCAGCGGAGTTGGGGAACGGGGGAGATGATAGTGTTGTCAACAGTGATAGAGATGTTTGTAGGGGGTGTTGCTCTGGCTGGGGGAAAGATAATAAGTTCAGTTTTATCCATGTTGAGCTTCAGAGAGCGCTCAGACATCCAGGAGGAGATGGCAGAGAGGCAGCTGGAGACCTGAGAGAGGACAGAGGGGGACAGATCAGGAGAGGAGAGGTAGAGTTGTGTGTCATCAGCATAGAGGTGGTATTGAAGGCCAAAGGAGTTAATGAGCGCACCCAGGGAAGAGGTGTAGAGGGAGAACAGAAGGGGGCCTAGGACAGAACCCTGAGGGACACCAACAGGAAGGATGGAAGGGTGTGAGGTGGTTCTGGAGGCAGACACAGAGAAGGAGCGGTTAGTGAGGTATGAGGTAAACCAGTCAAGGACGGTGCTAGAGAGGCCAACATTTTGGAGTGTGCGGAGGAGGAGAGGGTGATCCACGGTGTCAAAGGCAGCAGAGAGGTCCAGAAGGATGAGCAAAGAGAAGTGGCCCTTGGATTTGGCCGAAAGCAGGTCACTGGTGACTTTCACCAGGGCAGTCTCGGTGGAGTGGAGTGGGCGAAAGCCAGATTGTAGTGGATCAAGGATGGAGTGGTCAGAGAGGTAGCTTGTGAGACGGCTGTAGACCAGTCGTTCAAGTAGTTTGGAGGCGAAAGGGAGAAGAGAGATGGGGCGGTAGCTAGTGAGTGATGAAGGGTCGAGGTTGGCTTTTTTGAGAATAGGGGACACCAGAGCATGTTTGAATGGTGAGGGAAAGATGCCAGTAGAGAGCAATAGGTTAAAGAGGTGAGCAAAGTGGGAGCATGCAGAGGGGGGGAGGGAGCGGAGAAGACGGGAGGGGAGGGGGTCTAAGTGGCAGGTTGTGGGGGGAGAGGATAAGATGAGGGAGTGGACTTCCTTGTCTGAGGTGGGACGGAAGCAGGACAGAGTGGGATAGATGGACGGGAGGGATGGTGGGAGCAGGGGGGCAGCAGAGGGGTGACGGGAGGAGATGTCATTTTGAATATCCTCAATTTTGGAGATGAATAAGGAGGCAAAGTCAGTGGGAGTGAGGGAAGAGGGGAGGGGAGGAGGAGGGGGGCGAAGGAGAGTGTTGAAAGTTTCAAAGAGTCGGCGTGGACTGGAGGACTGAGAAGAGATGAGTGTTTGGAAAAAGGATTGCTTGGCTAGAGAAAGAGCAGAGCTATAGGAAGAGAGGATAAACTTGAAATGGAGAAAGTCCGCCAGAGAGTGGGATCTCCTCCAGGAGCGTTCTGCAGACCGTGAACATTTTTGTAGGAATCGTGTGAGTTTGGTGTGCCAGGGTTGGGGTTTGGAGCGGCGGCGGGGGACAGATGAGAGGGGGGCCACAGAGTCAAGAGCAGCAGTAAGGGAAGAGTTATAGAAGGAGGCTGCCTGGTTGGGACAAGTCATAGTGGAAAGAGGAGAGAGGAAGGTCTCGAGGGAGGACATGATAGTGGGGTTGAGGGACCCGAGATTGCGTCTGGTGATGGTGGGTCTGGGTGTGGAGCAGAGAGGGGAAGAAGAGAGGGTGAAATAAAGCAGATGGTGGTCAGAGAGAGGGAAGGAAGAGTTAGAGAAATTAGAGAGATCACATCGGTGGGTGAAGACAAGGTCGAGGGAGTGGCCGAGATTGTGAGTAGGGGTGGAGGACCATTGAGAAAGTCCAAAGGAGGTGGAAAGAGCAAGAAGGTTAGAGGAAGCTGCATTAGTGATGTCGATAGGGATGTTAAAGTCACCGAGGATGATAGAGGGGAGGTCGGAGGAGAGAAAGTGGGGAAGCCAGGCAGCAAAGTTGTCAAGGAAAGGTGTACAGCGGCCAGGGGGGCGGTAGATCACTGCCACATGGAGGTGAATGGGGTAGAAGAGGCGGATAGTGTGGACCTCAAAGGTGGAGAAGGTGAGGGAGGGCTCAGGTGGGATGACACGAAAGGTGCAGTTAGGAGAGAGAAGAATGCCCACGCCTCCACCCTGGCGGCCATCAGGTCTGACCGTGTGGCTGAAGGAGAGGCCTCCGTAGGAGAGGGCAGCAGGGGAGGTGTGTCAGAGGAGGAGAGCCAGGTTTCAGTGATGGCGAGAAGGTTAAAAGAGTGGGAGATGAAGAGGTCGTGGATAGTTGGCAACTTGTTGCAGATTGATCTAGCATTCCAGAGTGCACAGGAGAAGGGAAGGGAGGGGACGGGGGAAATGGGGATCAGGTTGGCTGGGTTCTGAATGCGTGTGGGTAGTATGGAAATTTGGGTGGCGGGTGATCTAGCAGTGAGGATTGGTATGGGACAGGATCGAGGAGCCATAATTCCTGCTCAGTAGTGTTGTTCTGAGGAATAGTATTGAATGGAGTGGCTGTAATAAAGAAATAACAATAAGAAGGGGGATGTACTCAAAGCAGAGACAGTGGAGACCAGTTTTTTTTGTAAATAATGGAGGGAATGGAAACACAGAGAATGTTACAATCTCACCCTTGCTGCTGTGGGTAATGAGCTGACCAGTTGGGTGTCATGGTTGAACCCACGAAATTGGTTCTCTGGTTTAGGAGAATGGGCCCAAGGTATTATTATGGATGTAGGGAAATTTCTTTTGTGTATTCTGGGTGTCATCATATTGGTCGGTCTGATATTTAGATGCGTTCGGGTTTTAGCGAAGCGTAGAAACAGTACCAGGGTGATGAGTCTAAGGAGCGAGGACACTGTACTAACAACGACTAATTTGATTTATGACCCAACGATAGAGACAATGTTGTGATGAAAATGTGATTCCACGGTCCGTTTCTTTCACCCGTTTCTCCTTTGTTTTCCTCCAAGGTACAAAGACATCCGCTTGGAAGTAGAATTTGACAGCCTTTTACACAGACCATTGATGGACAATGCCATAGACCCCCATTTTTCCCTAGTGACTTTAACTTTTACGATAGCCCAATATTTTAAAGATTGTAAGTCTATGGACATTGAGAAAGCTTTTTGCTCAGCAATTATAGCAAAAGCATCGGGAGACTACAGTCAACATGTACATCGAGACAAGACCTCAATCAGCAAATGTATATTAAACTCACATAGTTTATGACTGCATTTACCATAATTGCTTCTTATCTTCACCACTACAACCTTCAGGTAATGACACACATAGTCGATAGGGAATATAGGCACAGATATCAGCAATCACATATCCCCCCATTCATGTATCATCAACTAAAATGTGCTCCCCCATTTTGTTGCAACCAAAAGCCGAAAAGAGCTCGGTAAAGTTTGACAGCCCATCCACAGACCCGTAATACGGGATAAGAAGGAATTCAAATGTATACTTCGCAATACCTCGAAGCTTGATTTAAAACATGTACGGCACGATGATACATGACCCCTCAAACATGGATTCATACACACATGCTACTACTATCTCACTAGGTCATACCTTTTTCCCACCTTATCCTCTTCTCCCCTACCCAACCATAGAAATGTATTTACACATGACATATATTTTTCTCTTTTTTTTGAACTGTTTTAGGAAGTGGCAGTTATTGATGACTGCCAAAGGGTGGACTGTCAAAGTCAGAAAAATATCATGCTACATGTTGCCATATATTCACCTCATGCGCGTGCCTGCTGCACGTGCACATTCTCTCCCGTGCGTGCGGATACTCGCAGCCGCGTGATGGCGCCTCGGCCATGCGCTCGAGCGCGTGGTATGTGCATTTACGGTAGAGTTTGTGTGCGTCTAGCGGGCGACTCAATCGCTAGATAATAAATCCATATAGCAGGTTTTATAGGTAATGTTCCCCTTAGTGATAACTGTAAGTTTGTTTAATGTGACTTGTTCACGGACTTGGGAATCCCTCTTTACGTGGTACAAAGGGTCTGATTAAGGTAGAACAGTTGTGTCTGGTACCTAACCGAAGAGTATTTTAATAGCAACAATCCGGTGTTGGTTAGGTAAAGATTAAACGCTCCTGCGTATAGTTATGGCCATTAGTAGTTTCTGGACATATCCTATATTTGCAGTTCATTATCCATGCGGCGGGAATCCGGAGATTCCCTCCCACCTGAGCTGTTTGAAATAGTCACAGCCCACCTGTTCAAACTAACCTATGACCTTTTGTTATGATGCGAGGAGACATTCCTGTGTCCAATGAACAATGAGATTATAGGTTGCTTTGTAGTATACTGTACTCAGTGTATATAAGATCAGCCAGCCTGGGCAGCTCCCCGACTCTCCACAAACGGTTTTCATATTGACTAACTCGGAGCTGGTACCAGGCTGCGCAGCGATCATTCCCAGTGTGTGTAAGTAATTCTCTGTAATCATCTCGCTCTTTGTTTGTATTGGCCACATTCTCTCTCTCTCTGTTTAGTATAAGATTGTAACGTTATTGTATATTTCTGTCTAGATATTCTGTTAGAATTATATGTTAGCTTGTAGTGTATGACTTGTAAACTGTTTTACCCCTTTTCGATACAACTAAAAGCTTGTTAGTAAAGGTGTTGGATCCTTAGCATGGTATCGTGTGTTCATTACATTGCAGAGGGTAATAGGAGCGTCTCGATCGCTCAAACAGCTTTAGTATTAACAAGGTTAAGCAGCGTTATATCGCTATAGTGTTTCAGTACAAGGTTTACAGTATAAGAGTATCCTTTCAAGGTTTACTGATTGTCATCTTGTGAGCGTCTGTGCCGCTCGTGATCTCCTCGTGGTCTCGAGCGTCCGCTACGCTGGTAGCGTAGCATTACGGTAGTCGCTCGCCTATAGCGTGCTCGACACCAAGCGTAAGCTGTGAGCGAGCGTGCCGCATGTGCGTCTCGATCACGGCCGAGCGTATGCTACGCTAAGCGCGTACCCTTACGGTACCCCATACGCCAATTGCGTACTGAGTCTCTTACCCATATAGTGAAGGTTATAAGATAATCATAATCAGCATTATCAGTATTGTTTGGTTTTCACAAACGTGGCTGGCCTGCTTCCAAGCAGTCTTTGGCTCATGGATTAGAATGGTGATTGCACATGCTTATGTACAGGCTACCGTTAAGGCACATTCTACTCAGCCGGTGGGACCTTCTTGGGCGGCCCACCGTAGTGCGACCCTTGAACAATTGTGCAAGGTGGCTACGTGGTCCTCAGGGAACACGTTTATAAGGTTCTATGCCTTCGATACTTCTGCCTCCCAGGATGCTTCCTTTGGACGCCGGGTTCTTGTGCCCGCTACAGTGTGTCCCCTCCAATAAGTAACTGCTTTAGGACATCCCCGATGTTAATCCTTGTGGAGCCCAGTGTACACCGCAGCAGAAAACGAGATTTATGGTAAGAACTTACCGTTGCTAAATTTCTTTCTGCGAGGTACACTGGGCTCCACAAGGCACCCACCCTGACACACTTAGCTTCTTTGGGTTGGTATTGACATAGCCGCTGACACCCTCTCCTGTGGTGAGTGTGTGGTGTAATTGGCTACGAGCGGTTGTCGTCTCTAGTACCTGCTACTGCATTGGGCTGGTTAACGAAACCGAGCTCCCTGTGCATGGAGGCGGGGTTACAGAGGAGGCGGCGCTGATCATCTTGGGAACAGTCAAAAGCTTTGAGCCTGTTCGTGCCTCGGATCAAGATTCTACTCTACACCCCCAATGTTAATCCTTGTGGAGCCCAGTGTTCCTCGCAGAAAGAGATTTAACAACGGTAAGTTCTTACCATAAATCTCGTTTTATATATATATATATATATATATATATATATATATATACATAAACACACACCGCCGGCACTCGGACTGCCCCCAGGCTTGCTCCGGTGCCCTCCACTAGGGTAGATCCCCCATATCCATAAGGCAACAAATGAGGCGGCACTCGGAGACTTTGAAAACCAAAAAGTGACTTTAGTGCATAAAATCACTTTTTGGTTTTCAAAGTCTCCGAGTGCCACCTCATTTGTCGCCTTATATATATATATATATATATATATCTAAAAAAATAAAATAAAAAAAAAATATATATATATATATATATATATATATATACAATTCTTCCCCACCTGCGGCCAGGTGATGTTAGGAACAAAGTAGAGGCAGCTCTCCACGGTCTTGGTGTTAGGAGGGAAAAGAGTTGTATTCAAACTTCATAACAAAAGTGACAAAAGTGCTCCAAGAGGTTAGCCCAGACAGAAATGAAGTGGATTTATGACATGGGCTCTTTATCATCTAGAGGTTTAAACATGGATTTTGAGCTTAAGTGGTTTTTATGATATTTTAAACATTATTAATTTATTTGATATATTCCTGATTATCCTCTAATTTGGTTAGATTGGATGGGACTGACATTTATGAAGAATGTTTAATGTGATGTATATGAAAATTGGGTCAGAGAATCGCTTATTGCTGCTATATATAATGTCCTGATTATGTTGTATTTATGTATTTTTTTATGTATTTTTACAGAAATGTTATGTCCATATTGCTGCTACCATTTTATTGCTGCTATTTACAGAATTACAAATGGAGCCGTGCTCATCCGCCTAGTCACGCCGGGAGTGCACAGAGACGTCCCCATTCTAGTGAATGGGGCGCATGTGCGTCACGGACGCCCGCACGTCCCGGATTCGGCGGTAGGCGCGCCCAGGCTCAGATGGAGGGGCAATTAGCGTGGCTCCATCTGTATGTGAAGTAATGATGCTATGTTTTATTATCACTGGACCGACAATAACATTGTTTAGTGAGAGGCATTGGCTGGTTCCAGGCGTCGTGGAACATGTACAGCACTATGCGTTCTAGAGCTGGAAGACCGGCCAGCGGGTGCATCCCATTTACTGGAAGTACACGTAACTTCCAGTAAAGATGGATCCTGGAAGGAACGTGCGTTCCAACGAGTTTGGAATCCACACTGACCCTGATGTTAGAAGTCCAGCCAGCGGGTATAATCCATTTACTGGAAGTGCTCGTAACTTCCGGTAAAGACAAGAGAAACGTATCCCGGAAGTAACGTGCCTTCCAACGATTTGGAACGCATGCCGGGTTTTAACATGATTTTAATATATATCCACCATGAATATAATAATGTGAGCCTCTACTGTTAAGTAAGGGAAGGGCATGTATATGTATAAAGTGTTGGAAGGACCTTTTATACATGTTTATTGTAAATTGGATTTAGTTTGGTCTGGACCAATCAGGTCGCAACTGAAGGTCTATCATTACAGAGATCTGGATCCACCACACACCTTGAGAAAGGCTCCAAGAGGGCTGAAACGCGTTGGTGACCAGACAGACCTACCAGCATGTTGGCGAGGAGAACAAGGGAGTGCTTATCCTAGTGCTGATCCAGTTCCCTGAACCCAGGAGGGTACTGAATAGCATCATACACGTGGTTTATGGGTGGTCACTATTGACACCCTGACCCCACACTTGTTGGTACGCATGCTGGATTATTATTGGTGGATTTTTATCTTTATTTCTGGCTTATGCTATTGATGTTTCAGAATTGAATAATAAATGGTACTTCACTATATATACCTTTTTCTTCCTTCTATGTTTGGATGAGTGTGGACCAGAAAACAAATAAAAAGCCATACCACCAGAAGGGGAAGGAAATGAGTAGGTGAAGAAGTCCGGCGGAAGGACATTGAATATAGACTGTTCATTGAAACCATCTCTAATTTTGGGGAATCTATTACTGAGATTGAAATTGAGAACAAAACTTTTTGAAACATTTATGACCCCAGGGGTGCACACAACTGCAAATATTTGACTTTGTTCCGATCCCTGAAGTGCCCAGCTGCTTCTCCTCTTCAGGCTTCTCCTGGAGAGGAGTATTTAAAAGTCGGCAAGTAGGGTCTCACGTTCTCCTGCAATGTCAAAATACCCATTTTACTTTATTTAGAGCAGTGCTGCAGAACAGGTAATGTAAGAAGATCCTCAGTACTAATCATGAACTATTTTTTACAGTTAAATGTCAGCATTTCCAGTTTCCACAGCTGTTGATGCCGAGCATGAGCTGGTCTTGAACCGATGGCCTCGATTACTCAAAATAAGCTCAGTAGCGTTAAAGAAAATGTCAGGTTTGAACCGATGCACATAGTGTACTGTACTTATGAACACAGAGCTTTCTTAGAACACTACTTGGCCTACATCATTATGTTTGCGTGTATCTGTTCTGCAAAAATCACATTATTCTCAGCATGAAAATGACTGACTACGGCGGTATTTTAGTGAATGCAATTATTCATCACAGCGACAGCCGGTAACGTACAGGATGGTTCCTATTTTCTTGTTTGTATGCACTGACACAAAAAGCAATAATATATCTGATATACCTTACAGTTCCCCATCTATCTGGCTAGTTAAAGGGACATTAACTTTAGCTTTCAATTCTCTGTATTTCTGTTGCATGCTGGAAAGACAATGGAGATACTGGGCCAGCCTAATTCTGGGTTGGGCACTTCTGTGGCTGCGTTACATACCCTCCAACATTTTACACAGAAAAATCGTTACAAACCCCAAAAGGGGCGTGGCCACAGGTAAAAGGCCACGCCCCTTTTCATTTACTTTCAATGGAAGTTAGGAGAGCAAAAAATCAGTACAGACCATAAAAAAAAGGTACTGTACCTGCTAAAAAGGTACAATTGGAGGGTATGGCGTTACCATACGGCTGTGGCAGTCTGCTTATTAGTTTATGCAAATGTGAGAATTTTCCTTAGTATGCTTAAAATCCATGTGGCTCCATGTGGAAGCCGATCCAGTCCACTGTTCTTACAGTGCCAGCATTAGTTGTCTAGGCTTACACCAGCCCATGCCGGGTGCAAAAGATGTAGCTGAAACAGACGTCCCACCTCCGTCCACGCGCTATGATCAAGCAAGGAAGTCAGCTTACGTGGCCACAACACTCTGATGGAACTCCCATGAGATTGTAGAGTTCTGTACGATCAGATGGTCATAGAGCCTAATTCAGAGTTGATCGCAGCAGGAAATTTGTTATCAGTTGGGCAAAACCATGTGCACTGCAGGGGGGGGGGCACATATAACATGTGCAGAGAGAGTTAGATTTGGGTGGGGTGTGTTCAAACTGAAATCTAAATTGCAGTGTAAATATAAACCAGCCAGTATTTACCCTGCACAGAAATAAAATAACCCACCCAAATCTAACTCTCTCTGCACGTTATATCTGCCCCACCTGCAGTGCACATGGGGGGTAATTCAGAGTTGATCGCAGCAGCAAATTTATTAGCAGTTGGGCAAAACCATGGTGGTCATGGCGAGTTGTTCGCTCGTTGCCGATTTTCGCTATGCTGCGATTTGTTGCTAAATGCTCATGCGCATGGTACGCAGCGTGCATGCGCTCAGTTATTTAACTACAAACTTAGCAGTTTTGCTGTTGTTCTTGCGGCGCTTTTCAGTCGCACTGCTGATCGGTAAGTGATTGACAGGAAAGGGGCGTTTCTAGGTGGTAACTGAGCGTTTTCCGGGAGTGTGCTAAAAAACGCAGGCGTGTCAGGGAAAAACGCGGGAGTGTCTGGAGAAACGGGGGAGTGGCTGGCCTAATGCAGGGCGTGTTTGTGACGTCAAACCAGGAACTAAACGGACCGAGCTGATCGCAATTTAGGAGTAGGTCTGGAGCTACTCAGAAACTGCAAGAAAATATTTAGTAGCAATTCTGCGACTCTTTCATTCGCTATTTTGCTATGATAAGATACACTTCCAGAGGGCGGCGGCCTAGCGTTTGCAATGCTGCTAAAAGCAGCTAGCGAGCGAACAACTCAAAATGAGGGCCCATGTGCATTGCAGGTGGGGCAGATATAACATGTGCAGAGAGAGTTAGATTTGGGTGGGGTGCGTTCAAACTGAAATCTAAATTACAGTGTAAAAATAAAGCAGCCAGTATTTACCCTGCACAGAAACAAAATAACCCACCCAAAGCTAACTCTCTCTGCAAACGTTATATCTGCCCCCGTGCAGTGCACATAGGGGTTAATTCAGAGTAGATTGCAGCATCAAGGAGGTCATTCCGAGTCGTTCGCTCGGAAAATTTCTTCGCATCGCAGCATTTTTCCGCTTAGTGCGCATGCGCAATTTCCGCACTGCGACTGCGCCAAGTAAATTTGCTATGAAGTTTGGATTTTTACTCACCGCTTTTTCTTCGCTCAGGCGATCGTAGTGTGATTGACAGGAAATGGGTGTTACTGGGCGGAAACAGGCCGTTTTATGGGCGTGTGGGAAAAAACGCTACCGTTTCCGGAAAAAACGCGGGAGTGGCTGGAGAAACGGAGGAGTGTCTGGGCGAACGCTGGGTGTGTTTGTGACGTCAAACCAGGAACGATAAGCACTGAACTGATCGCAGATGCCGAGTAAGTCTGAAGCTACTCTGAAACTGCTACGAGATGTGTAATCGCAATATTGCGAATCTTTCGTTCGCAATTTTAAGAAGCTAAGATTCACTCCCAGTAGGCGGCGGCTTAGCGTGTGCAATACTGCTAAAATCGCCTTGCGAGCGAACAACTCGGAATGAGGGCCCAAATTTGTTAGCAGTTGGGCAAAACCATGTGCACTGCAGGGGGGTGGGCAGATATAACATGTGCAGAGAGAGTTAGATTTGGGTGGGGTGTGTTCAATGTGAAATCTAAATTGTAGTGTAAAAATAAAGCAGCCAGTATTTACCCTGCACAGAAACAATATAACCAGTAGCAGATCTTGCCACGGGCAAGTAGGACTTTTGCCCGAGGCGCCGCCTTCCGGAGGGCGCAGGGCGCCGCACCAGGGCAAGATCCGCTGCTGCTGTTTGTGTGCCCCCCGCTGCACCCCCTGCTGCCGCTGGGAAGGGAAACTAGACGCGTACTCGTCTAGTTTCCCTTCGTGGAGAGGTCCTTTACTGTGCGGTGCGTGATGACGTCATCGCGCACCGCACAGCAAAGGTCCTCTCCACGAAAGGAACTAGACGCTACGCGTCTAGTTTCCCTTCGTGGAGAGGACCTTTGCTGTGCGGTGCGCGATGACGTCATCGCGCACCGCACATCATTTCAGTCTGTACAGGGGCCGTAAATGACCACGCGCCCTGTACGAAGCCACGCCCCCTAATGCCGCCCGGGGCGCCAGAAGCCCCGGAACCGTCCCTGAATATAACCCACCCAAATCTAACTCTCTCTGCACATGTTATATCTGCCCCTCCCCCCCACCACCCCTGCAGTGCACGAAGTTTTGCTCAACTGCTAACAAATATGCTGCTGCTATCAACTCTGAATTACCCCCATAGTCCAGTCACCTGCCAGAAACATCCACTGTGGTCCATCAACGTATGGTTCATTCTGTACGCACTAGCAATCTCTCTCCATATACAAACACCAGATCCAGTGCATGCGTAAAAGCCAAGTTATTTCATTGCAAGCTGATGGAACAGTCCCAATAAATCATGTCTGTCCCACTGAAATGAGGGCGGTTGGGAGGTATGCAGGTAGCCTGGCCAGAGAGTATTAGGAGAAATAAGGGCCCAGTATGTATTAGTGCCCAGATTTGTATTAAAATAAAGAGGAATGACAGCAGTGGCGGCTGCCCAGTGGGAGCTGCAATGCAAACTAAAAGCAGCAGAGGAGGGGACCAGATAAAACAAAACCCTAAGTGCACCTTTAAACTTGTTTTTAATATCGGCGGGCGTCTGCCTGGAAGATAAGCTCCCCAGTGATTAGGGATGGCCATCGACCATCGATGATTCCTAATCATCAATGGTTTATGGCCGCTAGTAAGTGTCCACAAAGGATCCCGGACTGAAATAATGTGCAAAGTTCCCTGGGGAGAAAAAATGCAAACAGCTGGTGTTACCCGTGTCGATGGAGACTTCCAGAGATTTGAAATTGCCAGCAGGCAAGCTGTGCTGTTAGTGTGAGCACTGGGTCTCTCCAATCGGTGCTGTATAGATGAAATCCCACAAAGGAAAATTTCCAAGGTAGCTTGTTCAAAAGTCCATATCTGGATCCGTTGAGGAACAGGACACTGATGTAGTAGGCTAGCAGCATACACACTTCTGATGAAGCTAGGTGACCGAGCCTAGGGAAACGCGTTAAGTGTGTATGCTGCGGTATCCGTTCACATGGTCGACCATGTTATGGTCGACAGTCATTAGGTCGACCACTATTGGTCGACATTGACATGGTCGACACATGAAAATGTTCGACACATGAAAAGGTCGACATGAGTTTTTTAACTTTTTTTTGGGGGGGGGGGAACTTTTCCATACTTTACGATCCACATGGACTACGATTGGAACGGTAAAGTGTGCCGAGCGAAGCGAAGGGGACGCGGTGCACTAATTGGGGTTTCCAGTCACTTTACGCAAAAAACGACACCAAAAAAAGTAAAAAAACTCATGTTGACCTTTTCATATGTCGACCTTTCATGTGTCGACCATTTTCATGTGTCGACCATGTGTCCATGTCGACCATGTCAATGTCGACCAATAGTGGTCGACCTAATGACTGTCGACCATAACATGGTCGACCATTCATACCGGAACCGTATGCTGCTACTACTTACTAGCAGCCATTATCAATTATTTTCAAGCTCCATCAATGCCCTTAACTACATGTGTTATTGGAATTCTTTCTTGCTTTTAGCATGTGATGTCTAGTTAATTAATAAATTTCATGTTATTTTATTGAAATCTATCCACAGTTTTTATTATTGGGGAAACAGCTAGCGCCAGTTCTATTTTCTCTTTACAATTTTCATTGGGACTGACAATCCCTACTGGCAGCTGTGACAGCGCGTCTGGGCTTGTTTCTTTGTAATGGTTTATGGCCGATGTCGAATGCTTTTGCCATCGTTGGGAGAGGACCAGATGGTTTCCCTCCATCGATGGCACAGCATAAATGGAATACGGACGTAAGGTCAACACAACTTAGGTCGACAGTCATTAGGTTGACAACTGAAGGTCGACATGAGCATTAGGTTGACATGTACTAGGTCGACGTGTGCATTAAGTCGACATTTACTAGGTTGACAGGTCAAAATGGTGACATTTCCCCCCCATTTTTTTGTTTATTTTTCCATACTTGACGATCCACGTGGACTACGACTGGAATGGTAACCTTGCCCGAAGCATGGCGAGCAAAGCGAGCCATTGCAAGGGGACACAGTGCACTAATTGGGGTTCCCCGTCACTTTACGAAGAAAACGACACCAAAAAAAGTTTAAAAAAACTCATGTCGACCTTTTCACCTGCCGTCCTAGTACATGTCGACCTAATGACTGTCGACCTAAGTTGAGTCAACCCAACGACCCATAACCGCATAAACAAATATCTCTTTATTTTTTTTCATGGTGCCGGGGGTAGATGCTAGAATCATGTGGGCTAAAGGACCTCTGTAACTCTGTGGCGAGTAAGGCGGAGTGTAGCAAGCCATGGTGCACGAAGTGTGGCGATCGAAGCGAGGGTACATTTCGGGTACCCTGTTCTGAGCTTGCTCCTCCCCCTGGTGACGTTAGAGGTCTTTTCCCCAACTTAGTTTTAGCCATAACCAGGTGTCAGAACTCGGAGCATAGCTCCGCCCTCAACACCCGTGAAGCCCTGCCCCCGGGTTGTGATTGGCCCACGGGTCATTCACAGAAATAACAGGGATGACCACCGATGAGTGAAACCATCGATGGTCTCCCAAAGCCTATTTGTTGACCATCGATAGCCACTCACAGTTTCACCATCAATGGCAACCATTAATGGTAAACACACCGATGGCCATAGCCTACCAGGGATCAGCACCATGTAACACAGCTGCTGCAGCTGGGACAGAGAAATCAGTCCCTCCCTCCTGTATCTGCCCGCCCCCCAGACTCCCATTGTATAGCTTACACAGGAATCTGGGGTCGGGCAGATACAGAACGGTGGGACTGATTGTTCTGTCCCAGCTGCAGCAGCTGTGTTGCATGGCTCTGATCCCTGGGGAGCTAATCTTCCAGGCAGATATCCTCCAATATTAAAATCAAGTTTAAAGGTTATGTGTTTTCTGGCCCTCGCGCTGCTAATTTTGGTGTGCCCAGCAGCCCCCACTAAGCACCTGCCACTGAACGGTACCGTTTTAAAAAACAAACAAACAAAAGGACCGTAGCGGCGCTCGTCAATTAGCTGCTATTCAAACGAGAGTGTCTGTCTCCTTAATAACAAACAGCATGAAAACAGCGCTTGCGGGCATATACCAGCACTTAGGAATTCATTAATCAAAACGTGCGATGGTGCACTTAGGAATTCATTAATCAAAATGTATTATATGTAAAATATCATATTTTATTCACCTAGCCACATTGCACATTTTGATTATTGAATTTCTAAGTGCACCATTACCTATACCCACTAGCGCTGTTTCCCTGCTATCTTTTTAAAAAAAATAAAGTTGAGTGGCCCTTAAGTGATCAAATTGAGGTAAGTGCCCTGTACGTAGGTGTTAAATTAATCATTCCCCTGTATTTTGTTCTACAAAAATGAGTGACCCCCTATAGCTAAGGGCAAGTTCAAGAGTAAGGGGTGGCAAAGACAGTGCAGTTCTTATCAATGAAAAGCAATTGTTCTTATTCATTTTAAGCTGATGTATTCCAGCACAGTATTAAAGGGTGTCAGTTTAACTTTTTATAAGTGAACCCCATTTGTTACCTATTAACACTTTGGAGTCTATTCATGAAGCAGTGAAAAGTGTGGAGAAGTGAGCCAGTGGAGAAGTTGCCCATGGCAACCAATCAGTGTTGAGGTAACATTTATAAAGTGCATTCTGTAAAATTATACAGAGCAGCTGATTGGTTGCCATGGGCAACTTCTCCACTGGCTCACTTCTCCACACTTTTCACTGCTTCACCCCTCAGCTCCATATATATTGGCACTGGAGGCATCTCTGCACCCCTTTGTCCTTCCAGACCTTCAGTACCTGTTGGCAAAGGTTTTCCAATCTTCTGTTAGCAACATTATTGGCATATCCTATTGACATTTTTTGTTGTAGTTGCCCTGGAGCCCCAACAAACCTTAATCCGACCCTGGACATCTGGGGGGAATTCAAATGATATATCACGCCCAATTTCCTTTCTAACGTGGTTCCCGTAATCGCGCATATAGCGCCCATAGTAGTCAGGTTTAGCTGCGTAACGGGTTGGGTACCCTCACTATCGCAGGGGTAGCGAGCTGAAATGATTATACCACGCCAGTCAGCAGAAACAGAACAGGTGTGGAAGAGGGTGAAAAGAATTGAATACCGCCCAGACAATCCTCCTCCTGAGGGTCTTTGGGAGCACCTTGGATCCTGGGTGGTAATGTGTCATTAATAAACCAAACAAAATCACAATTTACATCTATGAAAGCATTTCCCTTCTTATTACTCTGTATTGATTTACTAATCATAACCTCCGCATCTTACACAGGAAATTGCATTTTTGTTCATTATTGTTAAATAAGTCATTACAAGGCACAATTTGTTTTGTCTTTTATTTGTTAAATAAGGTTGCATCCAATTAATAATTGTCCCTCACCACAGCAATTGCCGGAACTATCTTATGACAGCGCAATAACAGGATATTCATAAAAGTCTAAAGACATAATAACAATATGTCAATTGGACAGAGATCACTATTTTATTGTGAATATATAGAGATATAGTTTGGTGCATCCACGAAAGCCCTGCCACTTGGCTGCCGCAGCCTCCTTTCTTCCCTATACAACTGTGGGAATCCACCCGTGTTAGCTCCAATGGGGTAGGGACTGATGTGATTGGCCAAATGTTCTGTGTAAAGCAAAGTGGAATATAATTTGCATTCTGTACGAGGAAGGACTGGGGCTCTAATGCAGCCCGGGTATTGTACTGTGCGTGCGGCTGGGGGGAGCGTAGTCACAACTTAAGAGGGTGTTCCATGTGTCACGGGGGGCTGGCCTCACAGAACACCCCCATGTCTCTGTATGCAGGGCGGCTGAGCGGATCACCTGGAGGTGGAGCTTCTCAGCCATTCACCGTGACTATGTGTACCATTAGGTGCATTAGGTCGACATGATCACTAGGTCGTCATGGTCATTAGGTTGACATGTAAAAAGGTCGGCAAGTTTTTTTGCTTGTATTTGGTGTCGTATTCGTCGTAAAGTGACTGGAAACCCCAATTAGTGCACCGTGTCCCCTCGCCATGCTTCGGGCAAGGTGCCTCACTCCGCTGCCGCAAATGCAAAAGGTAAAAAAAAAAATTGTGAAAAACTCATGTCGACCTTTTTCCATGTCGACATAATGGCCATGTCGACCTAGTGATCATGTCGACCTAATGCATATAGACTAAATGTGGTTCTACCCAATGTATGTCAACCTAACTAATGTTGACCTAATCACTGCCATCCGGGGGAATGCATGGAGTCCCACTAGTGTTCCCTCCAGCCAACTGAGCCAGTGCTCAATGCAGGCACCATTCTTAGGTACTTGTTTGCCAAATTATGTACTTTCACTGTCCTGTACTTATTGAAAAGGCCCTGAGTGAAGACAATATGACAGCCACCTTGTACAAGAGTCTAATTAGCTAATTAACTGTTTATGGATCATCGAGACAAAAATACAAAAATGTGAAATTTTCTTCTGTCTGTACATTCTGGCATCACACAAAAACTACTGTATGAATTTGGATCGCGTGTTCACTATTGTATATCCACTTAGTGATCTAGAAAGAGACTGAGGTATGTATGATCTCGATCTGACATTAGGGAGAGGAGCAATAAAGGAAAAAAAACAGACGCTTGACACTGGGGGCATGCAGTGTGCAGGCTCCTCAAGTCCAAAATGACTAGACAGTATGAGTGGAATTCACTGCACTGACAGTTGGTGTTCCGGTCATGCTTCTGCGGAACTTGACTTTGCCCAAGTTATACAACAGAACCTGACTTAAAGTGACTGCTCTGCAGAGGAACCTAATTGAGGCAGAGATTCTAATAGTATGTGGTGCAGGTGAGACTGTGTTTACTTTATACCACGTATATCCCTTATCCCCATCAATATTTCATTTCAGTCCAAGCCCCTGCAGTTCCTGTAAGCATCGGCTTCACTATGACGATCAACAAGTCACATGGACAAACACCCAGGGCTGCAGGCGTAGATCTTAGGACCAGCTGCTTCTCCCATGGGAAGCTTTACATGGCTTGCTCACGTGTTAATAACCCCAAGCATCTTTTTGTAAAATATATATCACAATAATAGATGCCACTATTTTCTTTGAAAAATTTGTTCCGCTTAGCAATAACAGACATCCACACGAGCAAAGCCGCGGGCAATCGCTAGTAATAAATAATATTCTCATTGGAATTTAATAGTTTTAAATAAGAAGGGAAATCACATTTCCTTTAGGTCAGTCATGTAAAAGACAACAGGAGCCTCAAACCAGAAATAACCAGTTTTGGCCGGTCTGGTGGGGTGTGTGAGGTCATGCTGATGTCATAATGACAACTGCCTATATCAGAGCTGTGCTGTTGCTGTCTCTCACATATGCCTTCAGAGGCCTGGGACGGCATAGCACACTGGCAGAAGGTTAGTGACTGGACAAAGATTAGGGCAGCTTAGTTCAAATCGTTGGCAAACTTTTAGCATGACTACTATAATATATGACTTATGACATTGGGGATAGCATAGTATTAAACAAAATCTCACACCTACTGGGGCAGCGTGGTTACTTAACAATCACAAGTGCCTGCAAATGGGCCATTGGAGATATTTGAGGGTGCTGTCTAGATGGGCCTATAATGTTCCTAATTACAGGTAAATCCTTTATGTGCAGCCGCACCTATGACATCTCCTTGGAGTTGTTTGGTGAGCCTATAATGTTGCAAATTGAATCCTTTACTCTCTCTCTGTCTGACTAAATCCCAGTGTGCCAGTATTGCAGGCTGATCATTTTTATTAATGTGCAGAGGTGTAAGAGAATTATATTGTGCTTTAGTCAATACTTTTGTTTTTATCCAATACTATATACAGATGTAGCCATGCTGGTCATGGCTACATGATCATCTGAGGTAAACATGCACTCTCATCGCAGCTATGCGTACCTGCGCCTAGCTGTGCCGAGCTGCGGCATTTGCCGCTCCCATTCATGCAAATGGAGCACACACATCTTAGACGTCCAGACATACGCGGTGTGGTCGCACCTAATCAGGCGCAATTGCGATATGATGTAGCCACGACGAGAATGGCTACATTTGAACAGTTGTAATCCCTGTTAGCATCAGAAATGAATGCTATGGTGGTTATGACTGTCCCTCTCCCCCGCCCCTCACTCCCATTCATCTTTTGCTCTCTTTTTTCCCTCTCTCACCATTGACGCGTAGGTGCGTTCTTCTCTGGCCGGGTAATAGGTCAAAATAGTAGATATGAGGTGACAGAAGGGATGACTGGGTTAGGCAAGATTAGTGGGTGGGCGGGTGGTCTGGGCAAACTCTGCATAGTCTCTTAATGCCTAGAGGGACGGGCAGTCCTTCAGCCATGGGTCCCCAGAGGTTTCCTCCACAAGGGGGTTTTCCTCTCCTGAGTGCTGAAGGATGACTCTTCATGAGTCATGAGGCTCACGTCATCTTGTTCCTCTTATAGGACAAGTTTTTAAGATTACTGGACTAATCTTAGTCCGAAATTTCCTATTTTATAATGCAGAGAAAATAATAATAATTTTTATATAATAATAATAATAATAATAATAATAATAATAATACTAATAATCAGAAAAAGAAGAAGAAGAAATAGGCTACATTTTACGTAAAATAAAATAGACATTTACCTTTTACATATACAGTTATTTTGTTGGAGTTGTCTTTATTTTTATTAATAAATCCTCTCAAAAGGTGAAGAAATGACACATATTTGGGGAGACAAAAATATTAGGAGAGTTCAGAACCATGTATTGTGTTTATCCTACACAAGAGAGTACCAGGCGAGGCAGCCATGTTGGGTGCACTACATAGGATACACAGTGCGATTAGCAAAACATGGCAGTAAGGCATACAAGGGTAAAATGACAAGCAACTAACAGGGCACGTAGTTCTACAGCTTACACAGTAAGGAAAATGGTCTTACTCTGTAATTGCTTTTAGACACTTTTCTCTTTCATAACAATTTTAAAGTGAGCTGAGCGGAAAATAACAAAAGAGGACCCAGTTACATTTTTAAACAAATCCCCCCCCCCAAAAAAAAATAAAAAAAATAAAAAAAATTTACTGACCAAAAAAAATAAGAAAAAAATAAAACATAGGGCCTGATTCAGTAAGGATTGCATATTCTGCTAATTAGCAGAATTTACAATCCTTTGGATTGCATGCTGGGGTCCACCCATCGCAGGAAAGGCCGCCAAGCATGATGCCACCGCCTCCCCCCGTTGATGAAGCAGAAATTGTGATCACATCGCAATTTCTGCTTCACTGTTGAAATGAGGGATGCCTTCTGCCAGCGCAGCTTAGCTGCACCCATAGGAGGCCCTCTGCCTTGTTCCGGATCGCAGCGGCTGCATGTGATGTCATGCAGCCGCCGCAATTATGCCCCGACACTCCCCCAGTGACGCCACACCACCCCCGCAATGCTCCGTCTCCGCCCTGGAAACGGAGCGTTGCCGCCCCCCCTCCCCGCGACTGCCTCTCCCTGACTGACAGGCAGAGGCAATCACATTTTCTGTAGCCCCCCCACAGAGAGTGCGGGATCATGCGCAGGATAGGCGCTGTGCATGTGCCCGTGGGGCAATCGTAATAATTCCAGTTGGAACACGATTTGCCATCCAACCTGATTTAGCCCCTTTGTAATAATTCTCTAACACTCCTAAAATGGTACGCTCATATTGTGAATTGCATACAATATTTATATGAAGCCCACATGGATTACTGACACCTCAGGAGTGATGTGATAACTCTGGGCTGTGGTAAGGGTTCCAATGACACAGACTTTGTTTCTGTGCAAAATAGACAAATACAAGTGCTATGAGAACACCTAAACAAATGTTAATTACATTCTAAACAATTAGAGTGGAGATAATATCATACAGTTTTTATCTAATTTTCACTTAAAAACCAATATCAATAAAAAAAATAAAAAAACAAAGATGAACCAGTGCTGGATGTGATCTGTGGTACAGAATCTGACCCGCTTCCTAGGACTTGACCAACGACTGACCTGCAGAGTCCTGAGAGCCGCGGCACATGACTGGACCAAAAAAGAAATCAGCGCTAAAGTCCTGGAACAGTAGAAGGATTATTGCAAAATGTGCTTCATACAAACATCTATTCCCTCAGTGGTTCCCAAACTGGGTTGCCTCTAGGCACTTGCAGAGGTGCCCCGAGTTGAAGGTCAATATAATAGGCAAAATCAGTGCTTGTGGCTTCCTAAGCCTTACTGAAGGAGCCTGTATAGGAAAACAACTTGGCAAGTTTCAAAGAGCAGAGGCTTCTCTTTCTATAAAGGTGTATTACCAAGGTCATTCTAAGAGAACTTCTATTTCAAATAATTGCAACCTTGATATAGACCAGGGGTGTCAAACTGGCTGGCTGCATACAGCCCCTACCACATCCTTTTGCGGCCCGCGGGCAGGGTACCTTTTGCGGCCACGTTGGCAGGGGTTAACATGGGGTGGAACTGCATCCCCAGCGTTCCGCCCACCAGCACCCATGAGTCATCGCCAGTGGCGGTGTGAAGCAGCCATCAGTGAGTTGCTGAACCCTCACAGCCAGCCGCAGCCCTTAAAACAGGAGACCTTACAGCCGGACCCCTTACAGCCGAAGCCAAGACCCCTGAAGCAGCATGGCCATGAAGGAGCATCCTGTAAATCTAAGTCTCAGGGGCATGCTGCACAGGGGATGGGGGTGTAATGGGGGCATTATGTGTATCAGGCACTATACTGGGGGACAGTATGTGTAACTGGCAGTATAGTGGAAGACATTATGTATAACTAGCAATGTACTGGGGGACATTATGTGTAACTGGCACTATACTGGGGGACATTATGTGTAACTGGCACTATACTGGGAGACATTATGTGTAACTAGCACTATACTGGGGGACAGTATGTGTAACTAGCACTATATTGGGAGACATATGTAACTGGCACTATACTGGGAGACATTATGTGTCACTGGCACTATACTGGGGGACATTCTGTGTAACTGGCACTATACTAGGAGAAATTGGGGTATATTTACTAACATTCGTAATTTTCGGAAAAAGGTCAAAGTTCAATCACGAATATTTTTAAAACCAGCACCGGGCTCCACTAGCTGGACAGATAATGCCACAGCCGGGGGTCACTTTTATATAGTGCCCTGCGGCCGTGGCATCAAATATCCAACTAGTCACCCCTGGCCGGGGTACCCTGGGGGAGTGGGGACCCCTTCAATCAAGGGGTCCCCCCCGCAGCCACCCAAGGGCCAGGGGTGAAGCCCGAGGCTGTCCCCCCCATCCAATTGGCTGCGGATGGGGGGCTGATAGCCTTTTGTGAAAATGAAAAGATATTGTTTTTAGTAGCAGTACTACAAGGCCCAGCAAGCCTCCCCCGCATGCTGGTACTTGGAGAACCACAAGTACCAGCATGCGGCGGAAAAACGGGCCCGCTGGTACCTGTAGTACTACTACTAAAAAAATACCCCAAAAAAGACAAGACACACACACCTTGAAAGTAAAGATTTATTACATACATCCACACAAACATACAAACATACTTACCTATGGCCCCACGCAGGTCGGTCCTCTTCTCCAGTAGAATCCAAGGGGTACCTGTTGAATAAATTATACTCACCAGCTCCAGGGTCCCAGGCTCCTCGTAGCATCCATTTGTAATCCACGTACTTGATTAAAATAAAAAAACGGAGAGCCGAGCCACGCACTGAAAGGGGACCCATGTTTGCACATGGGTCCCCTTTCCCCGAATGCCAGAAACCCACTCTGACTTCTGTCTAAGTGGGTTTCTTCAGCCAATCAGGGAGCGCCACGTTGTGGCACCCTCCTGATCGGCTGTGTGCTCCTGTACTGACTGACAGGCAGCACGCGGCAGTGTTACAATGTAGCGCCTATGCGCTCCATTGTAACCAATGGTGGGAACTTTCTGCCCTGCGGTTGACCGAAAGTGACCTCACCGCTGAGCAGAAAGTTCCCACCATTGGTTACAATGGAGCGCATAGGCGCTACATTGTAACACTGCCGTGTGCCGCCTGTCAGTCAGTACAGGAGCACACAGCCGATCAGGAGAGTGCCACAACGTGGCGCTCCCTGATTGGCTGAAGAAACCCACTTAGACAGAAGTCAGAGTGGGTTTCTGGCATTCGGGGAAAGGGGACCCATGTGCAAACATGGGTCCCCTTTCAGTGCGTGGCTCGGCTCTCCGTTTTTTTATTTTAATCAAGTACGTGGATGGTGAGTATAATTTATTCAACAGGTACCCCTTGGATTCTACTGGAGAAGAGGACCGACCTGCGTGGGGCCATAGGTAAGTATGTTTGTATGTTTGTGTGGATGTATGTAATAAATCTTTACTTTCAAGGTGTGTGTGTCTTGTCTTTTTTTGGGTATTTTTTTAGTAGTAGTACTACAGGTACCAGCGGGCCCGTTTTTCCGCCGCATGCTGGTACTTGTGGTTCTCCAAGTACCAGCATGCGGGGGAGGCTTGCTGGGCCTTGTAGTACTGCTACTAAAAACAATATCTTTTCATTTTCACAAAAGGCTATCAGCCCCCCATCCGCAGCCAATTGGATGGGGGGGACAGCCTCGGGCTTTACCCCTGGCCCTTGGGTGGCTGGGGGGGGGGACCCCTTGATTGAAGGGGTCCCCACTCCCCCAGGGTACCCCGGCCAGTGGTGACTAGTTGGATATTTGATGCCACGGCCGCAGGGCACTATATAAAAGTGACCCCCGGCTGTGGCATTATCTGTCCAGCTAGTGGAGCCCGGTGCTGGTTTTAAATATACGGGGGACCCCTACTCTTTTTGTCCCCCGTATTTTTGGAACCAGGACCAGGCGCAGAGCCCGATGCTGGTTGCTTAAATATGGGGGAACCCCTGTCAATTTTTTCCCCATATTTCTGCAACCAGGATCGGCTCAAAGAGCCCGAGGCTGGTTATGCTTAGGAGGGGGGACCCCACGCAATTTTTTTTAAGAAAATAACCACTTTCCCACCCCTTCCCACTGATATACATGCACGGATCTCATGGATCCCTGCATGCCTATACAATCACGGATTAAAAAAGCAGGTCTGTTTTTTTTTAGCACTTTTTTACGAGTTGTAATTTTTCACGGCAGTGTTTTTTTTTTTTTTTTGCTTTGCACTTCTTAGTAAATGACCGAGATTCATACTTAAACAGCCGCGTTTTGACCGATGGTGTATTCATTCGTAATTATTTTCATGGACTACCCAAAAATTACGAATGCCCTCATCACTGCCGTGATTTGAGTTTAGTAAATTACCGAGATGACACTTTGATGAAAAAACGGCATCTCGGTCAAAATCGGGACCTTAGTAAATATACCCCATTATGTGTAACTGGCACTATACTTGGGAACATTATATGTAACTGGCACTATAGTGGGGGACAGTATGTGTACACTATACTGGGAGACATTATGTGTGATGGGCACTATACTGGGGGACATGTGTAATGGGCACTATTCTGGGAGACATTATGTGTAACTACCACTATACTGGGGAACATTATGTGTAACTGGCACTATACTGGGGACATTATGTGTAACGGGTACTATACTGGGGGACATTATGTCTAACGGGCACTATAGTGAGAGACATTATGTGTAACTGGCACTATATTGGTGGACATTATGTGTAACTGGCACTATACTGGGGAGATTATGTGTAACGGGCACTATACTGGGGACATTATGTGTAACGGGCACTATACTGGGAGACATTATGTGTAACTGGCACTATACTGGGGACATTATGTGTAACTGGCACTATACTGGGGTACATTATGTGTAACAGGCACTATACTGAGGGACATTATGTGTAACTGGCACTATACTGGGGACATTATGTGTAACTGGCACAATACTTGGGGCATAATGTATAACTGGCACAATACTTGGGGCATTATGTGTAACTGGCATGATAAATAAAAATATTCCAAAATACAGAATAATCTATTATCCAAAATGATCCTGTGCCAATCATTTTGGATAAGAGATACTGGATATATATATATATATATATACACCTTACTTTGTTGTTATGGATTAAAATCCTCTTTTTGCACGTTATCTGCTGGGATCAATTCTCTGAGTGCCGCCGCATGTTTCTGTTCGCTGTATATATATATATACATATATATATATATATATATATATATATACACGTGTATATATATTAGTGATGAGCGGGTTCCCCCCCGAACTTCACCCTTTTTACATGGGTCCGAGCCATACTCGGATTCTCCCGTATGGCTCGGGTAACCCGAGCGCGCCCGAACGTCATCATCCAGCTGTCAGATTCTCGCGAGATTCGGATTCTATATAAGCAGCCGCGCGTCGCTGCCATTTTCACTCGTGCATTGGAAATGTTAGGGAGAGGACGTGGCTGGCGTCCTCTCCGTTTATGTTGATGCATTGCAAATATTTTGTGCTTGCTTATTACTTAATTGTGGGGACTGGGGAGCAGCTGTATATAGGAGGAGTACAGTGCAGAGTTTTGCTGACAGTGACCACCAGTAATACATTGTCTGACAGAAACCCACTCTGACTTCTGTCTAAGTGGGTTTCTTCAGCCAATCAGGGAGCGCCACGTTGTGGCACCCTCCTGATCGGCTGTGTGCTCCTGTACTGACTGACAGGCAGCACGCGGCAGTGTTACAATGTAGCGCCTATGCGCTCCATTGTAACCAATGGTGGGAACTTTCTGCCCTGCGGTTGACCGAAAGTGACCTCACCGCTGAGCAGAAAGTTCCCACCATTGGTTACAATGGAGCGCATAGGCGCTACATTGTAACACTGCCGTGTGCCGCCTGTCAGTCAGTACAGGAGCACACAGCCGATCAGGAGAGTGCCACAACGTGGCGCTCCCTGATTGGCTGAAGAAACCCACTTAGACAGAAGTCAGAGTGGGTTTCTGGCATTCGGGGAAAGGGGACCCATGTGCAAACATGGGTCCCCTTTCAGTGCGTGGCTCGGCTCTCCGTTTTTTTATTTTAATCAAGTACGTGGATTACAAATGGATGCTACGAGGAGCCTGGGACCCTGGAGCTGGTGAGTATAATTTATTCAACAGGTACCCCTTGGATTCTACTGGAGAAGAGGACCGACCTGCGTGGGGCCATAGGTAAGTATGTTTGTATGTTTGTGTGGATGTATGTAATAAATCTTTACTTTCAAGGTGTGTGTGTCTTGTCTTTTTTTGGGTATTTTTTTAGTAGTAGTACTACAGGTACCAGCGGGCCCGTTTTTCCGCCGCATGCTGGTACTTGTGGTTCTCCAAGTACCAGCATGCGGGGGAGGCTTGCTGGGCCTTGTAGTACTGCTACTAAAAACAATATCTTTTCATTTTCACAAAAGGCTATCAGCCCCCCATCCGCAGCCAATTGGATGGGGGGGACAGCCTCGGGCTTCACCCCTGGCCCTTGGGTGGCTGGGGGGGGGGAAACCCCTTGATTGAAGGGGTCCCCACTCCCCCAGGGTACCCCGGCCAGGGGTGACTAGTTGGATATTTGATGCCATGGCCGCAGGGCACTATATAAAAGTGACCCCCGGCTGTGGCATTATCTGTCCAGCTAGTGGAGCCCGGTGCTGGTTTTAAAAATACGGGGGACCCCTACTCTTTTTGTCCCCCGTATTTTTGGAACCAGGACCAGGCGCAGAGCCCGATGCTGGTTGCTTAAATATGGGGGAACCCCTGTCATTTTTGTCCCCATATTTCTGCAACCAGGATCGGCTCAAAGAGCCCGAGGCTGGTTATGCTTAGGAGGGGGGACCCCACGCAATTTTTTTAAAGAAAATAACCACTTTCCCACCCCTTCCCACTGATATACATGCACGGATCTCATGGATCCCTGCATGCCTATGCAATCACGGATTAAAAAAGCAGGTCTGTTTTTTTTTAGCACTTTTTTACGAGTTGTAATTTTTCACGGCAGTGTTTTATTTTTTTTTGCTTTGCACTTCTTAGTAAATGACCGAGATTCATACTTAAACAGCCGCGTTTTGACCGATGGTGTATTCATTCGTAATTATTTTCATGGACTACCCAAAAATGACGAATGCCCTCATCACTGCCGTGATTTGAGTTTAGTAAATTACCGAGATGACACTTTGATGAAAAAACGGCATCTCGGTCAAAATCGGGACCTTAGTAAATATACCCCATTATGTGTAACTGGCACTATACTTGGGAACATTATATGTAACTGGCACTATAGTGGGCGACATTATGTGTAACGGGCACTATACTGGGGGACAGTATGTGTAACGGGCACTATACTGGGAGACATTATGTGTGATGGGCACTATACTGGGGGACATGTGTAATGGGCACTATTCTGGGAGACATTATGTGTAACTACCACTATACTGGGGAACATTATGTGTAACTGGCACTATACTGGGGACATTATGTGTAACGGGTACTATACTGGGGGACATTATGTCTAATGGGCACTATAGTGAGAGACATTATGTGTAACTGGCACTATATTGGTGGACATTATGTGTAACTGGCACTATACTGGGGAGATTATGTGTAACGGGCACTATACTGGGGACATTATGTGTAACGGGCACTATACTGGGAGACATTATGTGTAACTGGCACTATACTGGGGACATTATGTGTAACTGGCACTATACTGGGGTACATTATGTGTAACAGGCACTATACTGAGGGACATTATGTGTAACTGGCACTATACTGGGGACATTATGTGTAACTGGCACAATACTTGGGGCATAATGTATAACTGGCACAATACTTGGGGCATTATGTGTAACTGGCATGATAAATAAAAATATTCCAAAATACAGAATAATCTATTATCCAAAATGATCCTGTGCCAATCATTTTGGATAAGAGATACTGTATATATATATATATATATATATATATATACACCTTACTTTGTTGTTATGGATTAAAATCCTCTTTTTGCACGTTATCTGCTGGGATCAATTCTCTGAGTGCCGCCGCATGTTTCTGTTCGCTGTATATATATATACATATATATATATATATATATATACATATATATATATATATATATATACATACACGTGTATATATATTAGTGATGAGCGGGTTCCCCCCCGAACTTCACCCTTTTTACATGGGTCCGAGCCATACTCGGATTCTCCCGTATGGCTCGGGTAACCCGAGCGCACCCGAACGTCATCATCCAGCTGTCGGATTCTCGCGAGATTCGGATTCTATATAAGCAGCCGCGCGTCGCTGCCATTTTCACTCGTGCATTGGAAATGTTAGGGAGAGGACGTGGCTGGCGTCCTCTCCGTTTATGTTGATGCATTGCAAATATTTTGTGCTTGCTTATTACTTAATTGTGGGGACTGGGGAGCAGCTGTATATAGGAGGAGTACAGTGCAGAGTTTTGCTGACAGTGACCACCAGTAATACGTTGTCTGCCAGAAACCCACTCTGACTTCTGTCTAAGTGGGTTTCTTCAGCCAATCAGGGAGCGCCACGTTGTGGCACCCTCCTGATCGGCTGTGTGCTCCTGTACTGACTGACAGGCAGCACGCGGCAGTGTTACAATGTAGCGCCTATGCGCTCCATTGTAACCAATGGTGGGAACTTTCTGCCCTGCGGTTGACCGAAAGTGACCTCACCGCTGAGCAGAAAGTTCCCACCATTGGTTACAATGGAGCGCATAGGCGCTACATTGTAACACTGCCGTGTGCCGCCTGTCAGTCAGTACAGGAGCACACAGCCGATCAGGAGAGTGCCACAACGTGGCGCTCCCTGATTGGCTGAAGAAACCCACTTAGACAGAAGTCAGAGTGGGTTTCTGGCATTCGGGGAAAGGGGACCCATGTGCAAACATGGGTCCCCTTTCAGTGCGTGGCTCGGCTCTCCGTTTTTTTATTTTAATCAAGTACGTGGATTACAAATGGATGCTACGAGGAGCCTGGGACCCTGGAGCTGGTGAGTATAATTTATTCAACAGGTACCCCTTGGATTCTACTGGAGAAGAGGACCGACCTGCGTGGGGCCATAGGTAAGTATGTTTGTATGTTTGTGTGGATGTATGTAATAAATCTTTACTTTCAAGGTGTATGTGTCTTGTCTTTTTTTGGGTATTTTTTTAGTAGTAGTACTACAGGTACCAGCGGGCCCGTTTTTCCGCCGCATGCTGGTACTTGTGGTTCTCCAAGTACCAGCATGCGGGGGAGGCTTGCTGGGCCTTGTAGTACTGCTACTAAAAACAATATCTTTTCATTTTCACAAAAGGCTATCAGCCCCCCATCCGCAGCCAATTGGATGGGGGGGACAGCCTCGGGCTTCACCCCTGGCCCTTGGGTGGCTGGGGGGGGGGGAACCCCTTGATTGAAGGGGTCCCCACTCCCCCAGGGTACCCCGGCCAGGGGTGACTAGTTGGATATTTGATGCCACGGCCGCAGGGCACTATATAAAAGTGACCCCCGGCTGTGGCATTATCTGTCCAGCTAGTGGAGCCCGGTGCTGGTTTTAAAAATACGGGGGACCCCTACTCTTTTTGTCCCCCGTATTTTTGGAACCAGGACCAGGCGCAGAGCCCGATGCTGGTTGCTTAAATATGGGGGAACCCCTGTCATTTTTGTCCCCATATTTCTGCAACCAGGATCGGCTCAAAGAGCCCGAGGCTGGTTATGCTTAGGAGGGGTACCCCACGCAATTTTTTTTAAAGAAAATAACCACTTTCCCACCCCTTCCCACTGATATACATGCACGGATCTCATGGATCCCTGCATGCCTATGCAATCACGGATTAAAAAAGCAGGTCTGTTTTTTTTTAGCACTTTTTTACGAGTTGTAATTTTTCACGGCAGTGTTTTATTTTTTTTTGCTTTGCACTTCTTAGTAAATGACCGAGATTCATACTTAAACAGCCGCGTTTTGACCGATGGTGTATTCATTCGTAATTATTTTCATGGACTACCCAAAAATTACGAATGCCCTCATCACTGCCGTGATTTGAGTTTAGTAAATTACCGAGATGACACTTTGATGAAAAAACGGCATCTCGGTCAAAATCGGGACCTTAGTAAATATACCCCATTATGTGTAACTGGCACTATACTTGGGAACATTATATGTAACTGGCACTATAGTGGGCGACATTATGTGTAACGGGCACTATACTGGGGGACAGTAAGTGTAACGGGCACTATACTGGGAGACATTATGTGTGATGGGCACTATACTGGGGGACATGTGTAATGGGCACTATTCTGGGAGACATTATGTGTAACTACCACTATACTGGGGAACATTATGTGTAACTGGCACTATACTGGGGACATTATGTGTAACGGGTACTATACTGGGGGACATTATGTCTAACGGGCACTATAGTGAGAGACATTATGTGTAACTGGCACTATATTGGTGGACATTATGTGTAACTGGCACTATACTGTGGAGATTATGTGTAACGGGCACTATACTGGGGACATTATGTGTAACGGGCACTATACTGGGAGACATTATGTGTAACTGGCACTATACTGGGGACATTATGTGTAACTGGCACTATACTGGGGTACATTATGTGTAACAGGCACTATACTGAGGGACATTATGTGTAACTGGCACTATACTGGGGACATTATGTGTGATAAAGCAAAATATTTATCGTATATAATACCCTTTATGAGGTCTAAGAACACTGTACGCTAACTACGTATGAAGTACCGTAAGGGTACGCACGTTGCGTAACGATCGCTTAGCCGTGGTCGAGACGCTCAAGCGTTACGTTCGCTCACGGCCAAGAGATCACTGGCAGGCACGCTATTGGCTGCCGACTACCGTAATGATTCGCTATAGCGATGCGACCGTTCGAGACCACGAGGAGATCACCAGCGGCGCATACGCTCACAATGTAAAACCTTTATATCTAAACCATAAACAGTGTATTATGCAGTAAACCCTTTGTGTAGTGATATGGTATAAATGCAACACAGTATAACCTTACTAGCTTGAAAGCAGTTTGAGCGTCACCGACGCTCTGAGAATACTTAACTCTATAAGAAATACACAGATACCTGGGCTTAGGGTCCAACGCCTAATATATATATATTTTGAATGATATACTTGCAAAAGAATTAATACAAATACAAATCATACACTACAATATAACATAGACTAACTAACCAGGTAACTACACAGTAAATACAATACAATTAAGTTTAAGAGAAGAATGAGAGAAAGAGAAGAGAGAGAAAGATATGGCCCATAATAACAAGAGAGAAACAGTATGATTACGGAGAAAAACTTACGCACAAAGGAAACGATCGCATGCGCCTCTGGACATCCTGCTCCCGATTTTCAGCAATGATAACCGTTGAAGAGTGAGCTGGATGTGATCGGCCTTCCTATTTATGCCCCACACACAATGCAATTCAATGGTCCCTACAATCTCATTGTTCATTGGACACAGGAATTCGGCTTCGCATTATAACAAAAGGTCATAGGTTGATTCATACAGGTGGGCTGTGACTATTTCCAACAGCTCAGGTGGGAGGGAAACTGGGTTTCCCGCCGCATGGGTAATAAAGTGCAAATAAAGTAAATGTTCATAAACTTCTTATATCCATAACTATTCGCACGAGCGATTGATCTGCTTCAAACCAACACCGGAATATTTCTAATTAAATATTCTTCCGATGGATACTAAACACCACTGTATTACTCCTGTCTGACCCTTCGTATCAAACAAAGAGGGATTTCTCTGTTCATGAACATTCTATATTAACCAAACTTTCAGAATCTATCAAAGGGACCATGATCTACAAAATACATTATATAGTGAAAATATGTAACGATTGAGTCGCACGCTACGATCACATAAACTCTACCGTAAATACGCATACCGTGCGCCTGCGGGTGCCCGCGACTGTGAGTATGCGCACGTACGGGAGAGCGTACGCATGCGCAGCACGGACCTGTGTGAGGTGCAAATATGGTAGTGTGCATAGAGATATTTTTCTGACTTTGACAGTCCACCCTTTGGCAGTCAACAATAACTGCCACTTCCTGAAAACATTTCAAAAAGAGAAAAATATATGTTAGGGGTTAATACATTTACATGGTTGGGTAAGGGAGGAGAGGAGATGGTAGGAAAGGGTATGACCTAGTGAGATAGCAGAAGCATGTGTGTATGAATCCGTGCTTGGGGGTCATGTATCATCGTGCCGTACGTGTTTTAAATCAAGCTTCGAGGTATTGCGAAGTATACATTTGAATTCCTTCTTATCCCGTGGTACGGGTCTGTGGATGGGCTGTCAAACTTTACCGAGCTCTTTTCGGATTTTGAACAAAATGGGGAGCACATTTTAGTTGATGATACATGAATGGGGGAATATGTGATTGCTGATATCTGTGCCTGTATTCCCTATCGACTATGTGTGTCATTATCTGAGGGTTGTAGAAATGAAGAAAAGACATAATTACGGTAAATGCGGTGGTATTCTATGTCAGGTAAATGTACATTCGTCGATTGAGGTCTTGTTTGGTGTCTGTTGAATGCAGTCTTCTTTGTGCTTTTGCTCATAAGGTGCGAGCAAAGCTGTCAATGTCCATAGATTTACAAAAGTGTTGGGCTAGCGTAATTTTAAAATTTCTAGGGAAACTGGGGATCCATGGCATAGTTCATCAAAAATCTGTGTATCAGGTTGTCAAAACTTCTTCTTTAATCCCTCTGTTGTCTGTATATCGGCTCATCAAATTCCTCGTCCAAGTGGGTCTTGTTACCTTGGAGAAAACGGAAAAACAGGTGAAAGAAACGGACCGTAGAAATCGCATTTTCATCACATCATTGTTTCTACATTTGGGTCATAAATCAAGTCCATTGGAATTACAGTTTCCTCACTCCTTAAACTCATTACCCTAGTACGATGATTGCACTTCATTAAAGCCTGACCGCATCTAAATATCAATCCAATCGATATGACAACACCTAAGATACATAGGAGAAACTTCCCAACATCCATTATGACTCCTTGAGCCCAGTCTCCTAAACCAGAAAACCAATTTCGCGGGTTCAACCATGACACCCAACCAGTCATCTCATTACCTACAGCAGCAAGAGTGAGATTGTGTCTCCTGCGAAATTCCCACTTCAATTGGAGAATATCGTCCATCTTTTGGTCTATGACCTCGACTGGATCCTCGGTGCTATTCGTAATATATGTGCAACATTTCACGCCGTATTGTGTTGCCAGTGTGACACAATATCCGCCTGTCACTGCTGTGAGGTAATTGAGAACCATCCTATGCTGTACCAGTTCTGTTTTGTAAGCTTGAAGTTCCCTTCCAGTATACCTAAACGTGTCATCATACATTTCAGTGATATTGTCTAAAAAATTTGCGAGTGCCGATATGTATTTATAATTCAGCACTCCTCTAGCGGTGCGGGTGAAATCTAACGCGATTAAGAATTGAATCCCGGTGGATTCACTTATCAGATCAGAGGCCGGATGCTCTGTCTTCTCTATCAGGTGCCTTTTAACAACGTGCTCGTAATGGGTGTGAGTATAAGGAGCTTGGGCACCACGATGTATGTCTTTCATTTTGTCATGTGATACAGTCATTACTTCAGGCAGTACTTTTCCAATATAACACAATCCTTCAGAGTTTGGGGCAAGCCACTTGTACGCCTTTCTCCCGCATATGAAATATGCATCATCGGGGAGAACATATGGGACGGAGTAGGACATAACCATATTACACACCTTCCATGTGAAATCTCCTAACCCTAATTCTTCCATCTGCTTAGTACACGTATCAGGTTGTACGATATGTGCACAGTATCCTGGTGATACCTCTCCAACTCTAGTAATCCTATTTCCTAAGGTATACCTATACCGGAAAGATTTTCCTCTACTGGCTATGTGGCGTACAAGCTCTGTATCTGTAGGCATTCTATCTGCTCTATGCGAAAAGGTCATGGTCTGGTTACTCCATGACACTTCCCAATTTCCCGGCTTTCGGGGATTGGAGATGTTGAAACATAATAGGGACCTATCCACATGGTATTGGTGGAGCTTCAAACTAGGAGGGCTGGAGATATTAAACCTCCGGTCCACCGGTCTCCCACCATTTAACTCAAGTACCTCCCCTATCATTAAAGGAAATGGTACTAGCCCTGATTTGCTATGACCCTGAGGTACTTGAGAGCATACCCAACAATCTGTTTTGTTTAACACATTACCCACTAAGGAGTGATAGTCACTCAATGGATGCCGGTCCATATGGATATTAAAACTGGATTGGCATTTCTTAATGCACCCATCCTCAATGACATTGTTACAGAGCCTACAGATACAGTTTTCTTCAGCTAACAATCCTTCACAATTCCTTCTATGGTCAATGCTATCGGATCGTTTTCTGATACTCGCCTTTGCTTGTTGGTTAAGTTGTTCTTGGAAAACTACGCCTCCATCTCTGTCATCAGAACCCATTCCAGAACCTCCCTCGACCTCCATGGTACTCTCGCCGGAACAGACTGCTCTGGTCAACATCATGGTCAACAGGAAAATCCGAATCACAGTCTCTTGAGGCAAGTCCATCTTAGGAGGAGACGAAGAAGAATGAGAAGGGGGGAAAAATAATTTGAGGGAGAGGGGATGGGAAGTTGGAGAAAAACAATAAAAGGGAACAGGGGATCGACAACTGCTTTTGATCTTGTGGTTCTCGATGCTCAGGTGCCGCCTTAGTCCTCCTGGAACAGACACTCTAGTGATACAACCTCTACCGTCTGTTCCTTATCACAGGACTTCTCTGGATCAACGACCTTCTTACAGTGGGACGAATGAACCCAAGTCTCTCTCTCAGCAACCTTCAATGCTGTAGTGCTAGTCAATAAGACCTGGTATGGTCCTTCCCATCTGTCAATAAGGCAACCTGAGCGTAGAAAATTCCGTATCATTACATAATCCCCAGGTTCAATGTCATGACAATTACTATCTGGTAAATCAGGAATCACTAACTTCAGATTATCATTTTGATTCCTTAACTGTTTACTCATGTTAATCAAGTATTTTACAGTCACTTCATTGTTACACTTCAAATCATCCTGAGGGTTAATCATGACATGCGGTTGTCGACCAAACAAGATTTCAAAGGGAGACAGATTAAGAGGGGACCTGGGAGTGGTTCTGATGCTGTACAGTACAATGGGTAAAGCTTCTGGCCATGTCAATCCTGTCTCTGCCATCACTTTACTCAGTTTATTTTTAATAGTGCTGTTCACTCTTTCCACTTTCGCACTCGCCTGTGGACGGTATGGAGTGTGCAGCTTGCTATCAATTCCCATCAATTTACACATTCCTTGAAAGACATCACCTGTAAAATGGGTACCCCTATCACTTTCGATAATTCTAGGGATACCATATCTACATACAAATTCCTGCACAATTTTCTTAGCAGTAAACATAGCGGTATTTGTGGCCGCCGGAAATGCTTCAACCCAATTTGAGAAAACATCTATACAAACAAGTACATATTTCAAATTTCGACAAGGGGGTAATTGAATGAAGTCAATCTGTATTACCTGGAAAGGGCCGCCGGCAGGTGGGATATGGGATGGTTCTGTAGGTATTGCCTTTCCAATATTCTTTCTCAAACAGGTAAGGCATGACATGGCTCTTTTACTCGCATGAGAGGAGAATCCTGGGGCGCACCAATATGCTCTTACCAACTTGCACATCCCTTCCTTGCCTAGATGAGTCAGCCCGTGAGCTGCTTCAGCCAAACACGGAAGATATGCTCTGGGGGCCACTGGTTTACCATGTCCATCCGTCCAGAGTCCTGAGGACTCCTGGCCATATCCCTTTGCCTTCCAGACTGCCTTTTCCTGTGTGGAACACAAATTTTGCATCTCACACAACTTCTGTGTGTTGATGGTATTAAATACCATCAGTTGTGTGGTGTCTGTCTGTCTGGGGGTAGCAGCTGCTAATTTAGCAGCTTCGTCTGCTCGGCTGTTACCAAGTGATACTGGGTCTTGGCTATATGTGTGTGCTTTACATTTGATAACAGCCACTCTGTCGGGTTCCTGTATCGCTGTTAGAAGCCTTTTTATGTGAGCTGCATGCGCTACCGGTGTACCAGCTGCCGTCATGAAATTTCTGAGGCGCCATAGGGCTCCGAAATCATGGACTACCCCGAATGCGTATCTAGAATCGGTGTAGATATTGGCTGATTTGCCCTTAGCCAATTCACATGCTCTGGTTAGGGCGACCAGTTCAGCAACCTGAGCTGAGTGAGGTGGGCCTAGCGGTTCCGCTTCTATGGTGCCTTGGTCATCTACGACTGCGTATCCAGTACACAAGTCTCCCGAGTCTGACTGTCTATGACAACTACCGTCCGTGTAGAACGTAAGTTCTGCATCTTCCAGTGGGTTGTCACTGATGTCAGGCCTTGCGGTAAAATTTTGGGTCAAATATTCCATACAATCATGAGTGTCTTCCTTTGTATTAAATCCTCCTTCCCCACCACTCTCATCCTCCACCCTTTGTGCCTGTCCAGGCACACCTGGGAGATATGTTGCAGGATTTAATGCACTGCATCTCCTTATGGTGATGTTTACGGGGGCCATTAGTGCCAATTCCCATCTTGTAAACCGCGCTGATGAGACGTGCCTGGTTTGGGCAGAATTTAACAAGGCTGACACTGCATGTGGTGTATGAATTGTGAGGTTGTGACCTAGCACGACGTCTTCGCTTTTCGTTACTAGCAATGCTATCGCAGCAACGCTTCGCAAGCATGTGGGGAGGGATCGCGCTACCGTGTCTAGCTGAGCGCTGTAATATGCTACTGGCCTGCTGGCATCACCGTGCTTTTGGGTTAGTACGCCTGCCGCGCAACCAGCACTTTCTGTTCCGTATAGTTCAAAGGGTTTCCCATAGTCCGGCATACCTAATGCTGGTGCCTGCGTTAGGCACTGTTTAAGTCTCTCAAATGCTGCCTCAGACTCGTCTGTATGCGAAATCCGATCAGGTTTGTTTGAGGAGACCATCTCCTGCAAAGGTAACGCTAGGATGGAAAACCCTGGGATCCAGTTACGGCAATACCCACACATTCCTAAAAATGTTCTGATCTGTTGCTGGGTTTGTGGCAGAGTCATGTCTCTAATTGCTTGAATTCTATCAGCGGTCAGGTGTCTCAGTCCTTGTGTTAAACAGTGTCCCAAATATTTTACCTTAGTTTGGCATAATTGCAACTTGTCTTTGGAAACCTTGTGTCCTGTGTCTGAAAGATGAAACAGGAGCTGTTTCGTATCCTTCAGGGATGCTTCCAATGAATCAGAACACAGTAGTAGATCATCCACGTACTGTATTAATACTGATCCACTCACTGGTTGGAAAGACTGTAAACAATCATGCAAAGCCTGAGAAAATATACTTGGGCTATCTATGAATCCCTGTGGTAATCGAGTCCATGTGTATTGGACTCCTCTGTATGTGAATGCAAACAAATATTGACTGTCAGGGTGCAGAGGTACCGAAAAGAAAGCGGAGCAGAGGTCAATAACAGTGAAAAATTTCGCAGTGGGAGGGATTTGCATTAGGATGACAGCTGGATTTGGCACTATGGGGAACTGACTCTCAACTATTTTGTTAATCCCCCTTAGATCCTGCACTAGCCTGTAACCCCTCCCCCCACTCTTTTTCACAGGGAAGATGGGACTATTAGCAGTGCTGGACGTTCTTACCAGAATGCCCTGTTGTAGCAAGCGCTCTATTACTGGGTAAACTCCTAACTCCACCTCTGGCTTCAGAGGGTACTGTGGGATTTTTGGAGCTATCCTACCATCTTTTACTTGTACAACTACCGGAGCTACGTTTGCCATTAATCCAGTGTCCTGTCCATCTTTTGTCCAAAGTGACTCTGGTATCTGAGATGTCATTTCTTCTACTTGGGAGGGAGTCCTATTTGTCATAATGGTATGTGACATTAATTTTGACGGGGAGTCTAACATGTCTCGTACTTCCTGAGCGTGATTCTCAGGTATGTCCAAGAATACACCTTCAGGAGTACAATAAATGACGCACCCCATTTTACACAGTAAGTCTCTTCCCAGGAGATTGGTCGGTGCCGATGCAGCCAGCAAAAAGGAATGCTTGGTATGTAAAGGCCCTATTGTAATCTCTGCTGGTTTGCTAACAGGGTAATGCTGGACTACTCCTGTTACTCCCACGGCTGGAATTGTCCTACCAGTGGTCCTCATGCCCACTGTCGAATTTATCACTGATTTGGCCGCCCCTGTGTCTACAAGAAAGTTTAATGATTTACCAGCTACATTGATTGCAATTTCTGGTTCACTTCCAAGACTTGCAATCAATTTTACTGGCTGCAGATTACAGGTATGGCCACACCCCTATTGGGTATGGTGACCTCCCTGAATCCCGCTGGCAGCAACTACTTGTGAGGGAGTTAGCTGGGAACTACCAGAGGTTTGCCAATCTCTGTTTGGGGGGTATCTTTTTGTTTCCCCTGCATGTGGCTCATAACTCCGTTTCTGCGGACCTTGCTCCCAATGTCGTGTGTCGTGTCGTTGTCTAGGGGGTTGATAAGATTTTTGTACATTTCTCGATCTACAGTCTCGTGCAAAGTGTCCCTGTCTGTGACAAAAATAACATGTTACCACATTTGACTTACCCACAGGGTTTGGTGATGTTAACACAGGCTGTTTTGTGGTCAGGGCCTGTATACTTACTGCCATTAACTTATCACTTTGTTGTTCCCTGTGTCTGGTGATGTTCCTATCGTGATCAATAGCAGCCTCTCTCAAAGTAGCCACAGACAGACCTCGCCAACATGGTTGTGTGGTCTGTACCCTAGTCTTTAATGATTCTTTTAAACCATCCATCAGTACCGATACTGCTACTTCTCGATGGTTTATGTTTGTTTTAATGTCCTCTATGCCTGTGTATTTTGCCATTTCTGATAATGCTCTGTGAAAATACTCTGCAGCTGTCTCTGACTCCTTCTGTTTAATGGAGAATATCTTGTTCCATCTGACTACCGCTGGGAAATACTCTTTTAACTGTAAGTTTATTCTTTTTACATTGTCTTTGTTGTACACATCTGTAAGAGGTACATCCTGATCTAATCCGCAATCAGCTAAAAATTGAGTTGCGTCAACATTGGAGGGTAAACATGCTCTCAGCAATATCTGCCAGTCTTTATTGTTGGGCTCTACAGTGTTACCTAAGTCTCTGATGTATTTTTGACTGGCAACTAAGTCTTTTCTAGGGTCAGGGAATTCAGACACTATGGTCCTTAATTCCATTCTGGAAAATGGGCTGTACATGGCAATGTTCCTCACAGGGGTGACTCCTGATGTGTCAGTTTTCCCATTTGGAACAGCTATTACCCTAACAGGAGTAACTCTAACAACATCACTCTGTGTGGGTTCTACAGCCTGTGGTGAAATGGCTTCAGCATAGTGTATGGTGCCGTACTTACCTGTAGATACGACCTCACCTATCCCTCCGCTAGGGGCCTTTGTTACTAATCTCGTGGGTGGAGCTGTGCCTACTGTGGTCTCTGCTATGGTGGCTGCTAGAGAGAGCGCTGAAATTGTTGCCGATTCGTCTTCTTGATCACACTCCTGAGGAAAGTTCAAAACAGGGTACAACTTGCACGGGTTAATACTTGCATGGGTTAATTGGTTAACATTATCTTTAACATTTACACAGTTGCTAAGTGTTTGTGTGTTACACCTTAGTGCGTCATTCTCCGCAACCAATTTCTCTCCCGATATATATGGTGGCGGTGGGGCCGTGGCTATCAGTTTTCTGATTGAGCCAGATCCCGCCGCCTGAGCCAATCCTCTCTGTATGTCACCCTCCTGTTGCCACAACTGCAAATAATCATAATGCTTGATTCGTCTCTTTGCTGATTTAATGAGACATATCCTTCTCCTTAAATTCGTTAACACTTCTGTGCTGAAGCTACCTACTCTTGGGAATTTTTCCCCGTCATGTACTGTCATTCTCTCCCATTCATCACATAAAGCTTCTGTGTGACTTCCGTATTTCTCACACATTACATACCTTGCCGACCCAATTGGTCGGTTCACTGAATCAACCCGAACCGAGGTTGATCGCCCCCTACCTGAACAAGTGGCCCCCATAGTTCGAAGGTGTTGCTTTATTCAACCAACCCTTACGCAAACCAAATGTCCAAAATAGGCTGACGGTGGCGGTTTACCGAGTACCCCACTCACTCACCCACGCCGACCAATACGACCTGATCACACCGATATGGTGCTGGCGTACTCGACCTAGGGCCCCTGCGACCTGAACCTCTATTTACTGGAACCTGTGAGGGTGATCCGAAGAACACTTACTCTTTCCAGTAACTATTGGTTGCTGGATAGTTCCTGAGTGAGCAGCGAACTTCCCCTAAAATAAAAAAAGTTACACAAATCACGTTAGAATGTACAAATAGCGTTTATGACCTTCGTACACAAATAGTACCGGTCAGGTTTACTAATGTACACAATTACGTGCGGTACAGTCGTTCAGCACATAAGCAACTAATCTTATGTACGGAGCGACCAGCGGAATCGAAAATTGCGGCTGCGAATTCCTTCAGCAAGAGCTTGTATGGCCTATATGGGTGTTGCACCAACCCTTTCTTGGTGTTGTGCCTGTGGACTGTATAGCGGACTTCCTTGTCTGCTGTACCTGAACCTGCTGGTCTGCTATGACCTCCTGGTCTGTTACAGTATGACCTCCTGGTCTGCTACACTCTAATGCTCAAATTGTATGTTTTAACCAGGGATGCCTCCCTAGCCACCATGTACGTCACTTACACGCATGTACCTCACGAGAACTCGACTTTTCTTGTGGTTCAACCTGTAAAATTGTATATAACACACTCACTCACCACATGTACACTTTTGTTTCTATTTCTATTTCTGCGCAGAAATTTCTCTTTAGACCAGATGTGTTACAAATTAGGAGAAGGATCTATTAATTTAAATTTCGAATTTTAAAAAAATAGATTTGCGCGATTTATCGCCTGGCGTTATTTACCGTGTGGCGCTACTTATCGCGTTGCGAGGAGAGAAAAAAAAATGTGATTTGAGTTACGTGGGCGTACCCGTACGCTCCGTTGCGTAATATACGCTGCGTGCGTCGGCCCTTGGATTGCGTACGCAAGTCTCAGTCTTTTGTTAGAGACACGTGTACGCAAAGCAAAGATCCACCGTAACACAATTTATACGTTTATCAATGTAGATGATCCTTTATCATCTACCACGCACCACACTGACTTCGCCTTGTCTCTCAGGCAAAACTGTGTGTTTGTCTATATTTTAACTATATTACTTTTACTCTTAAACTATAAAATAGTGACAAATCTTTCTTAGCACGTTTATCAACTATAAAACTGGCAAACAGAAGAGTGATATACGAAAATACACAAATGAAAAAGAAATGCAGATATATATGTGCGTGCGTGTGTACGCAAGACAGAAAAAAATAAACAGTTTAAAAAAAAAAAACACTATTGTTTTGTTCTTACCTCCGGTTCCCGGATTCCTTCAGCACCCTTTACTAAGAGAAGCAGACGCTTATCCCGTCAGCACTACGAGGAATATGATCTCCCGCCCTTTGCTGCTGGATAATGTCTGCTGAAATTACCTAGTGCAGATATGTGAAGGACAGGACGAGCCCGCAATTGATAAAGCAAAATATTTATCGTATATAATACCCTTTATGAGGTCTAAGAACACTGTACGCTAACTACGTATGAAGTACCGTAAGGGTACGCACGTTGCGTAACGATCGCTTAGCCGTGGTCGAGACGCTCAAGCGTTACGTTCGCTCACGGCCAAGAGATCACTGGCAGGCACGCTATTGGCTGCCGACTACCGTAATGATTCGCTATAGCGATGCGACCGTTCGAGACCACGAGGAGATCACCAGCGGCGCATACGCTCACAATGTAAAACCTTTATATCTAAACCATAAACAGTGTATTATGCAGTAAACCCTTTGTGTAGTGATATGGTATAAATGCAACACAGTATAACCTTACTAGCTTGAAAGCAGTTTGAGCGTCACCGACGCTCTGAGAATACTTAACTCTATAAGAAATACACAGATACCTGGGCTTAGGGTCCAACGCCTAATATATATATATTTTGAATGATATACTTGCAAAAGAATTAATACAAATACAAATCATACACTACAATATAACATAGACTAACTAACCAGGTAACTACACAGTAAATACAATACAATTAAGTTTAAGAGAAGAATGAGAGAAAGAGAAGAGAGAGAAAGATATGGCCCATAATAACAAGAGAGAAACAGTATGATTACGGAGAAAAACTTACGCACAAAGGAAACGATCGCATGCGCCTCTGGACATCCTGCTCCCGATTTTCAGCAATGATAACCGTTGAAGAGTGAGCTGGATGTGATCGGCCTTCCTATTTATGCCCCACACACAATGCAATTCAATTGTCCCTACAATCTCATTGTTCATTGGACACAGGAATTCGGCTTCGCATTATAACAAAAGGTCATAGGTTGATTCATACAGGTGGGCTGTGACTATTTCCAACAGCTCAGGTGGGAGGGAAACTGGGTTTCCCGCCGCATGGGTAATAAAGTGCAAATAAAGTAAATGTTCATAAACTTCTTATATCCATAACTATTCGCACGAGCGATTGATCTGCTTCAAACCAACACCGGAATATTTCTAATTAAATATTCTTCCGATGGATACTAAACACCACTGTATTACTCCTGTCTGACCCTTCGTATCAAACAAAGAGGGATTTCTCTGTTCATGAACATTCTATATTAACCAAACTTTCAGAATCTATCAAAGGGACCATGATCTACAAAATACATTATATAGTGAAAATATGTAACGATTGAGTCGCACGCTACGATCACATAAACTCTACCGTAAATACGCATACCGTGCGCCTGCGGGTGCCCGCGACTGTGAGTATGCGCACGTACGGGAGAGCGTACGCATGCGCAGCACGGACCTGTGTGAGGTGCAAATATGGTAGTGTGCATAGAGATATTTTTCTGACTTTGACATGTGTAACTGGCACAATACTTGGGGCATAATGTATAACTGGCACAATACTTGGGGCATTATGTGTAACTGGCATGATAAATAAAAATATTCCAAAATACAGAATAATCTATTATCCAAAATGATCCTGTGCCAATCATTTTGGATAAGAGATACTGGATATATATATATATATATATATATATATATATACACCTTACTTTGTTGTTATGGATTAAAATCCTCTTTTTGCACGTTATCTGCTGGGATCAATTCTCTGAGTGCCGCCGCATGTTTCTGTTCGCTGTATATATATAAATACATATATATATATATATATATATATATATACATACACGTGTATATATATTAGTGATGAGCGGGTTCCCCCCCGAACTTCACCCTTTTTACATGGGTCCGAGCCATACTCGGATTCTCCCGTATGGCTCGGGTAACCCGAGCGCGCCCGAACGTCATCATCCAGCTGTCGGATTCTCGCGAGATTCGGATTCTATATAAGCAGCCGCGCGTCGCTGCCATTTTCACTCGTGCATTGGAAATGTTAGGGAGAGGACGTGGCTGGCGTCCTCTCCGTTTATGTTGATGCATTGCAAATATTTTGTGCTTGCTTATTACTTAATTGTGGGGACTGGGGAGCAGCTGTATATAGGAGGAGTACAGTGCAGAGTTTTGCTGACAGTGACCACCAGTAATACGTTGTCTGCCAGAAACCCACTCTGACTTCTGTCTAAGTGGGTTTCTTCAGCCAATCAGGGAGCGCCACGTTGTGGCACCCTCCTGATCGGCTGTGTGCTCCTGTACTGACTGACAGGCAGCACGCGGCAGTGTTACAATGTAGCGCCTATGCGCTCCATTGTAACCAATGGTGGGAACTTTCTGCCCTGCGGTTGACCGAAAGTGACCTCACCGCTGAGCAGAAAGTTCCCACCATTGGTTACAATGGAGCGCATAGGCGCTACATTGTAACACTGCCGTGTGCCGCCTGTCAGTCAGTACAGGAGCACACAGCCGATCAGGAGAGTGCCACAACGTGGCGCTCCCTGATTGGCTGAAGAAACCCACTTAGACAGAAGTCAGAGTGGGTTTCTGGCATTCGGGGAAAGGGGACCCATGTGCAAACATGGGTCCCCTTTCAGTGCGTGGCTCGGCTCTCCGTTTTTTTATTTTAATCAAGTACGTGGATTACAAATGGATGCTACGAGGAGCCTGGGACCCTGGAGCTGGTGAGTATAATTTATTCAACAGGTACCCCTTGGATTCTACAGGAGAAGAGGACCGACCTGCGTGGGGCCATAGGTAAGTATGTTTGTATGTTTGTGTGGATGTATGTAATAAATCTTTACTTTCAAGGTGTGTGTGTCTTGTCTTTTTTTGGGTATTTTTTTAGTAGTAGTACTACAGGTACCAGCGGGCCCGTTTTTCCGCCGCATGCTGGTACTTGTGGTTCTCCAAGTACCAGCATGCGGGGGAGGCTTGCTGGGCCTTGTAGTACTGCTACTAAAAACAATATCTTTTCATTTTCACTAAAGGCTATCAGCCCCCCATCCACAGCCAATTGGATGGGGGGGACAGCCTCGGGCTTCACCCCAGGCCCTTGGGTGGCTGGGGGGGGGAACCCCTTGATTGAAGGGGTCCCCACTCCCCCAGGGTACCCCGGCCAGGGGTGACTAGTTGGATATTTGATGCCACGGCCGCAGGGCACTATATAAAAGTGACCCCCGGCTGTGGCATTATCTGTCCAGCTAGTGGAGCCCGGTGCTGGTTTTAAAAATACGGGGGACCCCTACTCTTTTTGTCCCCCGTATTTTTGGAACCAGGACCAGGCGCAGAGCCCGATGCTGGTTGCTTAAATATGGGGGAACCCCTGTCATTTTTGTCCCCATATTTCTGCAACCAGGATCGGCTCAAAGAGCCCGAGGCTGGTTATGCTTAGGAGGGGGGACCCCACGCAATTTTTTTAAAGAAAATAACCACTTTCCCACCCCTTCCCACTGATATAGATGCACGGATCTCATGGATCCCTGCATGCCTATACAATCACGGATTAAAAAAGCAGGTCTGTTTTTTTTTAGCACTTTTTTACGAGTTGTAATTTTTCACGGCAGTGTTTTATTTTTTTTTGCTTTGCACTTCTTAGTAAATGACCGAGATTCATACTTAAACAGCCGCGTTTTGACCGATGGTGTATTCATTCGTAATTATTTTCATGGACTACCCAAAAATTACGAATGCCCTCATCACTGCCGTGATTTGAGTTTAGTAAATTACCGAGATGACACTTTGATGAAAAAACGGCATCTCGGTCAAAATCGGGACCTTAGTAAATATACCCCATTATGTGTAACTGGCACTATACTTGGGAACATTATATGTAACTGGCACTATAATGGGCGACATTATGTGTAACGGGCACTATACTGGGGGACAGTATGTGTAACGGGCACTATACTGGGAGACATTATGTGTGATGGGCACTATACTGGGGGACATGTGTAATGGGCACTATTCTGGGAGACATTATGTGTAACTACCACTATACTGGGGAACATTATGTGTAACTGGCACTATACTGGGGACATTATGTGTAACGGGTACTATACTGGGGGACATTATGTCTAACGGGCACTATAGTGAGAGACATTATGTGTAACTGGCACTATATTGGTGGACATTATGTGTAACTGGCACTATACTGGGGAGATTATGTGTAACGGGCACTATACTGGGGACATTATGTGTAACGGGCACTATACTGGGAGACATTATGTGTAACTGGCACTATACTGGGGACATTATGTGTAACTGGCACTATACTGGGGTACATTATGTGTAACAGGCACTATACTGAGGGACATTATGTGTAACTGGCACTATACTGGGGACATTATGTGTAACTGGCACAATACTTGGGGCATAATGTATAACTGGCACAATACTTGGGGCATTATGTGTAACTTGCATGATAAATAAAAATATTCCAAAATACAGAATAATTGTCACAATCCTGACTGTAGGTTTATATTTGGTGACTTACCCCTGCCATCTGTCCTGGATCCTGTGTCTTTTCACTCACGGAGTTAAACAGCTTGTCAGCACTATGAGTTTTCCTGAGTTCTCTGCCTGAGAGGTAATCAGCTCCACCTGTGGTGATCTCCTGTGTGAGGCTGAATTCAGTAATCTAAAAGCAAGCATCCTGTGTTTTGCAGAAGTCCAGGCTTCAGTGTTCTCTTGGCCTGCTAGGCCTCATTCTACATCACAGCCTTGGCTAGAGTAGTCACATGACAGTGACATCACCTAATCCTGCCCACCAATCATCAAGGACCAGGAAGTATAAATCAGGAGGCTGAGTTGGAATCTGGGCCAGTTCCTTGTGTCACATACAGCCTTGTGTGGGTCTTAAGCTGAGCTCCCTAAAGGTAACCTTTGTACCTAAGTTCCTGTGGAAACTCTGTTCCCTTGTTACCGTTTGGTTTATTTGTGTGTTGCCATTTGATTTCACCATTTCCCTGAGTCTCAATGTAAAGGTACAGCTGCAATGTTTCGTCTTAAAGGCACAGTACTGAATTCCGTGTTCTCCACTGAAAACCACAGCTGTCGTGTTTCAGTTTTACTACTGTTGTAGTTGGGATCTCCAGGGCTCAGTACCTCGTGCCTCAGCATCTCCGTGCTTCCAGCATCTCCGTGCCTCAGCATCTCCGTGCCTCAGCACCTCCGTGCTTCCAGCACCTCAGTATCTCCGTGACTCAGCATCTCCGTGCCTCAGCACCTCAGTGCCTCAGCATCTCCGTGCCTCAGTGCCTCAGCACCTCCGTGCTTCCAGCATCTCCGTGCCTCAGCATCTCCGTGCCTCAGCACCTCCGTGCTTCCAGCACCTCAGTATCTCCGTGACTCAGCATCTCCGTGCCTCAGCATCTCCGTGCCTCAGTGCCTCAGCACCTCCGTGCTTCCAGCACCTCCGTGCATCGGTACCTCCGTGCCTCCCTACCTCCGTGCCTCCCTACCTCCGTGCCTCAGTACCTCCGTGCCTCAGTACCTCCGTGCTTCCAGCACCTCCGTGCCACTGCACCTCCGTGCCACTGCACCTCCGTGCCACAGCACCTCCGTGCCTCAGTACCTCCGTGCCTCAGCATCTCCGTGCTTCCAGCACCTCCGTGCCTCAGTGCCTCCACGCACCTCAGTGCCTCCACGCAGCTCAGTGCCTCCACGTACCTCGGTGCCTCCACGTACCTCAGTGTCTCCAAGCACCTCAGTGTCTCCAAGCACCTCAGTGTCCGCAAGCACCTCAGTGTCCGCAAGCACCTCAGTGTCCGCAAGCACCTCAGTGTCTCCAAGCACCCCGTGCCCTTTAGCACAATTATACCTGGTATTCTTCACTGATTCATCAGTGCCTTTCCAGTTCTGTCTTTCAGGAGACCTTCAGCATGCCTCCTGTCTGCCGACCTAATCCTGCATGAGGAGAACCTAGATTCGGCCATCTCTGCTGCGGTTCCTCTTCCCAGTCACCGGAAGAGACCCAGAGTCCACAACAGTCCCAAACCAGGTCAGTGGTAGTATTCATATAATCCTCCAGTCGCCCGCACAGACTTCACTAACACCGGGTTCACAAAACATTAGTCTTGACAGTAGGAACTGGCCCCATGGACCCGGCCGAAAGTGTTTGTCTGACGCATGACCTCCTAAGCAATATTGCAGGACGCTTGGAAGGTCTGGAGTCGACTCAGCATCGATTGGCACAGTGTCTGCAGCGGAATTCGTCCTCCAGAGATTCTATGACCTTCTGCTCTAAGACTCCTGACCAACTGCAGATTTTCTACCAGATGTTACTACAGTTACAAGAACTTTTGCCTAGTATTCTCTCTGTGATGCCTGATCTCCTCAGGAATACTACCAACGTTGTTGATCCTGTTTTGTCCCATCCAGTTAATAGAGTCTCTTCCTCTGCGCAAGGGAAAGTTTTTCATCAGAGCTATCCACGGCCCAAGCTCTCTGAAGCTGAACGTCAGCGGCGTAAGGAGCTACATCTCTGTCTTTACTGTGGAAATTCTGGTCATTTTGTTAAAGACTGCATTCTTCGCAAGCCAGGTAATAGTGACAAATCTCAGTATCATAGTGCTCATGTCTACAAGTCATCCACAGTATCCGATCCTTTTGCTGTTGACGGGGGTATCAAGAAGGCTACTCTTCTGAGAGAGACTCAAATTTATGACTGGGGTCCGGTGGTTAAAAGACCTTATCCCAAGTTGGGTGTCCAGAGAAGAATGTTCAAGCCATTTACAGTCACAGAGGAGTCCGTGTCCACAGCCCCAGGAGGGGCGTCTTCAGAGCGTCCAGCCCCAGGAGGGGCGTCTTCAGAGCGTCCAGCCCCAGGAGGGGCGTCTTCAGAGCGTCCAGCCCCAGTGAGTCTACAGAGTGCTGCCCAGCCAGAGAGTCTACAGAGTGCTGCCCAGCCAGAGAGTCTACAGAGTGCTGCCCAGCCAGAGAGTCTACAGAGTGCTGCCCAGCCAGAGAGTCTACAGAGTGCTGCCCAACCAGAGAGTCTACAGAGTGCTGCCCAGCCAGAGAGTCTACAGAGTGCTGCCCAGCCAGAGAGTCTACAGAGTGCTGCCCAGCCAGAGAGTCTACAGAGTGCTGCCCAGCCAGAGATTCTACAGAGTGCTGCCCAGCCAGAGATTCTACAGAGTGCTGCCCAGCCAGAGATTCTACAGAGTGCTGCCCAGCCAGAGATTCTACAGAGTGCTGCCCAGCCAGAGATTCTACAGAGTGCTGCCCAGCCAGAGATTCTACAGAGTGCTGCCCAGCCAGAGATTCTACAGAGTGCTGCCCAGCCAGAGATTCTACAGAGTGCTGCCCAGCCCCGTGAAGAGGGGGCTCTTGCCTCAGCCCAGCCCCGTGAAGAGGGGGCTCTTGCCTCAGCCCAGCCCCGTGAAGAGGGGGCTCTTGCCTCAGCCCAGCCCCGTGAAGAGGGGGCTCTTGCCTCAGCCCAGCCCCGTGAAGTGGGGGCTCTTGCCTCAGCCCAGCCCTGTGAAGAAAGGGCTCAGCCCGTCCCGGTTCCAGCCGGTCCAGCAACACTCCAGGCCCTGCCTGGTCAGTCCGTCCCGGTTCCAGCCGGTCCAGCAATACTCCAGGCTCCGCCTGGTCAGTCCGTCCCGGTTCCAGCCGGTCCAGCAATACTCCAGGTTCTGCCTGGTCAGTCCGTCCCGGTTACAGCCGGTCCAGCAATACTCCAGGACCAGCCTGGTCCGTCTCCTTTGGCTCCAGCCAATTCAAGTATCCTCGGATCCAATCCAGTCCTACTCGTCCAGCCAAAGCTTTCTTCAGTTTCATCCTCTAAGCCTGCCAAAGATAGTCCAAGTATCTCCTTCCGTAGGAATCCGACCATTCAGGTTGGTCATGTAGGAGTCTCTCCTAGCTCAATACTAAGTTCTCCGCCAAAGAATTTAAAGTTACAGTGCACTTCTAGGTCATTTTCAAACTGTGTATCTAAAGGAGATTCGTATTTTCCGTTAGACTTGGACTCAGACTCTGAATTTGATCCAGTTTATGATGCTACTCCTTTCCTGGGAGGTGCTGTTCCTTCCTGTTATGCTTCCATGCATGAAGAGGTTCCAGAATCACCAAAAAGCTCTACAGGTCTCTGTATGAAAAGTCCTCGTTATGGAACAAGATTTAATTTAAGCCTCAGTGGAGTGCTAGCTTCGAAAGCACAATCTTCTCTCACTACAAAACGAGGAGAGGAACCTTCTACAGTTTATTCCTCAGTCCTTTCGGATGAAGGAAATTCCAGTCTTGTCTATGATGGATGGTCTACCTGTTCTGAAGATGAAGATCAGGAAGACTTCTAAAGAATCCAGCTTAAGTTTTGTTCTGGACCCTCTGGTTTCCACTTTTTAGAAGCTTTGTGTACAAGTTATTCATCAAGTTCCTCTAAGATTCAAGATGGGTGTCCGGAGTCCACCCTTGAAGAGGGGGATACTGTCACAATCCTGACTGTAGGTTTATATTTGGTGACTTACCCCTGCCATCTGTCCTGGATCCTGTGTCTTTTCACTCACGGAGTTAAACAGCTTGTCAGCACTATGAGTTTTCCTGAGTTCTCTGCCTGAGAGGTAATCAGCTCCACCTGTGGTGATCTCCTGTGTGAGGCTGAATTCAGTAATCTAAAAGCAAGCATCCTGTGTTTTGCAGAAGTCCAGGCTTCAGTGTTCTCTTGGCCTGCTAGGCCTCATTCTACATCACAGCCTTGGCTAGAGTAGTCACATGACAGTGACATCACCTAATCCTGCCCACCAATCATCAAGGACCAGGAAGTATAAATCAGGAGGCTGAGTTGGAATCTGGGCCAGTTCCTTGTGTCACATACAGCCTTGTGTGGGTCTTAAGCTGAGCTCCCTAAAGGTAACCTTTGTACCTAAGTTCCTGTGGAAACTCTGTTCCCTTGTTACCGTTTGGTTTATTTGTGTGTTGCCATTTGATTTCACCATTTCCCTGAGTCTCAATGTAAAGGTACAGCTGCAATGTTTCGTCTTAAAGGCACAGTACTGAATTCCGTGTTCTCCACTGAAAACCACAGCTGTCGTGTTTCAGTTTTACTACTGTTGTAGTTGGGATCTCCAGGGCTCAGTACCTCGTGCCTCAGCATCTCCGTGCTTCCAGCATCTCCGTGCCTCAGCATCTCCGTGCCTCAGCACCTCCGTGCTTCCAGCACCTCAGTATCTCCGTGACTCAGCATCTCCGTGCCTCAGCACCTCAGTGCCTCAGCATCTCCGTGCCTCAGTGCCTCAGCACCTCCGTGCTTCCAGCATCTCCGTGCCTCAGCATCTCCGTGCCTCAGCACCTCCGTGCTTCCAGCACCTCAGTATCTCCGTGACTCAGCATCTCCGTGCCTCAGCATCTCCGTGCCTCAGTGCCTCAGCACCTCCGTGCTTCCAGCACCTCCGTGCATCGGTACCTCCGTGCCTCCCTACCTCCGTGCCTCAGTACCTCCGTGCCTCAGTACCTCCGTGCTTCCAGCACCTCCGTGCCACTGCACCTCCGTGCCACAGCACCTCCGTGCCACAGCACCTCCGTGCCTCAGTACCTCCGTGCCTCAGCATCTCCGTGCTTCCAGCACCTCAGTATCTCCGTGACTCAGCATCTCCGTGCCTCAGCATCTCCGTGCCTCAGTGCCTCAGCACCTCCGTGCTTCCAGCACCTCCGTGCATCGGTACCTCCGTGCCTCCCTACCTCCGTGCCTCAGTACCTCCGTGCCTCAGTACCTCCGTGCTTCCAGCACCTCCGTGCCACTGCACCTCCGTGCCACAGCACCTCCGTGCCACAGCACCTCCGTGCCTCAGTACCTCCGTGCCTCAGCATCTCCGTGCTTCCAGCACCTCCGTGCCTCAGTGCCTCCACGCACCTCAGTGCCTCCACGCAGCTCAGTGCCTCCACGTACCTCGGTGCCTCCACGTACCTCAGTGTCTCCAAGCACCTCAGTGTCCGCAAGCACCTCAGTGTCCGCAAGCACCTCAGTGTCCGCAAGCACCTCAGTGTCCGCAAGCACCTCAGTGTCTCCAAGCACCCCGTGCCCTTTAGCACAATTATACCTGGTATTCTTCACTGATTCATCAGTGCCTTTCCAGTTCTGTCTTTCAGGAGACCTTCAGCATGCCTCCTGTCTGCCGACCTAATCCTGCATGAGGAGAACCTAGATTCGGCCATCTCTGCTGCGGTTCCTCTTCCCAGTCACCGGAAGAGACCCAGAGTCCACAACAGTCCCAAACCAGGTCAGTGGTAGTATTCATATAATCCTCCAGTCGCCCGCACAGACTTCACTAACACCGGGTTCACAAAACCTTAGTCTTGACAATAATCTATTATCCAAAATGATCCTGTGCCAATCATTTTGGATAAGAGATACTGGATATATATATATATATATATATATATATATATATATATATATATACACCTTACTTTGTTGTTATGGATTAAAATCCTCTTTTTGCACGTTATCTGCTGGGATCAATTCTCTGAGTGCCGCCGCATGTTTCTGTTCGCTGTGTATATATATATATATATATATATATATATATATATACACGTGTATATATATTAGTGATTAGCGGGTTCCCCCCCGAACTTCACCCTTTTTACATGGGTCCGAGCCATACTCGGATTCTCCCGTATGGCTCGGGTAACCCGAGCGCGCCCGAACGTCATCATCCAGCTGTCGGATTCTCGCGAGATTCGGATTCTATATAAGCAGCCGCGCGTCGCTGCCATTTTCACTCGTGCATTGGAAATGTTAGGGAGAGGACGTGGCTGGCGTCCTCTCCGTTTATGTTGATGCATTGCAAATATTTTGTGCTTGCTTATTACTTAATTGTGGGGACTGGGGAGCAGCTGTATATAGGAGGAGTACAGTACAGTGCAGAGTTTTGCTGACAGTGACCACCAGTAATACGTTGTCTGCCTGAAAAACACTCCATATCTGTGCTCAGTGTGCTGCATATATCTGTGCTCACACTGCTTAATTGTGGGGACTGGGGAGCAACTGTATTATAAAGCAGGAGTACAGTGCAGAGTTTTGCTGACAGTGACCACCAGTATACGTTGTCTGCCTGAAAAACACTCCATATCTGTGCTCAGTGTGCTGCTTTATTGTGGGGACTGGGGACCACCAGTATAATATTATATAGGAGGAGTACAGTGCAGAGTTTTGCTTACCAGTGACCACCAGTATATAATATATAGCATTACGGTACAGTAGGCCACTGCTGTACCTACCTCTGTGTCGTCATTAAGTATACTATCCATCTACATTCTATACCTGTGGAGCATTTTAGTTTTGCAGTTTGCTGACACAGTGACCACCAGTATATATAGCAGTACGGTACGGAAGGCCACTGCTGTACCTACCTCTGTGTCGTCATTAAGTATACTATCCATCTACATTCTATACCTGTGGTGCATTTTAGTTTTGCAGTTTGCTGACACAGTGACCACCAGTATATATAGTAGTACGGTACGGAAGGCCACTGCTGTACCTACCTCTGTGTCGTCATTAAGTATACTATCCATCTACACTCTATACCTGTGGTGCATTTTAGTTTTGCAGTTTGCTGACACAGTGACCACCAGTATACTATATATAGCAGTACGGTACGGAAGGCCACTGCTGTACCTACCTCTGTGTCGTCATTAAGTATACTATCCATCTACATTCTATACCTGTGGTGCATTTTAGTTTTGCAGTTTGCTGACACAGTGACCACCAGTATATATAGCAGTACGGTACGGAAGGCCACTGCTGTACCTACCTCTGTGTCGTCAAGTATACTATCCATCCATACCTGTGGTGCTTTTCAGTTTTGCACAGTTTGCTGACCACTAGTATATAATATATAGCTTTACGGTACAGTAGGCCACTGCTCTACCTACCTCTGTGTCGTCAAGTATACTAGCTTAGTCACACAGCGACCTTGGTGCGCCTCTTTTTTTCTTTGCATCATGTGCTGTTTGGGGACAATTTTTCTGAAGTGCCATCCTGTCTGACACTGCAGTGCCACTCCTAGATGGGCCAGGTGTTTGTGTCGGCCACTTGTGTCGCTTATCTTAGTCACACAGCGACCTTGGTGCGCCTCTTTTTTTCTTTGCATCATGTGCTGTTTGGGGACAATTTTTCTGAAGTGCCATCCTGTCTGACACTGCAGTGCCACTCCTAGATGGGCCAGGTGTTCGTGTCGGCCACTTGTGTCGCTTAGCTTAGTCACACAGCGACCTTGGTGCGCCTCTTTTTTTCTTTGCATCATGTGCTGTTTGGGGACAATTTTTTTGAAGTGCCATCCTGTCTGACACTGCAGTGCCACTCCTAGATGGGCCAGGTGTTTGTGTCGGCCACTTGTGTCGCTTATCTTAGTCACACAGCGACCTTGGTGCGCCTCTTTTTTTCTTTGCATCATGTGCTGTTTGGGGACAATTTTTCTGAAGTGCCATCCTGTCTGACACTGCAGTGCCACTCCTAGATGGGCCAGGTGTTCGTGTCGGCCACTTGTGTCGCTTAGCTTAGTCACACAGCGACCTTGGTGCGCCTCTTTTTTTCTTTGCATCATGTGCGGTTTGGGGACAATTTTTTTGAAGTGCCATCCTGTCTGACACTGCAGTGCCACTCCTAGATGGGCCAGGTGTTCGTGTCGGCCACTTGTGTCGCTTAGCTTAGTCACACAGCTACCTTGGTGCGCCTCTTTTTTTCTTTGCATCATGTGCTGTTTGGGGACAATTTTTTTGAAGTGCCATCCTGTCTGACACTGCAGTGCCACTCCTAGATGGGCCAGGTGTTTGTGTCGGCCACTTGTGTCGCTTATCTTAGTCACACAGCGACCTTGGTGCGCCTCTTTTTTTCTTTGCATCATGTGCTGTTTGGGGACAATTTTTTTGAAGTGCCATCCTGCCTGACACTGCAGTGCCACTCCTAGATGGGCCAGGTGTTTGTGTCGGCCACTTGTGTCGCTTATCTTAGTCACACAGCAACCTTGGTGCGCCTCTTTTTTTCTTTGCATCATGTGCTGTTTGGGGGCAATTTTTTTGAAGTGCCATCCTGCCTGACACTGCAGTGCCACTCCTAGATGGGCCAGGTGTTTGTGTCGGCCACTTGTGTCGCTTAGCTTAGTCACACAGCGACCTTGGTGCGCCTCTTTTTTTCTTTGCATCATGTGCTGTTTGGGGACAATTTTTTTGAAGTGCCATCCTGCCTGACACTGCAGTGCCACTCCTAGATGGGCCAGGTGTTTGTGTCGGCCACTTGTGTCGCTTAGCTTAGCCATCCAGCAACCTCGGTGCAAATTTTAGGACTAAAAATAATATTGTGAGGTGTTCAGAATAGACTGGAAATGAGTGGAAATTATGGTTATTGTGGTTAATAATACTATGGGATCAAAATGACCCCCAAATTCTATGATTTAAGCTGTTTTTTAGGTTGTTTTTTTTAAAAACACCCGAATCCAAAACACACCCGAATCCGACAAAAAAATTTCGGTGAGGATTTGCCAAAATGCGTCCGAATCCAAAACACGGCCGCGGAACCGAATCCAAAACCAAAACACAAAACCTGAAAAATGTCCGATGCACATCACTTATATATATATATATATATATATAAAGAGCAAGTTCAGGCGGCACTCCACGGATTTTCAACACCAAAAAAGACAGCTACACAGGCTTGAATGTCAACGTTTCAGGTGCTGTTTAATCACACCTTTCGTCAGGATACAAACACAGAGAATACAACATACCTTATATAGATCACCCAGTGTCCAGACGCCTGAACTTGCTCTGTGTATCTGCTCTGTTTGGACCGAGGGAGGGCACCCAGGTATTTAATTAAGCTATTTGGAGTGCCGGTCATACTGGAATTTTATATATAGAATAAAAAATAGTGTATTAACAGTAGCGCTCTCCAGCCACCAAGTTTGAATTAAAACACGTCTATACAGCAGCAGCAAAACACTTCTCTCTCTCGTCACGAGAGAGAGAAGTGTTTTGCTGCTGTTTACACAGACCTAAGCAAAGGGAGGGTGAAGGATCCCTCCATTCCCTCAGGGTGAATCAGTTTCCTTGATTTTTTCACTCCTGGCGTTTTAATTCAAACTTGGTGGCTGGAGAGCGCTACTGTTAATACACTATTTTTTATTCTGTATCTGTTTCTTGTGTGTGGGGTGGATTCACACACGTGTGTATTGTGTAGCTGCACCTCAGTCTTGTGCGCACGGAATCTGAAAACCTTTTGCTGCTTGTTTGAATTTTATATATATATATATATATATATATATGTGTAATATATTTATTTTTCTTGTGGCCCACACAAGACTTAGACCTTGATAATTCAGCCCAGATGGGATTTTGAGTTTGACATGCCTGATATAGACTTTACTGCACCTCCTAAATCTGAACTTTTTAACTCTAGACCAATCATTCGCCATTATAATGCCCATGCTAATATCCTATAGATATATGATACGATCCACAAAGATGTGTATTGTACATTGTCCTACAGATTTATCAGTATGTGGTGCTCTGTTAAAATAAAATAACTGATGTGAATGTAGAAAAAATATACTATTTTACACGTCTTGTTTGCTTCCTCACAGACTCAACTTTTTGACATTACTTTCACAATAATCTGGAAGGGTGACATGCATGGAGCTATCACCTTGCAAGTCACTACATGCAGACAAGTTCCTACCCGTGAGTGCGGATCTCTGGAATAGACAGGATTGATAAGGGAACAATATTTCAATAAAATAAGAGAATTGATACCATCTCTGGAAGGCATTGGCAATACTAACATCTCCAGGATGGGGAGGGGGGGGGGGGGGGTTAACATTCAATTGAGGGCCACAATCAATGTCTTCCTTGGGGCCCCGTAAGATCTTAATTTAGCTCTGCGTCCAAACTTTCTCAATTTGGGATTAACAGTTCTGATCGTGGATAAAGAGTGATTACACTAATCCTCATTATTACTAGGCTGGTCAAAAATAAATACTGCATATTACTGCTATTTATGTTCAGTAGAAAAATAGTGACAGAGAGAGGGAAAAAAAGAAGAGAATTAGAGGGAGATATATATGAAAAGAGAAAGAGAGAGAGAGGTAAACTTTACTTGGGTGATAAAAAATGCAACAACCTTTACTAATGACCATGGGCAGGGCCGGTTCTACACCTTGTGGCGCCCAGTGCGAAAGTTTCCACTGCCCCCCCCCCCCCCCACGGCAAAACAGTTTGTGCACGCAAAAGAAATAGGGCGTGGCCTCATAGGGGAGGGGCGTGGCCACAGTTATGCTCCCAGTAGCTGTGCCCCCAGATTTGCCCCAAGTAGTTGTGCCCCCAGTTGATTTGCCCCCAGCAGTTGTGCCCCCTGTTGCTTTGCCCCCAGCAGTTGTGCCCCCTGTTGCTTTGCCCCCGGCAGTTGTGCCCCCTCTTTCTTTGCCCCCGGCAGTTGTGCCCCCTCTTTCTTTGCCCCCAGTAGTTGTGCCCCATTTCTTTGCCCCCAGCAGCTGTGCCCCCTCTTTCTTTGCCCCCAGTAGTTGTGCCCCCTCTTTCTTTGCCCCCAGTAGTTGTGCACCCTCTTGCTTTGCCCCCAGTAGTTGTGCCCCGTTTCTTTGCCCCCAGCAGCTGTGCCCCCTCTTTCTTTGCCCCCAGTAGTTGTGCCCCCTCTTTCTTTGCCCCCAGTAGTTGTGCCCCCTCTTTCTTTGCCCCCCGTAGTTGTGCCCCCTCTTTCTTTGCCCCCAGTAGTTGTGCCCCGTTTCTTTGCCCCCAGTAGTTGTGCACACACAAAAATAAAAAAAAACAATACTTACCACTGCCCCGCTCCTGCTTCCCGATCGCTGCTGCTGCTCCGTCTGGCCGCCGGCTTCTCTCTATGGGAGAGACGTCATGACGTCTCTCCCATAGCAGCGCCACACAGACACTAGAGGTCAATACTGACCTCTAGTGTCTGTCGCTGGAGCCGGCTGCAGCGGATGCCCACACAGCCCATGGCGTCCGCTGCAGCTGGGGGGTGCGGGCAGGCGGCGGTGCCTGCGGCCGCGCCACCAGGCCGCAGCACCCCAGGCGCAGGCACTGCTTGCCTGCACCAAGGACCGTTCCTGACCGTGGGGCATATTCCTTATCCTTTAAATGATACAATTTCTATACTCCACAGGAGATGTAGAAATTGTGACATTCCTCAAACTCCAGAAAAGTTTTTTTCCGGAGTCTGAACGTGAAACTGTTCGCCATCCTGAGATGGCGAACAGCTTCCGAATCTCTTCACAAGCTGCTGTTTACACGGCAGCTTGTGAAGCAGAGGAGGGGGGTGCAGGCCAGCCAGATCAACATATCGCGGGAAGGAGGTGGGTGTGGGGCGGTCACCGCTGAGTCGGCCAGCCCCGGGCAGCCAGACCAACATGCCGCGGGTGGGAGGTGACTGCTTCCCATTGTCACTGGCCTCTAAAGAAATGATAAGCTACACGCCGATGAATACTGGCTCCGCCCATGTATAATGACATTGCTTACACACAGTGGCTACATCCACTACATGTAAGAAATTGCTGCCTGAATTTTAGAGCAATCAGAGGTGTAGAAAAAGTCACAATTACTCTAACAAGTGTCTTACAGGTATTTAATAAACAAGACCAGATTAAACCTGCGGAAATGAAAATTCCTTAGCTGCATGTTCCAGCTGGAATAGAGGCCCTCATTCCGAGTCGTTCACTCGGTAATTTTCATCGCATCGCAGTGAAATTCCGCTTAGTACGCATGCGCAATATTCGCACTGCGACTGCGCCAAGTAATTTTACAATGAAGATAGTATTTTTACTCACGGCTTTTTCTTCGCTCCGGCGATCGTAGTGTGATTGACAGGAAATGGGTGTTACTGGGCGGAAACACGGCGTTTTAGGGGCGTGTGGATAAAAACGCTACCGTTTCCGGAAAAAACGCAGGAGTGGCCGGAGAAACGGGGGAGTGTCAGGGCGAACGCTGGGTGTGTTTATGACGTCAAACCAGGAACGACAAGCACTGAACTGATCGCAGATGCCGAGTAAGTCTGAAGCTACTCTGAAACTGCTAAGTAGTTTGTAATCGCAATATTGCGAATACATCGGTCGCAATTTTAAGAAGCTAAGATACACTCCCAGTAGGCGTAGGCTTAGCGTGAGCAACTCTGCTAAATTCGCCTTGCGAGCGATCAACTCGGAATGAGGGCCAGAGTTCCATCAGGTCCCATATAATAAGTACAGTGTGACTATTCTGCCTTGATATACAGTAAGTAGCATTTGCATTTATATTGCATTTATTATATCACCAGGATCCCATACCATTAAACAGTCTTCCCCGCAATGAATGCAGTCTTTGAAGCAAAAGGCAATCTGTGCTTTGCACAGGTTATGGGTTGATGATGGCAGATATGAGAGGATTGTTGAAATTCTTGTTGCTGTAACATGGAAATACTGTACAAGTTCTACAGCAGAGCATTATCCCAGTGTCGCTATAAGTAAAGGTACAGTATTAGAAGGACAGTAGGTTTCTATTAAACAGAAAATACTTTTATATTTTACTTTTCTGCAGTGGTTGGTTCTAGACCTTGTGGCGCCCAGGGCGAAAGTTTCCTGTGTTCCCCTCCCCCCTCCACGGTAAAATAGAGTTGGTGCTCGTCGAAGGCTCGCAATCAAAAATAGGGGCGTGGCTTCTTCAGAGGGAAGGGGCATGGGCATGGCCACAGTTATCCCCCTGTTCTTGTGCCCCCCTGTAGCTGTGCCCCTAGTTGTTGTAGTAGATGTGCCCCCAGTAGCTGTACTCACAGCAGCTGTGCCCCCAGTAGATTTGCCCCCCAGTAGCTGTGCCCCCTGTAGCTGTGACCCCCAGTAGATTTGCCCCAGTAGCTGTGCCCCCTGTAGTAGTGCCCCCAGTAGCTGTGCCCCCAGTTGATTTGCCTCCAGTAGCTGTTCCACCTGTAGCAGTGGCCCCAGTAGCTGTGCCCCCCCTTGATTTGCCCCAGTAGCTGTTCCCCCTGTAGCAGTGCCCCCTGCAGTAGTGCCCCCAGTATGTGCCCCCTGTAGTTGTGCCCCTAGTAGTTGCACCCCCTGTAGATTTGCCCCCAGTAGCTGTGCCCCCTGTAGTAGTGCCTCAGTAGCTGTGCCCCCAGTTGATTTACCCCCAGTAGCTGTTCCCCCTGTAGCACTGCCCCTTGTAGTAGTGCCCCCAGTATGTGCTCCCTGTAGATTTGCCCCCAGTAGCTGTGCCCCCAGTAGCTGTGCCCCCTGTAGCAGTGTCCCCTGTAGTAGTGCCCCCAGTAGCTGTGCACCCAGTTGATTACCCCCAGTAGCTGTTCCCCCGTAGCAGTGCCCTCTGTAATAGTGCCCCCAGTATGTGCCCCCTGTAGTAGTGCCCCTAATAGTTGTGCCCCCTGTAGTAGCGCCGCTTGTAAACAAGAAAAACAAACAAAAAAAACAATACTTACCAGCCCTGCTCCTGCTTCCGGACTGCTGCTGCTGCCGTCTCTGGCCGCTGCCGGCTCCTCTCTATGGGAGAGACGTCATGACGTCTCTCCCATAGCAGCGCCGCACTGACACTAGGGGTCAATTATCACCTTTAGCGTCAGTCAGCGACGTCGGCTGCAGCGGGCGCCCACACAGTCCATGGCGCCTGCTGCAGCCAGGGAGAGGGGGTCAGGAGGCTCTTGCCACAGCGGCGGCGCCGCCCTCAGGGTAGCGCTGCCCCGGGCAAAAAGCCTGCTTGCCCATGGCAAGAGCCACTACCGGTTGGGGGAATGCATGGAGTCCCACTAGTGTTCCCCCCAGCCAACTGAGCCAGTATTCAATGCAGGCACCATTCTTAGGTACTCGTTTGCCAAATGATGTAATTTCACTGTACTGTACTTATTGATAAGTCCCTGAGGGAAGACAATATGACAGCTACCTTGTACAAGCGGATAATTAACTAATTAACTGTTTATGGACCATCGAGACAAAAAAAAAAAAGTGAAATTTTCTTCTGTCTGTACGTTCCGGCATCACACAAAAACTACTGTATGAATCTGGATCGCGTTTTCACAATTGTATAGCTTAGTGACCTAGAAAGAGACTGAGGTATATATTATCTCGATCTGACATCAGGGAGAGGAGCAATAAAGGAACAAACAGACGCCTGACACTTGGTGCGTGCAGTGTGCAGACTCCTCAAGTCCAAAATGACTACACAGTATGATGAAATGATTAAACTCACTTAGTGCAGCTGGACTTCCAGTGTACAGCACTGCACTGAAAGTTGGTGTTCCGGTCATGCTTGTGCGGAACTTGATTCTGCCCAAGTTATACAATAGAACCCAACTTGAAGTGACTGCTCTGCAGAGGAACCTAATTGAGGCAGTGATTCTAAAGGGAGACTGTTTATACCACATATAGCCCCATATCCACATAAATTTTTCTTTTCAGTCCAAGCCCCTGCAGTTCCTGTAAGCATCTGCTTTGCTATGGCGATCAACAAGTCACATGGGCAAACACTCAGGGCTGCAGGCGTACATCTTAGGGCCAGCTGCTTCTTCCATGGGAAGCTTTACGTGGCTTGCTCACATGTCAGTAGCCCCAAGCATCTTTTTGTATTAGTTCCTGAAGAAAAAATAGGATTTTAATTACCTACCAGTAAATCCTTTTCTCATAGTCCGTAGAGGATGCTGGGGTTCACATTAGTACCATGGGGTATAGACAAGTCCACTAGGAGCCATTGGCAATTTAAGAGTTTGAGAGTGTGGGCTGGGTCCTCCCTCTGTGCCCCTCCTACCAGACTCAGTCTAGAAACTGTGCCCGAGTAGACGGACATCTTCGAGAGAAGGATTACACAGATAGTGGCGAGATTCACACCAGCTCACACACAAGGCAACCCAAGCTAACTAGCTTGAAACATCAGCAACAGCTGAACAGGATTACTTACCAAGTAACAAAACAGTACTTACCAATAACTAAGCTGTACTGAACTAAATAACCACTGCAGGATCACGAAGCGCTGGGCGGGCGCCCAGCATCCTTTAAGGACTACGAGAAAAGGATTTACCGGTAGGTAATTAAAATTCTATTTTCTCTTACGTCCTAGAGGATGCTGGGGTCAACATATACATTTGGATGTACCAAAGCTCCCAGAACAGGAGGGAGAGCGCGGAGGCTCCTGCAGAATCAATTGACCAAACTTTAGGTCCTCAGAGGCCAAATTATAGAACCTGTAGAACTTTGCGAACGTGTTCGACCCTGACCAAGTAGCTGCTCGGCAGAGTTGTAAAGCCGAGAAACCCCGGGCAGCCGCCCAGGAAGAACCCACCTTACGAGTAGAGTGGGCCTTAACAGACGTAGGACACCAGAGGAGCGAAATCCTGGCCTTTGGCGACAGACGTATTCTCTGGTGCATGTGAAGATGGGATCCCAACCACTTGTCCAGGAGATCCAGTTGGAAGGACCGAGCATGAAACCTCCCATACTGCAGCGCTTCATAAGAGGCCACCGTTTTCCCCAGGAGGCGAATGCACTGATGAATCGACACCCGGGCTGGCTTCAGGACATCCCGGACCATTGCTTGAATCAACAAAGCTTTGTCCTCTGGAAGGAACACCCTCTGCACCTCCGTGTCGAGGATCATTCCCAGAAAGGACAACCTCCTGGTTGGTTCCAAATGTGATTTGTGAAGATTCAGGATCCAACCATGTTCCCTGAGAAGCTGGGTCATGAGAGCTATGGACTGTAGCAGCTTCTCCTTAAATGATGCCTTTATCAGCAGATCGTCCAGATATGGAATTATGTTCACCCCATGTCTGCGGAGGAGAACCATAATTTCCGCCATCACCTTGGTGAAAACACTCGGTGCTGTAGAGAGGACGAAAGGCAGGGCCTGGAACTGAAAATGACTGTCCAACAGTGCGAATCGTAGATAAGCTAGATGCGGCAGCCAAATCGGAATGTGGCGGTACGCATCCTTGATATCCTGGGATACCAGGAATTCCCCCTCCTCCAGACCTGATATCACTGCCCTAAGAGACTCCATTTTGTACTTGAACTCCCTCAGAAAGGGGTTTAGTGATTTTAAGTTCAGAATGGGCCTGACCGAACCATACGGTTTCGGTACCATGAAAAGGTTTGAATAGTAACCCGTGTTTTGCATTTGTGGAGGGACTGGTACAATGACCTGTGTCTCCACCAACTTCTGGATGGCTCCCTGTAGGGTAGCCCTGTCTACCGGCAAAGCTGGCAAGCCCAATTTGAAGAACCGATGAGGAGGGAGATCTTGAAGTACCCCTTGGACACAATATCTAGTACCCAGTGGTCCAGGCCGAACGACACCCAGACATGACTGAAATGTCTTGAGGCTTGCCCCCACCGGCCCTACCTCTAGGCCGCGCTGTCCACCGTCATGCAGAGGACTTTGGCGTACCTGAAGCAGGCTTCTGCTCCTGGGAACCCGCCGCAGCAGGTTTCCTGGATTTTGGTCGGCCACCTCTAAAGAATTTGTTGGATGGTTTGGCCTTTCTCGGTTTAGTAACCTGAAAGGACTGTGATGCAGGTGAAGAAAAAGGTTTCTTCATAGCAGAAGCAGCTGAGGGAAGAAAAGGGACTTACCCGCGGTAGCCGTGGAGATCCACGCATCCAACGCTTCCCCAAAGAGAGCCTGACCTGTGTAGGGTAGGGTCTCCACACCTCTTCTAGATTCCGCGTTGGCAGACCACTGGCGCAGCGCAGCCACAGTCCTCGACAAGCTGAGACAGACATGGAACATGCAGTCACTGAACCCAGGTCTTTTATAGATTCCACCATAAATCCTGCAGAATCCTGAATGTTACTTTTATCCATTGTATCCAAGTCCTCAAGTAATGTGCCTGACCACTTTACTATAGCTTTGGAAATCCATACACAGGCAATAGTAGGCCATAGTATCGCCCCTGAAGCCGTGTATATGGATTTCAGCGTAGTATCAATTTTGCGATCAGCCGGTTCCTTTAAGGCGGTAGATCCTGGAACCGGTAAAACCACCTTTTTTGAGAGTCTGGATACAGACGCGTCCACTATGGGTGGGTTTTTCCATTTATTTCTATCCTCCTCCGGGAAGGGGAAAGCAACCAGAACTCTTCTAGGAATCTGAAATTTTTTCTCTGGGTTTTCCCATGCTTTTTCAAAATTAGCATTTAATTCTTTGGACGCAGGGAAGGTTAGTGAGGCTTTCTTATTATCAGTGAAGTAAGCCTTCTCAACCTGTTCAGGAGTTGTGTCAGCAATATTCAACACATCTCTAATAGCCCCTATCATCAACTGCAACCCTTTAGCAAGAGATGCGGCCCCCCTGAGTACATCCCCATCACCGTCTGCCGTGTCAGAGTCGGTATCCGTGTCGTCCTGCATAATCTGGGCAAGAGCATGTTTATGGGAACCTACAACGGGGATATCCTGAGGTAACAGAACTGAACCAAACTGCCATAGAATTCTGTAAAACCTGAGTTGCAGATTCATTCTGAGCAACCCTAGTAGAAATCTGAGAAATCATAGTTTTGATAGAGCATAACCACTCAGGCTCCCTTGCTGGTATCTGCGCTACAACAGTGCAATCCCGATTACATGGGATGGGATCATCCTGGGAGGACATATCCTCAGCTGCATATGACACAGATCCCTGGACATAGCTAACTGGAGACCCCAAACACTCCATACACACACAGGGGAGGCTAAACAGAGTTTCCCCCCTGAGAATGGCAAGAGAGACACAGAGATTGGAGCCAACCCACGCACAGCGCTGCTTAGATAAAGGACACCCCTTACCAGTGCCCACTGTGTACTGTAATAGTTACACAGAACTAATTCACCGCCTCCCACCTTCTACAGCCCCCTGGTACCGCACAGGATAGCTGGAGTTGCTTGGAGGGACAGCTCTGTCAGCGTCTGTGTACAGGAACTGCAGTCAGGAAAATGGCGCTGAACGCTGCTGGGTCCGCTCTGAGGAGAAGCTCCGCCCCTTGAAGATGGCGCGTCTTCCCGCACAAATTCTTTATACTGGCCTGAAGATTTCGTCGCAAGGCGGGGGATTCCGTCCCCTATGAGCGTCTGAGTACGGAGGATTCTGACGCTAGCCTGGGGATTCAGTCTCCGTTTAGCGTTTGTGACCAGTATAGGGTATTAAGTCGCTGGCTCAGGACGCTCCTCATAGTACCAACACTGTGTGCCGCTGAGCCTTCCCGGAGTGCAGCCTCTCAGAGCTGAAAAAACAAATCCCACACGGCTTTCGCCTTAAGAACATTCCAGCTTTTGGAAGAAGTAATCCGGCCTTTTGTAGCAGGTGGTGCACAGTCCTCAACAAATGTTAATTTTACCTACTTCTTCTTGTAATTGAGGAAGTGGGTGCTGATTTAAAGAAAGTATGGAGTGAGATAGCTCAATTTCGACCAACTGCAATTGAATCTTTACAAATAGATACCTCACAACCATGGATCACTAAACTTAAACAACAGGTAGATAAGTACTGTAAGGAATTAGTAACATTCAAAAGGACTAAACTTGAAAAAGTGGACCGTGACTATAAAGATCACAGGGTCTATGTCACAACTGAGGGCCTGAGCTGACGGGAGGCAGCCTCAGTTGTAGGGGCTGAGATGTACCGGAACCTGGGAGGTTGTATCAGACCCCTGGACATGTAAGTAACATGAATAATAACTGCCCGAAGGCGTGACCACGACAACTTGGATAAAAGTCAATGATGTTTATTATGACAACTCCGCAACACAGCAGCAGTAAAAGAAAACGTAAAAGTCAGCAAAGAATAAATACAGTTCCTGGGTACTACAGGATGGCAGGAGCCACAGGGCACTGGTAGTGTGAGATAGTTCTTATGATCTTCTAGATGGAAAGTCCTTACCAGGCCCGACTGTAGCAATGGAGATAACCCAGGATTGTGCCAGCTGGTGTTCCAGGAAAAGCTGGGTTGCTGAAGATAAAACAGCTGCTGTAGATACTGGCTGGAACCAGACTGTTGTTAGCACGGAGTGGATACTGGCTGGAACCAGTTAAATAATAAATGAACTTGGGAGCGATGAAATATGAACTGAAATGTAGAACTTGAGAGCGGAGAAATAATAATACCGGTGGAGAGTGGTAAAGTGTAGAAAGGACACCGGCCCTTTAAGGGAAGCTGTACTCTGCTGGAAGCTGAGCTGGAAGCAGGTAATGTTGTAGCTGGAAACAGATGAATCCACAATGGATTGGAGAGTCAGGCTACACCGCAGGTGGAATGCTGGTGCGGGTCTCTATGGTGGAAGTCTTGAGACAGGAGCTGGAACCTGGAAGACAATCACAGGAGAGAGACAAACAGGAACTAGGTTTGACAACCAAAGCACTGACGCCTTCCTTGCTCAGGCACAGTGTATTTATACCTGCAGCAAGGAAGGGATTGGCTAGGCAATTATGCAGATTATCAATACTGAGAACAGATTGGTGGAAATGATCAGCTGACAGAATCCAAGATGGCTGCGCCCATGCAGACACTTGGAGGGAAGTTTGGTTTGTAATCCATGTGGCAATGAAAACAGTAATGGCGGCGCCGGCCACCGGAGACAGGAGGCGCCAGGCTGACAGATGCACATCCAACCACGCGGACACAGCGGAGGCCGCGGCTGACGTAATCGCCACTCAGACACTCTGCATGCAGAAGTTCAGGGACGGTGGCGGAGGCCGCGGGAGACGCCATGCCAGGTGTAATATGGCGTTTACTGTGACAGCGTCCCAGAGTGACAGGAGAGGATACAGGAATGTACACATCAGGATAACAGATGGAATCCGGTCCTGGAGCGCTGAGCCAGCCTTAGGAGGCATCTGATGGGTAAGAAATGGCGTCCAGATACCCGGATCGTGACAGCACCCCCCCCTTTAGGAGTGGCCCCAGGACACTTCTTTGGCTTTTGAGGAAACTTGGAATGGAATCTCCGGACCAAGGCAGGAGCATGGACATCAGAAGCATTGGTCCATGAATGTTCCTCAGGACCATAACCTTTCCAGTCAATAAGATATTGTAGTTGACCATAACGGTGACGTGAGTCCAGGATCTTGGCCACTTCATACTCAACGCCTCGTTGAGTTTGGACTTTCGGAGTTGGAGGAAGTGAGGAATGAAACCGATTCAAGATCAGCGGTTTCAACAGGGAAACATGGAATGTCCTGGGTATTTTTAAGAAGGGAGGCAACTGGAGTCTGTAAGCAACAGGATTGATGACTTGTTCAATCTTGAAAGGACCGATATAGCGAGGTGCAAACTTCATACTGGGAACTCTTAACCTCAAATTCTTCGTGGATAACCATACCCGATCACCCACCTTGAGAGCAGGAACTGCTCGATGCTTCTTATCCGCAAACTTCTTGTACCTGAACGATGCCTTGAGCAGAGCTGATCGTACGCTCTTCCAGATATTGGCAAACTGATGCAAGGTGATATCCACTGCGGGAACAGAAGTTGCTGGAAGCGGTTGGAACTCAGGGACTTTAGGGTGGAATCCAAAGTTAGTGAAGAATGGTGTTGAAGCAGATGAAGAATGATACTGGTTGTTATGACAGAACTCGGCCCAGGGAAGTAATTGAACCCAGTCATCTTGAGAGGAGGACACATAGATGCGGAGGAAGGCCTCCAAGTCCTGATTCACCCTCTCGGTTTGACCATTGGTCTGAGGATGGTAAGCCGTGGAAAACTTTAGCTTGACTTGGAGGACTTGACATAAACTTCGCCAGAATTTGGCTGTGAATTGAACTCCTCGATCTGAGATAATTTCTTCAGGAAGACCGTGGAGTCGGAAGATCTCTTGTATGAATACTTGAGCCAACTTGGAAGCTGACGGAAGACCGGTGAGAGGAATGAAGTGTGCCATCTTGGTGAACCGGTCAACTACCACCCAGATGGTATTGAACTTGTTGCACATGGGTAAGTCTGTAATGAAATCCATCGACAAGTGGGTCCATGGTCGACGGGGAACGGATAGTGGAACCAGTTGCCCCGCAGGCGACTGGCGGGATACTTTATGTTGGGCACACTTTGGGCAAGATGCAATAAACTCCAAGACGTCCTTTTTCAGAGTTGGCCACCAATAGGACCTAGAGATAAACTCCAGGGTTTTTTGGATACCTGTATGTCCGGCAAAACGGGAAGCATGGGCCCAATGCATGAGCTTCTTCCTTAGCATCGGCTTCACAAAACTTTTCCCTGATGGGGGCGTAGAGTCCATCCCTACCGTGGAGAATGCCAACGGATTTATAATAGGATGCTTGTCTGAAGACTCTGACTCATTTTCTTGCTCCCATGAGCGGGAAAGGGCATCGGCCTTGCGATTCTGAGAGCCCGGACAGAACTGGAGTTTAAAGTCGAACCTGGAAAAGAAAAGTGCCCATCTGGCCTGACGAGGGTTGAGACATTGTGCGCCCTTCAGGTATAAAAGGTTCTTGTGGTCTGTAAGTATGGTGATTGAATGAGAAGCTCCCTCCAACAGATACCTCCACTCTTCTAGAGCGAGCTTGATGGCTAGCAACTCCTGGTCGCCAATGGCATAGTTGCGCTCAGCTGGGGAGAACTTCCGGGAGAAGAAACTGCAAGGGTGTAAATGGCCATCTTTAGCCCTCTGAGATAACACCGCTCCTACTCCAACGGAGGAGGCATCCACCTCTAAGATGAAAGGAGAGTCGATGTCAGGCTGTTTCAGAACAGGCGCAGAGATGAACCTTTGTTTTAAAAGATGAAATGCTTGCATGGCTTCTTCAGACCACTTGGACGGGTTAGCACCCTTCTTAGTGAAAGCAGTAATAGGCACCACAATGGTGGAAAAGTCTCGTATAAACTTTCGGTAATAGTTGGCGAACCCTAAGAACCTCTGGACCCCTTTGAGGGTTAAGGGTACCGGCCAATTTTGGATTGCTTGTAGTTTCTCAGGATCCATCTCTAGTCCGGAACCGGACACAATGTACCCTAGAAACGGAATGGACTTGACTTCAAAGACGCATTTTTCTAATTTGCAATAGAGATGATTGACACGGAGACGGGACAGAACCTCTTTAACCCAAAAACGATGTTCCTCTAAATCGTTGGCAAAAATGAGGATATTGTCTAGATAGACCACGACATGACGGTATAGAATGTCTCTGAAGATCTCATTGACAAAATGCTGGAAGACAGCTGGAGCATTGCTCAATCCGAAGGGCATGACGAGGTACTCATAATGTCCGTCACGGGTGTTAAAGACGGTCTTCCACTCGTCACCCTCACGGATCCGGATGAGATTGTATGCACCTCGCAAGTCCAGCTTTGTAAAGATGGTAGCTCCGCTAACTCTGTCAAAGAGCTCAGTAATCAGGGGTAAAGGATAACGGTTCTTGATGGTAATGTCGTTCAAACCTCTGTAGTCGATGCACGGCCGCAGACCACCATCTTTCTTTTTTACAAAAAAGAAGCCTGCGCCGGCTGGAGAAGAAGAAGGTCGAATGAACCCCTTTGCTAGGTTCTCTTTAATATATTCCTCCATAGAATGCGTCTCAGGCAGAGACAACGGATAAGTTCGGCCTCGAGGTGGAACCTTCCCTGGAACGAGATCAATCGGACAGTCCCATTCTCTATGAGGAGGAAGGATATCAGCAGAAGCTTTACTGAACACATCCGTGAAATCTTGATATGGAGGAGGTGGAACATCAGACGACCTGGGGGAGGAAGAACAGACAGGCAATACTTTAAACAAACATGTCTCAGCACAGGAGGAACCCCATGCCAGGATTTGCGTAGTCGTCCAATCAATTGTAGGATTGTGAAGACGGAGCCATGGAAGGCCCAGGACCACAGGATGTGTGGCTCTTGGAATCACTAAAAAAGAAATAAGTTCGGAATGAAGAACTCCCACTCTCAGACGAACTGGTAGAGTCCTTAAAGAAATAACTGCATCAAAAATTTTGCTGCCATCCACGGCAGTTAAAGAAATGGACGAAGGAAGTCTCTCGGTGGGTAGGGACCACCGTTTAACATAGGCTTCGGTAATAAAGTTCCCAGCTGCTCCGGAATCAAGGAGGGCAATGACGTTCCGATAACGTTGAGCAACTTGAAGCGAGACTGGGAGATTACAATCTTGAGGAGATGGAGAGGAGATCATTACTCCTAGCCGGCCCTCTCCTTGGCGAGCTAGGATTTGGAGTTTCCCGGACGTTTGGGACAGGCATTAATGGTGTGAGACGGAGCTGCACAATAGAGACAGAGAAACTCGGAGAGACGTCTTCGGCGCTCAGCAGGAGTTAAACGGGAACGGCCAAGTTGCATGGGCTCATCTTTAGATGGTGACAGTTGACGAGGAGGAGGAGCAGAAGATTTTGGAGCAGATGATCTTCCACGCTCAGTTGCTCTCTCTCTGAAACGTAAATCAACTTTCGTGCAGAGTGAGATTAGCTCATCTAACTTAGAAGGTAAGTCTCTGGTAGCTAACTCATCTTTAATAAGCTCAGATAAGCCATGCCAGAATGCAGCATACAGGGCCTCGTCGTTCCATGCCAGTTCGGATGCCAGGATCTGGAACTGTATCAGATATTGTCCTACAGTACGTGACCCCTGGCGTAAACGGAGAATCTCGGATGAAGCTGAGGTTACCCGGCCTGGCTCGTCGAAGATGCGCCTGAATGTTGACACGAAGGCAGTGTAGGAAGATAGCAGGGTGTCGGACCTCTCCCATAACGGTGATGCCCAATCAAGGGCTGAGCCACTGAGAAGAGAAATAATGTAGGCAATTTTTGTACGGTCACTGGGAAAATTGCCAGGTTGTAGCTCAAACTGAATCTCACACTGGTTGAGAAATCCCCTGCAGAATCTTGGAGATCCGTCAAATTTTGCTGGCGTTGGAAGATGAAGACGTGGAGCAGAAATGGGTAAGGTGGGTGGGGTTATAGCTGGAGTCACTGTGGTTGACGCACCAGACGCGCCTGATCCACGGAGAGTTGTCTGAATCCCATCCAGCCGAGTAGAGAGATCCTGGAGACAGCGGATGATGTGGCCCTGTGCAGCCTCCTGATGTTCTAGTCGGGCTGCCAGTTCTTGCATCGGCCTGGCCGCTTGATCCTGGTCTCCGGCTGGATTCATTAGGTCAGTGCTTACTGTCACAACTGAGGGCCTGAGCTGACGGGAGGCAGCCTCAGTTGTAGGGGCTGAGATGTACCGGAACCTGGGAGGTTGTATCAGACCCCTGGACATGTAAGTAACATGAATAATAACTGCCCGAAGGCGTGACCACGACAACTTGGATAAAAGTCAATGATGTTTATTATGACAACTCCGCAACACAGCAGCAGTAAAAGAAAACGTAAAAGTCAGCAAAGAATAAATACAGTTCCTGGGTACTACAGGATGGCAGGAGCCACAGGGCACTGGTAGTGTGAGATAGTTCTTATGATCTTCTAGATGGAAAGTCCTTACCAGGCCCGACTGTAGCAATGGAGATAACCCAGGATTGTGCCAGCTGGTGTTCCAGGAAAAGCTGGGTTGCTGAAGATAAAACAGCTGCTGTAGATACTGGCTGGAACCAGACTGTTGTTAGCACGGAGTGGATACTGGCTGGAACCAGTTAAATAATAAATGAACTTGGGAGCGATGAAATATGAACTGAAATGTAGAACTTGAGAGCGGAGAAATAATAATACCGGTGGAGAGTGGTAAAGTGTAGAAAGGACACCGGCCCTTTAAGGGAAGCTGTACTCTGCTGGAAGCTGAGCTGGAAGCAGGTAATGTTGTAGCTGGAAACAGATGAATCCACAATGGATTGGAGAGTCAGGCTACACCGCAGGTGGAATGCTGGTGCGGGTCTCTATGGTGGAAGTCTTGAGACAGGAGCTGGAACCTGGAAGACAATCACAGGAGAGAGACAAACAGGAACTAGGTTTGACAACCAAAGCACTGACGCCTTCCTTGCTCAGGCACAGTGTATTTATACCTGCAGCAAGGAAGGGATTGGCTAGGCAATTATGCAGATTATCAATACTGAGAACAGATTGGTGGAAATGATCAGCTGACAGAATCCAAGATGGCTGCGCCCATGCAGACACTTGGAGGGAAGTTTGGTTTGTAATCCATGTGGTAATGAAAACAGTAATGGCGGCGCCGGCCACCGGAGACAGGAGGCGCCAGGCTGACAGATGCACATCCAACCACGCGGACACAGCGGAGGCCGCGGCTGACGTAATCGCCACTCAGACACTCTGCATGCAGAAGGTCAGGGACGGCGGCGGAGGCCGCGGGAGACGCCATGCCAGGTGTAATATGGCGTTTACTGTGACAGCGTCCCAGAGTGACAGGAGAGGATACAGGAATGTACACATCAGGATAACAGATGGAATCCGGTCCTGGAGCGCTGAGCCAGCCTTAGGCGGCATCTGATGGGTAAGAAATGGCGTCCAGATACCCGGATCGTGACAGTCTATAGGTGGCTAACGGGAAGTGACAACTCCTCTTCCTTTAGGTTTAGAAACACTAGATACAGACACAATCAGTCTCAATTCGACAGTTATTCTTCATCAGAAAGGGATTCATCTGATTCCCAGATCAATACCAAACCACCACTCACACTAGCTAATACATGCTCACAACTAGGAGAACAGTCTTTAAAGGTAGAAGGCCCCATAATTCAAAAGAAAAAAAGAAGCAAAACAAGAACCAGAAGAATCGGTGATTAATTTATCATCCTATAAATTATTGGAATCTGAGCTGAGCCTGCTTTCTAAGGGGCTTAGCTTTATTTCCACTCCTAAATTTAATGAGTTTGCCTGGTCTGTGGATAAATAAATTGAGTCGTGAATTAAGACTTGCTGAAAAATTTCAATTGACTCAATCAGCCCCAGGGACCAACAAATTATTTAAGAAAAGGAGTACTTATGATACTCCATCACAAAATCCGAGTATAAAAACATTCACTAGAATGTTGGACCAGAATATCAGGGATTCCCTCAATCAACATAAAAGGATTAGGTGTAATCTGACCCCTTTGGAAAGCAAAACTATCATTGATATCAATAAAACCCTCTCATTACTATTAGATCTGCTGATACGGGGGGTGCCGTAGTGATTTTAAATACCTGCGATTATGAGGCTGAGGCATTAAGGCAATTAGCAGATGTGGAGATTTATAGACTACTCACTTGCGATCCCAGTATTTCTTTTAAGAATAAGTTGGACTAAGTTTTTAATAGTGCCTTTAACAACAATTGAATAGATGAGGACACTTTGGGTTTCCTTAAAACAGAATACCCAATCTGCCCAATTTTGTATTTATTACCTAAAATTCACAAAACATTGGACAGGATACCTGGCCGTCCAATCATATCAGCTAGGAATTCACTATTTTCCCCAGCGGCCCAATATGTGGATAGCTTTTTACAGATTTGTGTTAAAAAGACTAAAAGTTATTTACGGGACACGGGTGACTTTTTGAGATTATTGAACATAATGCCTTATGAATCGCAGAATATTTTGGTCACCATGGATATCACCTCGCTATATACCGTAATCCCCCATGGGGAGGGTATAGATATCACAAGATGTGCTTTGAGAAATTCACATACTGGTACCCCTCCAATTGATTTTTTGATTGTGCTACTCGAGTTAACTCTTACTTGTAATTACTTTTCATATGGTGGGCGGTACTATTTCCAAATGGCGGGAACCGCTATGGGTAGTAACATAGCGCCATCTTATGCGAATCTCTATATGGATGCATATGAAAACCCAATCATTGTCCCGCTGTTTGGAGATAATAAGATTTTACTTACCGGTAAATCTATTTCTCGTAGTCCGTAGAGGATGCTGGGAACTCCGTAAGGACCATGGGGATAGACGGTTCCGCAGCAGACATGGGCACTTTAAGAAAGAATTTAGTTCCTGGTGTGCACTGGCTCCTCCCTCTATGCCCCTCCTCCAGACCTCAGTTAGAGAAACTGTGCCCAGAGGAGATGGACAGTACGAGGAAAGGATTTTGTTAATCCAAGGGCAAGATTCATACCAGCCACACCAATCACACCGTATAACTTGTGATAACTACCCAGTCAACAGTATGAAAACAACATATCATCAGTTCAAGACCGATGCAACTATAACATAACCCTTATTGAAGCAATAACTATATACAAGTATTGCAGAAGAAGTCCGCACTTGGGACGGGCGCCCAGCATCCTCTACGGACTACGAGAAATAGATTTACCGGTAAGTAAAATCTTATTTTCTCTAACGTCCTAGAGGATGCTGGGGACTCCGTAAGGACCATGGGGATTATACCAAAGCTCCCAAACGGGCGGGAGAGTGCGGATGACTCTGCAGCACCGATTGAGAAAACATGAGGTCCTCCTCAGCCAGGGTATCAAACTTGTAGAATTTTGCAAAAGTGTTTGAACCCGACCAAGTAGCAGCTCGACACAGCTGTAGTGCCGCGACCCCCCGGGCAGCCGCCCAAGAAGAGCCCACCTTCCTAGTGGAATGGGCCTTGACCGATTTTGGTAACGGCAAACCAGCCGTAGAATGCGCTTGCTGAATCGTGTTACAAATCCAGCGAGCAATAGTTTGCTTTGAAGCAGGGGCACCAACCTTGTTGGATGCATACAGGACAAACAGCGCTTCAGTTTTCCTGACTCTAGCCGTTCTGGCTACGTAAATTTTCAAAGCCCTGACCACACCAAGTAACTCGGAATCCTCCAAGTCACGTGTAGCCACAGGCACCACAATAGGTTGGTTCATATGAAAAGATGAAATCACTTTTGGCAGAAATTGCGAACGGGTCCGCAATTCTGCTCTATCCAAATGGAAAACCAAATAGGGGCTTTTATGTGACAAAGCCGCTAATTCAGACACTCGCCTAGCCGAAGCCAAGGCTAATAACATGACCACCTTCCACGTGAGATTTTTCAACTCCACCGTTTTAAGTGGTTCAAAACAGTGTGACTTTAGGAAACTTAACACCACGTTAAGATCCCAAGGTGCCACCGGAGGCACAAAAGGAGGCTGAATATGCAGCACTCCCTTTACAAAAGTCTGAACTTCTGGGAGAGAAGCCAATTCTTTTTGAAAGAAAATGGATAGGGCCGAAATCTGGACCTTAATGGAACCTAATTTAAGGCCCAAATTCACTCCAGTTTGTAGGAAGTGAAGGAAACGTCCCAGATGGAATTCTTCCGTAGGAGCATTCTTGGTCTCACACCAAGAAACATATTTTCGCCATATACGGTGATAATGTTTTGCTGTTACTTCCTTCCTAGCCTTTATCAGCGTAGGGATAACCTCAACCGGAATGCCTTTTTCTGCTAGGATTCGGCGTTCAACCGCCATGCCGTCAAACACAGCCGCGGTAAGTCTTGGAACAGACAGGGTCCCTGTTGCAACAGGTCCTGTCTTAGAGGAAGAGGCCACGGATCTTCTGTGAGCAGTTCCTGCAGATCTGGATACCAGGTCCGTCTTGGCCAATCTGGAACAATGAGGATTGTTCTCACTCCTTTTCTTCTTATTATCCTCAACACCTTTGGTATGAGAGGAAGAGGAGGAAATACATAGACTGACCGGAACACCCACGGTGTCACTAGGGCGTCTACCGCTACTGCCTGAGGGTCTCTTGACCTGGTGCAATACCTCTGTAGCTTTTTGTTGAGGCGGGACGCCATCATGTCTATCTGTGGCAGTTCCCACCGACTCACAATCTGTGCGAAGACTTCTGGATGAAGTCCCCACTCTCCCGGGTGTAGGTCGTGTCTGCTGAGGAAGTCTGCTTCCCAGTTGTCCACTCCCGGAATGAACACTGCTGACAGTGCGCTTACATGATTCTCCCCCCAGCGAAGAATTCTGGTGGCTTCCGCCATTGCCACTCTGCTCCTTGTGCCGCCTTGGCGGTTTACATGAGCCACTGCGGTGATGTTGTCTGACTGGATCAGAACTGATTGGTCGCAAAGTAAGGTCTCCGCTTGACGTAGGGCGTTGTATATGGCCCTTAGCTCCAGGATGTTGATGTGAAGACAAGTCTCTTGACTTGACCAAAGACCCTGGAAATTTCTTCTCTGTGTGACTGCTCCCCAACCTCGGAGGCTTGCGTCCATGGTCACCAGGATCCAGTCCTGAATGCCGAATCTGCGGCCCTCGAGAAGGTGAGCACTCTGCAGCCACCACAGTAGTGACACCCTGGCCCTGGGGGACAGGGTGATCAACCGATGCATCTGAAGATGTGACCCGGACCTCTTGTCCAGTAGGTCCCAGTGGAAAGTCCTCGCATGGAACCTGCCGAAGGGAATGGCCTCGTATGATGCCACCATCTTTCCCAGGACTCGAGTGCAATGATGCACTGACACCTGTTTTGGTTTCAATAGGTTCTTGACCAGAGTAATGAGTTCCTGGGCCTTCTCTATCGGGAGATAAACCCTCTTCTGGTCTGTGTCCAGAATCATGCCCAAGAAGGGTAGACGAGTCGTAGGAACCAACTGCGACTTTGGAATATTGAGAATCCAGCCGTGTTGCTGTAACACTTTCAGTGAAAGAGATACGCTGTTCAGCAACTGCTCTCTTGATCTCGCTTTTATGAGGAAATCGTCCAAGTACGGGATAATTGTGACACCTTGCTTCCGCAGGAGCACCATCATTTCTACCATTACCTTGGTGAAAATCCTCGGGGCCATTGAGAGACCAAACGGCAACGTCTGAAATTGGTAATGACAATCCTTTTCCGCAAATCTTAGGTACGCCTGATGAGGTGGATAAATGGGGACATGAAGGTACGCATCCTTTATGTCCAGTGACACCATAAAATCCCCCCCTTCCAGGCTTGCGATGACCGCTCTTAGCGATTCCATCTTGAACTTGAACCTTTTCAAGTATAGGTTCAGAGATTTTAAATTCAATATGGGTCTGACCAAACCGTCCGGTTTCGGGACTACAAACATGGTCGAATAATAACCCCTTCCCTGTTGAAGGAGGGGAACCTTGACCACCACCTGCTGAAGATACAATTTTTGTATTGCGTTTAACACTATTTCCCTCTCTTGGGGGGAAGATGGTAGGGCCGATTTGAAATACCGGCGAGGAGGCACCTCTTCGAATTCCAGCTTGTAACCCTGAGACACAATTTCTATTGCCCAAGGATCCACCTGGGAGTGAACCCACATGTGGCTGAAATTCCGAAGACGTGCCCCCACCGGGCCCGACTCCACCAGTGGAGCCCCAGCGTCATGCGGTGGATTTTGCAGAGGCCGGTGAGGACTTCTCTTCCTGGGAAATAGCTGTGTTGTGCAGCTTCTTTCCTCTGCCCCTACCTCTGGCGAGAAAGGACGCACCTCGGACTTTCTTGTTTCTTTGTGAATGAAAGGACTGCATTTGATAATGCGGTGCTCTCTTAGGCTGTGAGGGAACATAAGGCAAAAAATTTGACTTTCCAGCTGTAGCTGTGGAGACCAGGTCCGAAAGACCTTCCCCGAACAATTCCTCACCCCTGTAAGGTAAAACCTCCATTTGCCTTTTTGAGTCGGCGTCACCTGTCCATTGCCGAGTCCACAGGACCCTTCTGGCAGAAATTGACATACCGTTTATTCTAGAACACAGTAGACTAATGTCTCTTTGAGCATCTCTCATATATAGGACAGCGTCTTTTATATACCCCAGGGTTAATAATACAGTATCCTTATCTAGGGTATCCAATTCCTCAGATAAGGTATCCGTCCATGCCGCTTCAGCACTACACACCCAGGCCGACGCAATTGCCGGTCTTAGTAAGGTACCTGAATGTGTATAAATGGACTTCAGGGTAACCTCCTGTTTGCGGTCAGCAGCATCTTTGAGGGTAGCCGTATCCTGGGACGGCAGGGCTACCTTTTTGGATAAGCGTGTTAAAGCTTTGTCCACCCTAGGGGAGGATTCCCATCGTAGCCTATCCGTTGGCGGGAAAGGATACGCCATAAGAATCCGTTTGGAAATCTGCATTTTCTTATCTGGAGATTCCCAAGCTTTTTCACATAACTCATTCAGTGTGAGGGGGGAAAAGTTACCTCATGCTTCTTTCCCTTATACATATACACCCTCGTGTCAGGGACAGGGTTTTCCTCTGTGATGTGCAAAACATCCTTTATTGCTATATCATATATCGAAGGGCTTTAGCCAATTTTGGCTGTAACTTTGCATCATCGTAATCGACACTGGAGTCAGAATCCATGTCGGTATCTGTGTCAACAATTTGGGATAGTGGGCGCTTATGAGACCCTGACGGTCCCTGCGACAGAGGGTCAGGCACGGGTTGAGACCCTGACTGTTCCAATGCATCAGCCTTGTCAAATCTTTTATGCAAGGAATTAACATTATCATTTAAAACCTTCCACATATCCATCCAATCAGGTGTCGGCGCCGTCGGCGGAGACACCACATTCACTTGCTCCTGCTCCTCTCCCACATAGCCTTCCTCATCAGACATGTCGACACAAGCGTACCGACACACCACACACACACAGGGAATGTCCTTTCTGAAGACAGTTCCCCCACAAGGCCCTTTGGAGACACACCCCAGCGCTATAATATCCCAGGAATAACACAGTAACTTAATGTTAACCCAGTAGCTGCTGTATGTATAGTTTTTGCGCCTAATTATGTGCCCCCTACCCCTCTCTTTTCAACCCTCTTCTACCGTGTATCAGCAGGGGAGAGTCCGGGGAGCTTCCTCTCAGCGGAGCTGTGGAGAAAAAATGGCGCTGGTGAGTGCTGAGGGAGAAGCCCCGCCCCCTCGACGGTGGGCTTCTGTCCCGCTTATACAGTAATTTTGGCGGGGGCTCATACATATATACAGTGCCCAGCTGTATATATGTGTACTTTTGCCAACATGAGGTCCCAAATGCTGGCCAGGGCGCCCCCCCCTGCGCCCTGCACCCTTACAGTGACCGGAGTATGTGAGGTGCGTGGAGCAATGGCGCACAGCCGCAGTGCTGTGCGTTACCTCTAGTGAAGATCATAAAGTCTTCTGCCGCCTGTGAAGTCTTCTTTTCTTCTCATACTCACCCGGCTTCTATCTTCCGGCTCTGCGAGGGGGACGGCGGCGCGGCTCTGGGACGGACGGCGAGGGTGAGATCCTGCGTACCAATCCCTCTGGAGCTAATGGTGTCCAGTAGCCTAAGAAGCAGGACCTAGCTTCAGAGAGTAGGGCTGCTTCTCTCCTCTCAGTCCCTCGATGCAGGGAGTCTGTTGCCAGCAGAGCTCCCTGAAAATAAAAAACCTAACAAAATACTTTCTATCAGTAAACTCAGGAGAGCTCACTGAAAAGCACCCAGCTCCTCTGGGCACAGTATCAAACTGAGGTCTGGAGGAGGGGCATAGAGGGAGGAGCCAGTGCACACCAGGAACTAAATTCTTTCTTAAAGTGCCCATGTCTCCTGCGGAGCCCATCTATCCCCATGGTCCTTACGGAGTCCCCAGCATCCTCTAGGACGTTAGAGAAAATTATCATCTTTTACCGTCGATTCATCGACGATGTATTTTTTATTTGGACCTCGGAGGAGGACTCCCTGTTAGCAATGCTACAGCATTTGAATAATTTGGATTCTACTATTAGATTTACGGTGCAATATGATAGGGAGGCTATAGATTTTCCCTATGTTAGTGTCTATACCACTGAACTGGGGTATGGCCACAGACTGTTTAGAAAAACCACGGATCATAATACTTTATTACATTCTGGGAGTCATCATACTGGTTCATTAAAAATTAATTGACCAATTTCTCAATTTTTGCGAGTTTTGAGAAATAACTCTGATGTACATATTGCCCAGAACCAATTGGATGAAATGGAATCTAGATTCTCTGCTCGGGTCTATAATCAACAGACCATCAACAGATGTCTATTAAAGGCGAAAAGGATCTTTACTAAGGGAAACCCAAACAAGCAGAAAATGGAAAACCTCTTTGTGGTTACCGCCACTGACACTGCGGGACCAATTATACAGAAGGCTGTAAGAGAGACCTGGCCGGTGATCGAGAGTGATCCGATATTTGCTAAAAAAATTACCCGATAAACCACTTTTAAGATTCAGGCGGGCACGGAATTTGAAAGATATCCTAATCCAACCAGACAGACAATTTGTAGAACCATCGACGATGTGGTTACGACCAAAGAGATTGGGATGCTATTGATGCATAAATTGTACCACATGTAGGAGCATGTCTGCGGGTGAATTTTTTCATCATTCCCACACTGGGAAAAAGGTATATATATGACATAGATCAACGTGTACTTCTGATTTCGTTATGTATATATTGATCTGCCCATGCTCTCTGATGTATGTGGGTAAAACCATTCGCCCATTTCGCGAAAGAATGGCAAACCACCGTCTATCCACCAGAATGGCTCTGGAAAGTGGGAGCTCCGACAAGCCTGTTGCAAGGCATTTTATGGAGGCCCGTCACTCACTAGCATCATTGAAATGCATGGTGATCGATAGGGTGGATTCACCTAGAAGGGGTGGCGATCGTCCAAAGATGCTCTTAAAACGTGAATCAGTTTGGACACTATACGACCACATGGACTTTATGAGGGTATCCAATATGGAATTTTTCTGGATTAAAAACATTCTTTATTCTTTATTTTTTATATTTTATTTTTATTTTTCTATATATTTTTTTGTCACATTTTTGTGACTCATGTTTTTTTTGTTTTTTTTTGTATGATCCGGTGGTGATCTATATAACAGTCTGTGGCTACTTTTTACATTTTTATTTTTTATTTTTATTATTTGATCTTTGTATTGTATGTAATGAAATATCTGTCTATTTAGACAATAGAAGAATTGCTAATATGGGTATAACTTACAATATTAATATCATTATTTTGACTCATGCTGTGAGTAGATTAATATCAGATTTTATATTGTCTTAGGGTTTTTACGGTATACATAGATTTTGAACTTTGGGGTTATTAACATGATTGCTGGTATATGCCATAGTCCCTATGATGTTTGCACACTTGAATTGATAGAGATATTTTATAATCTGGGATTCTAATTTAAGTATCTTAATTTGGCTGTTCACTATACTGGTGCCATTATGATCTTTTGATCCATATGATGCTTACAATATTTACTATTAATATTGGGGCTGCTTATGCTGATGCTTATGATGTTTATGTCCTGGGTGCTAAACGCAGGCTCACTATGGGCAGCGGTGGAACGCACTGGTGTGCGCTGAGATAATTTGCCACACACTTCCTTGTTTACAGTACCTCACCGGCGGTGCGTTCCACATACAGGAAGCACTGACAGGGGTGGAACGCCCGCCGCGATCAGCGTGCAGGATGGTGGTGATGCTGGACATGTGGGAAGTGCGGCATATACAGCATGTGTTGTTGATAACGGTGAGTGTTCTCTTACATTTGTGTTTGTTTTATTGATACACTGTAATGTGTGTATTGTTGGGGTTGGGATATGTTAATTGGTGGTGGGGGGGAGCTCATAGGGTATATAGTCTGGTTCTGTCCACTATCTGTTAATCTTCTTGACAAAGGTCCACATTTGGATCGAAACGTCAATGTACTTCTGTCTGGTATGATGCTTTAAATAAATAACCTGTGTCAAAGAAGACTGGTGAGTGCTCCCACTTTTTTATTACTATACATTGTATATATATATATATATATATATATCGTGGTCTACAATGGTCTACAGCGACCGAAGCCTGTGGTGAATTGGCAGGGATACAGCTGCGCTGTAGGAAAATGGCTGGTGGGTCAGGGTCAAACTCACAAGATTTAACTGTCTGCAGCATGTAGAATCTGCGTTTATCGGCTGGTCTCATCTCACAGCCCATCAGCAGCGGTGGATGCACTGTTTGCTGTAGCACTGGCTGAGCAGTACCAGGTGGTAGCTGTCCTGTCCCTGAGCAGTCCTGTCCCCTATTGCAGGGGTTAGCAGGACTCCTGGGACACAGCCGATTAAATCTGCGCCACAGAGCTCCATTGGAAGAGCAGCGGTCACACTTGGATCCCGCTGTGAACCACACAGGTGCTGCTGTATATGCAGGTGCCCCTTCAGGGCTTGGATGCCGGAGGCTAGCGTCTCCATTGCCTCTGGGAGTCACGCCCCTGCTCCGGACTATACCCTGCATAGGCTCCAAAACTTGTCCAGAGAGGTGTGTGGAAAATGTTAGGTATTTTGCCAATGCGTTCCAAGCTTAACCTGTGCCTTTTCTCAAGGCAAGTACCTGTAATGTATCCCATATTTTATATTCTCACAAGTTGAGCTCAGATCCAGAAGTCTGTGCGTCTTGACTTATGATCGGCATTCCTGCCCTTGTGTATTTCAAAATTACGGGAAGTGACACCGCTTTGCAGGTTCCGGCGGTCTGCTGTGTGAACTCTATCCCCGGATGGTGGCTTTCACATGGCGGTGTTTGGCAGAAGTGACGAATATTTCTGGTTACTTCCAGTTCAATGCAGCACTAGTTGGCAGTTCTCCCAGTAGTGATTGGCGGAAGTCACGTCAGAAGTGTCTTCCGGGGTGGTGTCTCCCAGGCATCTGGTTGGCATATAACAAGTATCTGGGTTCCAAATAACCAAAAGGTGCTGGCATATGTGCAAAGTACCGATAATCAGTACTTTGCAACGAACGCAGCACCTCCACCACATCTGAATGAGGACCTAATTTGCATTCCCAACAGTGCAGTGTCCCAGCAAATGTAACACATATAATGGGAACCAGAATATCAGAATAAACTACTCAGTGTGTATTGTATTTAGTGGCTACAGTCAACAGGTTATTCAGTAAATAATTAGACTGAAACCAAACTGATCAAGATGCCAACTCAGTTGTAATTTTATTAGGAAGGAGACAACCGAAAATAAATAAAACATTTTCTTCTGATGTTTCCTGTGTTTAATCAACAAAATCTGGAAAGTGCAAAGCTGCAAACCACTGAGTCAGAGAAAAGAAGACCCAGGCCGTCCGCCTGTGTATATTTAGTGATGTGCACCGGACATTTTTCGGGTTTTGTGTTTTGGTTTTGGATTCGGTTCCGCGGCCGTGTTTTGGATTCGAACGCATTTTGGCAAAACCTCAGTGAAATTTTTTTGTCGGATTCGGGTGTGTTTTGGATTTGGGTGTTTTTTTTACAAAAACCCCTCAAAAACAGCTTAAATCATAGAATTTGGGGGTCATTTTGATCCCATAGTATTATTAACCTCAATAACCATAATTTACACTCCTTTTCAGTCTATTCTGAACACCTCACACCTCACAATATTATTTTTAGTCCTAAACTTTGCACCAAGGTCGCTGGATGACTAAACTAAGCGACCCAAGTGGCCGACACAAACACCTGGCCCATCTAGGAGTGGCACTGCAGTGTCAGGCAGGATGGCACTTCAAAAAAAATAGTCCCCAAACAGCACATGATGCAAAGAAAAAAAGAGGTGCACCAAGGTCGCTGGATGGCTAAGCTAAGCGACACAAGTGGCCGACACAAACACCTGGCCCATCTAGGAGTGGCACTGCAGTGTCAGACAGGATGGCAGATTTAAAAAATAGTCCCCAAAAAGCACATGATGCAAAGAAAAAAAAGAGGTGCAATGAGGTAGCTGTGTGACTAAGCTAAGCGACCCAAGTGGCCGACACAAACACCTGGCCCATCTAGGAGTGGCACTGCAGTGTCAGACAGAATGGCAGATTTAAACAATAGTCCCCAAACAGCACATGATGCAAAGAAAAAAAGCGGTGCAATGAGGTTGCTGTGTGACTAAGCTAAGCGACCCAAGTGGCAGACACAAACACCTGGCCCATCTAGGAGTGGCACTGCAGTGGCAGACAGGATGGCAGATTTAAAAAAAATAGTCCTCAAACAGCACATGATGCAAAGAAAAAATAGGTGCAATGAGGTAGCTGTGTGACTAAGCTAAGCGACCCAAGTGGCCGACACAAACACCTGGCCCATCTAGGAGTGGCACTGCAGTGTCAGACAGGATGGCAGATGTAAAAAATAGTCCCCAAACAGCACATGATGCAAAGAAAAAATAGGTGCAATGAGGTAGCTGTGTGACTAACCTAAGCGAACTAAGTGGCTGTCAAAGTCAAAAATATTACATAGAGAGAACATACAAACCACACACACATTTAAGTCGCTATACTTGCAAATATGCGCAGCGAGCACAGCAATATATGGAAACACACGCATTTGCTCGGACATGGCACGGAGATGGATTCGGCGCTTGTTTCATACAGTACATGGTTATAATAATGTCAAGCACCAGACATCATGGAGATTTAGAATTGGCTGATGAATTGATGTCATGAATATGTATTATCTGAACAGAACAAGATGCGCCCATCATGTTTGGTATTGAAGCAAGCAGAATGATGTGTGGGTTAGTTTGATGCTGGTTGTGAAGTTGTGGGACATTGCAGCGGATAGATATGATTATATGTATAAAAGCTAAGATCACTTTGTTGAGAACAATGGATGATCAAGCCAACCTTTTACTAAGATTTTCAGGGCTGAACCTGATTAACATATACAAAGGAGAGAGAGAGACCCCTCCCCTAGGAACAGACACACAGGAGGATAGTTCCTGTCTGGGGGGGTTGGGGGTCAGTTTTTGCTGGTGGCCTCAGAGAACAGATGTAATGAAGCTACACTCAGAACAAAGCTCCCAGAAGCATGGCTGGATCATCACCAGGCACCAAAGGCTAAGTATTGAATTCACATGGCTAGATAAGGAAATATAGACAGATTGCTTTCTGGTTTAAATAGGATATTGTAACTTGGTTGTGTGATTGTTGGGTGTTTGTGTGATAGATCTGGGAATCTGTGATGGTAGCTGGGACATTAGACAACCTGTAGCATAGCATTTGTGGTATTTGTTTGCCTATGGTGATTTAAAATAGATTGTACTGGTTAGTTATAATATATATCTTGTTAATCATAAATACCACCATGCAGTTGCGTTTGGGCATGTGCTTGTGGCAGTGGCGGGCTGAGATGTGTGGTTACATTGTGATCTGGTCTTGTGATGAATATGCTCTGGTTATTGAGATACTGAAGTTGTTTGGAATGTGAAAGTGAATAAGATGGTTCTAGGAAGTTGTTTGGAATGTGAAAGTGAATAAGATGGTTCTAGGAAGTTGGATTGAAATTGTGAAAGGTGATTTAGATGGTTTGGAATTGTAAAATCAGAACATATGCATTGTTCTGAGGCTTGGACATTTTGGAATAAAATGGAGTCTTGTGTCTTCTGCTATGTGATTGTGGTGTAGTAGAGAGTGCCATGTGTTTGGACCTGCAAATCTAAAATGGCTGCTGCCGGGTGTTTTCCCCTCCCCCTTTCAACCATGTGTTGCAGTCTTCATGGGAGTTTTCTCAAAATGGAGTCTAGCTTCTGTCCCATGCGGTATTGTAGGGTTGTGTATATAGGGACAGCCAGTATGGGTAAGGTCAAGTATTTTCTCCACAAAGATTCTCAGCATTGAATAACTGCGCAGCGATTGTTCCTCACATGTGTAAGCTTCGCTGCAACCATATTGATCTTCTTGTTATTGTGAGCCAATCTCTCTCTCTCTCTCTCTTCTCCTCTTTCTCTCTTATTTTCTCTTAAATAGTAATTGTATTATATTTCCTGTGTAGTTATCTGGTTAGGTAGTCTATGTTATATTGTAGTGTCTGATTTGTATTTGTATTAATTCTTTTGCAAGTATATCATTCATAATATATATATATTAGGCGTTGGACCCTGAGCACGGTATCTGTGTATTTCTTATAGTGTTAAGTATTCTCAGAGCGTCGGTGACGCTAGAACAGCTTTAAAGGTAATAAGGTTATACTGTGTTGCATTTACACTCTATCATTACACTAAGGTTTTACTGCACAATACACTGTTTATGGTTTAGATACAAAGGTTTAACATTGTGAGCGTTAGCGCCGCTGGTGATCTCCTCGTGGTCCCGAGCGTCCGCTACGCTATAGCGAATCATTAAGTTAGTCAGCAGCCAATAGCGTGCCTGCCTGTGATCTCTTGGCCGTGAGCGAACGTGACGCTTGAGCGTCTCGACTACGGCTAAGCGATTGTTGCGCAACGTGCGTACCCCTACGGTACTTCATACGTAAACAGCGTACAGTGTTCTTAGACCTCATAAAGGGTTTTATATAAGATAAATATTCAGCTTTATCAATTGCGGGCTCGTCCTGTCCTTCACACATCTGCACTAGGTAATTTCAGCAGACATTATCCAGCAGCAAAGGGCGGGAGATCATATTCCTCGTAGTGCTGTTTGGATAAGCGTCTGCTTCTTTTAGTAAAGGGTGCTGAAGGAATCCGGGAACCGGAGGTAAGAACAACACGCTAAAAGTCTCTTTTAAAACTGTTTATTTTTCTGTCTTGCGTACACACGCACGCATATCTGCATTTCTTTTCATTCGTGTATTTTCATATATCACTCTCCTGTTTGCTATTGTATAATTGATAAACGTGCTAAGAGAGATTTGCCGCTATTTCATAGTTTAAGAGTAAAAAGGTAATATAGTTAAAGTATAGACAAACACAGCTGTGCCTGAGAGACAAGGCGAAGTCAGTGTGGTGCGCGGTAGATGATAAAGGATCATCTACATTGATAAACGTATAAATTGTGTTACGGTGGATCTTTGCTTTGCGTACACGTGTCTCTAACAAAGGACTGAGACTTGCGTACGCAACCCAAGGGCCGACGCACGCAGCGTATATTACGCAACGGAGCGTACGGGTACGCCCACGTAACTCAAATCACAAGTGTTAATTTTTTTTTCAACGCGATAAATAGCGCAACGCGGTAAATAACGCAAGGCGATAAATCGCGCAAATCTATTTTAACATTCGAAATTTAAATTAATAGATCCTTCTCCTAATTTGTAACACATCTGGTCTAAAGAGAAATTTCTGCGCAGAAATAGAAATAGAAACAAAAGTGTATATGTGGTGAGTGAGTGTTTGTTTTTACAATTTTTGAGGTTGAACCACAAGAAAAGTCGAGTTCTCGTGAGGTACATGCGTGTAAGTGACGTACATGGTGGCTAGGGAGGCATCCCTGGTTAAAACATACAATTTGAGCATTAGAGTGTTGCAGACCAGGAGGTCATACTGTAACAGACCAGGAGGTCATAGCAGACCAGCAGGTTCAGGTACAGCAGACAAGGAAGTCCGCTATACAGTCCACAGGCACAACACCTAAAAGGGTTGGTGCAACACCCATATAGGCCATACAAGCTCTGGCTGAAGGAATTCGCAGCCGTAATTTTCGATTCCGTTGGTCGCTCAGTACATAAGATTAGTTGCTTATGTGCTGAACGATTGTACCGCACGTAATTGTGTGCAGTAGTAAACCTGACCGGTACTATTTGTGTACGAAGGTCATAAACGCTATTTGTACATTTTAACGTGATTTGTGAAATTTTTTTATTTTAAGGGAAGTTCGCTGGTCACTCAGGAACTATCCAACAACCGATACTTGCTGGGGAACGCGCCCCAGTAAATAAAGGTTCACAGGGGCCCTAGGTTGGGTACAACAGCTCTGGATACAGTGATTGTGTTACTGGCCAACGTGGGCGAGAAGTGAGTGGAGTACTCGGTAAACTTCACCGCCAGCCTGCCCCGGGCATCTTGGTTTTTGTAAGGGTTCGCTGAAGAAAAGCAACACCTGCAAGTTATGGGGGCCAGTTGTTCAGGTAGGGGGCGATCAACCTCGGTTCGGGTTGATTTAGTAAACCGACCAATCGGGTCGGCCAGGTATGTAATGTGTGAAAAATACGGTTCACACATAGAGGTTTTATGTGATGAATGGGAAAGAATGACTGTACTGGACGGGGAGAAATTCCCAAGAATAGGTAGCTTTAGCCCAGAAGTGTTACTAAATCTAAGGAGAAGGATAGGTCTTATTGAACCAGCAAAGAGACGGATCAAACATTATGATTGTTTAAAGTTATGGCAACAGGAAAGTGAAATGCAAAAAGAGCTAACTGACATACCTGACTCTCATCTTGGGAGGAGAGATGTGGCAATGGAGAGGATTATGGTTGCAGAGAAATGGCACAATGTTGTATGATAAAAATGCACTTAGTAACTGTATTAAGAACGAAAGTAACAAATGTAATAATGTTTATAAAAATGAAAGTGTAAAAATCACAAATGTTAACCTGTGCAAGTCGCACCCCATGTTAAACTTCCCTCAGGATTATCAGCAAGAAAGTGAGCCCAGAACGATGTCGGCATCTCTTCCAGCAGCCAGCCTACAAGACATCCAGGTGGACGCGACCAAATTGGTAAAGGCAATAATCAAACCCCCTAACGGAGGGTCAGGTGAGGTCGTGTCCACAGGTACGTACAATGTTTTATATCACGCACAAACAAATGTACCCCATATTGTAAGACCAAAACAAGGTGATGTAATTGAGTTTAGTCCTGTCAGGGTGATCACAGTCCCCAATGGGAAGACTGACGATCAGGGAACCATTCCCGTCAAGGACAGTGCAATGCGCCATCCCTGGTCCCGGACAGAATTGAGATCAATCATGTCTGATTACCCAGATCCTAGGAAAGATCTAACTGTATGATCAAAGATTCACAGAAGGTATATCAACTCCCTAGACAACGACATAATCATGGTATCCAAGGAATCAGGTAGGTACAGGGAAAGCGGTTGATGGTGATGAGCATCCAAGCGTTTGAGGAGGCATCAAATCAACCAAAACCCCAGGCCATTGGCACATGGAGGAACTCAAGGATTTGTTATCTTTGTAAAAGAGAAGGGCATTATGCCAGTAACTGCAACAGCCCACATAAAATCAGACCCCCTAGACATAAAAATGAGCAAAAGTTAGGACACGCCAAATTATAATCAGGGATCATATAGGAAGAATTTTGGGCCACACCCATGATATGTGGTCAGGAAAGGTGATCATTAGGACTGATGGTAAGCCTGAGGTAACGGTTAACAAATAGGGAGGTCATTCACTGAAGACACAGGAATGACCAGGTGAAACGTTGTAAATGTATTTGTGGAAAATGTTTTTTTTTTCCTCTCTCTCTCCCCATCTCTGACGATTATTGGTAAGAACTCAAACATTGCATATCCGCTTGGTCTTTGCAGAAGTCTACCAAACCCCAGCATGACCTATCCACATCAATGTATTCTGGCCAGATACAGACAGTGGAATATGGAAGTGCTGGGGGGAGGGACTGCGCAAGGAAACCATTAGACATGTAGATATGACAGCCTGATGATCTGACAATGTTTTAAAATGTTTGAAAAATGTTTTTTTTTTCTTTTCCTATTGATGGCTATTGTTGATTTAAGTAATATACACATGCATATAAATTGTTCTCTCTCTTTGTTTTTTTTTGCTGTTGTTGTTTTCTCTCTCTTCTCACTCATGCTTTCATGTTTTAAAGATGGTATGTCACACCTCAGTTAGGCAAATGGTAATGCAAGATTTTTTGCTCCTTACAGAAAGATCGCTGGTTTGGAGGGAATATTGCATCACCAGAATGTTCGTTTGGAAGACTGAGAGACAGCACCTTTGAGAAGACAGCAGAACATGAAGAACAACAAGACGAGAGAACTAATTATCGTAACAAGTTTCTCTCCCCCTCAAACTGTTTTTTGTACCCCATTACAAATTTCTTCTTTTCTCCTCCTGTAAGATGGACTTGCCCCAAGAGACTGTGATATGGATTTTCCTGTTGACCATGATGTTGACCAGAGCAGTCTGTTTCGGTGAGAGTATCAGTGAGGTCGAGAAAGGATCCAGAAAGGTCCTGATGATAAAGATGGAGGTGTAAATTTCCAATAGCAACCCAATCACCAAGCAAAGGCGAGTACCGGAAACGATCTAGCAGCCATGTTATCTGTAAACATTTTTCTTTTAAGGATTGTTAGCTGAAGAAAACTGTATCTGTAGGCTCTGTAACAATGTCATTGAGGATGGGTGCATTAAGAAATGCCAATCCAGTTTTAATATCCATATGGACCGGCATCCATTGAGTGACTATCACTCCTTAGTGGGTAGCGTGTTAAATAAAACAGATTGTTGGGTATGCTCTCAAGTACCTCAAGGTCATAGCAAATCAGGGCTAGTACCATTTCCTTTAACGTTAGGGGAGGTACTTGAGTTAAGTGGTGGGAGACCGGTGGACAGGAGGTTTAATATCTCCAGCCCTCCTAGTTTGAAGCTCCACCAATACCATGTGGATAGGTCCCTATTATGTTTTAACATCTCCAATCCCCGAAAGCCGGGAAATTGGGAAGTGTCATGGAGTAACCAAACCATGACCTTTTCATATAGAGCAGATAGAATGCCGACAGATACAGAGCTTGTACGCCACATAGCTAGTAGAGGAAAATCTTTCCGGTATAGGTATACCTTAGGAAATAGGATTACGAGAGTTGGAGAGGTATCACCAGGATACTGTGCACATATCGTACAACCTGATACGTGTACTAAGCAGATGGAAGAATTAGGGTTAGGAGATTTCACATGGAAGGTGTGTAATATGGTTATGTCCTATTCAGTCCCATATGTTCTCCCCGATGATGCATATTTCATATGCGGGAGAAAGGCGTATAAGTGGCTTGCCCCAAACTCTGAAGGATTGTGTTATATTGGAAAAGTACTACCTGAGGTAATGAGTCTAAGGAGTGAGGAAACTGTAATTCCAATGGACTTGATTTATGACCCAACGGTAGAAACAATGATGTGATGAAAATGCGATTTCTACGGTCCGTTTCTTTCACCTGTTTTTCCGTTTTCTCCAAGGTAAAAAGACCCACTTGGACGAGGAGTTTGATGAGCCGATATACAGACAACAGATGGATTAAAGAAGAAGTTTTGACAACCTGATACACAGATTTTTGATGAACTATGCCATGGATCCCCAGTTTCCCTAGAAACTTTAAAATTACGCTAGCCCAACACTTTTGTAAATCTATGGACATTGACAGCTTTTGCTCGCACCTTATGGGCAAAAGCACAAAGAAGACTGCATTCAACAGACACCAAACAAGACCTCAATCGACGAATGTTCATTTACCTGACATAGAATACCACCGCATTTACCGTAATTATGTCTTTTCTTCATTTCTACAACCCTCAGGTAATGACACACATAGTCGATAGGGAATACAGGCACAGATATCAGCAATCACATATCACCCCCATTCACGTATCATCAACTAAAATGTGCTCCCCCATTTTGTTACAACCAAAGCCGAAAAGAGCTCGGTAAAGTTTGACAGCCCATCCACAGACCCGTACCACGGGATAAGAAGGAATTCAAATGTATACTTCGCAATACCTCGAAGCTTGATTTAAAACACGTACGGCACGATGATACATGACCCCCAAGCACGGATTCATACACACATGCTTCTGCTATCTCACTAGGTCATACCCTTTTTCTACCTTCTCCTCTCCTCCCCTACCCAATCATAGAAATGTATTTACATATGACATATATTTTTCTCTTTTTGAAATGTTTTAGGAAGTGGCAGTTATTGGTGACTGCCAAAGGGTGGACTGTCAAAGTCAAAAATATTACATAGAGAGAACATACAAACCACACACACATTTAAGTCGCTATACTTGCAAATATGCGCAGCGAGCACAGCAATATATGGAAACACACGCATTTGCTCGGACATGGCACGGAGATGGATTCGGCGCTTGTTTCATACAGTACATGGTTATAATAATGTCAAGCACCAGACATCATGGAGATTTAGAATTGGCTGATGAATTGATGTCATGAATATGTATTATCTGAACAGAACCAGATGCGCCCATCATGTTTGGTATTGAAGCAAGCAGAATGATGTGTGGGTTAGTTTGATGCTGGTTGTGAAGTTGTGGGACATTGCAGCGGATAGATATGATTATATGTATAAAAGCTAAGATCACTTTGTTGAGAACAATGGATGATCAAGCCAACCTTTTACTAAGATTTTCAGGGCTGAACCTGATTAACATATACAAAGGAGAGAGAGAGACCCCTCCCCTAGGAACAGACACACAGGAGGATAGTTCCTGTCTGGGGGGGTTGGGGGTCAGTTTTTGCTGGTGGCCTCAGAGAACAGATGTAATGAAGCTACACTCAGAACAAAGCTCCCAGAAGCATGGCTGGATCATCACCAGGCACCAAAGGCTAAGTATTGAATTCACATGGCTAGATAAGGAAATATAGACAGATTGCTTTCTGGTTTAAATAGGATATTGTAACTTGGTTGTGTGATTGTTGGGTGTTTGTGTGATAGATCTGGGAATCTGTGATGGTAGCTGGGACATTAGACAACCTGTAGCATAGCATTTGTGGTATTTGTTTGCCTATGGTGATTTAAAATAGATTGTACTGGTTAGTTATAATATATATCTTGTTAATCATAAATACCACCATGCAGTTGCGTTTGGGCATGTGCTTGTGGCAGTGGCGGGCTGAGATGTGTGGTTACATTGTGATCTGGTCTTGTGATGAATATGCTCTGGTTATTGAGATACTGAAGTTGTTTGGAATGTGAAAGTGAATAAGATGGTTCTAGGAAGTTGTTTGGAATGTGAAAGTGAATAAGATGGTTCTAGGAAGTTGGATTGAAATTGTGAAAGGTGATTTAGATGGTTTGGAATTGTAAAATCAGAACATATGCATTGTTCTGAGGCTTGGACATTTTGGAATAAAATGGAGTCTTGTGTCTTCTGCTATGTGATTGTGGTGTAGTAGAGAGTGCCATGTGTTTGGACCTGCAAATCTAAAATGGCTGCTGCCGGGTGTTTTCCCCTCCCCCTTTCAACCATGTGTTGCAGTCTTCATGGGAGTTTTCTCAAAATGGAGTCTAGCTTCTGTCCCATGCGGTATTGTAGGGTTGTGTATATAGGGACAGCCAGTATGGGTAAGGTCAAGTATTTTCTCCACAAAGATTCTCAGCATTGAATAACTGCGCAGCGATTGTTCCTCACATGTGTAAGCTTCGCTGCAACCATATTGATCTTCTTGTTATTGTGAGCCAATCTCTCTCTCTCTCTCTCTTCTCCTCTTTCTCTCTTATTTTCTCTTAAATAGTAATTGTATTATATTTCCTGTGTAGTTATCTGGTTAGGTAGTCTATGTTATATTGTAGTGTATGATTTGTATTTGTATTAATTCTTTTGCAAGTATATCATTCATAATATATATATATTAGGCGTTGGACCCTGAGCACGGTATCTGTGTATTTCTTATAGTGTTAAGTATTCTCAGAGCGTCGGTGACGCTAGAACAGCTTTAAAGGTAATAAGGTTATACTGTGTTGCATTTACACTCTATCATTACACTAAGGTTTTACTGCACAATACACTGTTTATGGTTTAGATACAAAGGTTTAACATTGTGAGCGTCAGCGCCGCTGGTGATCTCCTCGTGGTCCCGAGCGTCCGCTACGCTATAGCGAATCATTAAGTTAGTCAGCAGCCAATAGCGTGCCTGCCTGTGATCTCTTGGCCGTGAGCGAACGTGACGCTTGAGCGTCTCGACTACGGCTAAGCGATTGTTACGCAACGTGCGTACCCCTACGGTACTTCATACGTAAACAGCGTACAGTGTTCTTAGACCTCATAAAGGGTTTTATATAAGATAAATATTCAGCTTTATCATGGCCGACACAAACACCTGGCCCATCTAGGAGTGGCACTGCAGTTTTCTAGCGAGAGAATGAGTGCTTCCATCCTCATGTGAATCTGAACCACTAGCCATGAACATAGGCCAGGGCCTCAGCCGTTCCTTGCCACTCCGTGTCGTAAATGGCATATTGGCAAGTTTACGCTTCTCATCAGACGCTTTTAATTTTGATTTTTGGGTCAGTTTACTGAACTTTTGTAGTATACTTGACGACACAGAGGTAGAGCAGTGGACTACTGTACCGTACTGCTATATATATACTGGTGGGCAGCAAAATTCTGCACTGTCCTCCTACTATATACTGCGCACAGCTAAAATGGAGCACAGGTATGGATGCATAGTATACTTGACGACACAGAGGTAGAGCAGTGGACTACTGTACCGTACTGCTATATATATATTGGTGGTCAGCAAAATTCTGCACTGTCCTCCTACTATATACTGTGCACAGCTAAAATGCAGCACAGGTATGGACGCATAGTATACTTGACGACACCGAGGTAGAGCAGTGGACTACTGTACCGTACTGCTATATATATACTGGTGGTCAGCAAAATTCTGCACTGTCCTCCTACTATATACTGCGCACAACTAAAATGCAGCACAGGTATGGATGCATAGTATACTTGACGACAAAGAGGTAGAGCAGTGGACTACTGTACCGTACTGTTATATATATACTGGTGGTCAGCAAAATTCTGCACTGTCCTCCTACTATATACTGTGCACAACTAAAATGCAGCACAGGTATGGATGCATAGTATACTTGACGACACAGAGGTAGAGCAGTGGACTACTGTACCGTACTGCTATATATATACTGGTGGTCAGCAAAATTCTGCACTATCCTCCTACTACAGGGGTGGGGAACCTTTTTTCTACCGAGGGCCATTTGGATATTTATAAAATCCTTCGGGGGCCATACAAAAATTCTCAACTTAAAAAAATTACCCTGCCCCCCAGCAGGTCTGCCCCATAGAGGTACTGTGTGTGCGCGTCGGAGGCGCGCGCCCAAAAAATGGGTGTGGCCAGTTAAAATGGGACGTGATACACATATGCCCCCAATAGTGCAGTGCCAGATCCACAATTGCCCCCACAGTGCCAGGTATACAAATGCCCCCACAGTGCCAAGTATACAAATGCCCCTCACAGTGCCAGGTGTACAAATGCCCCTCACAGTGCCAGGTGTACAAATGCCCCTCACAGTGCCAGGTGTACAGATGTCCCCACAGTGCCAGGTATACAGATGCCCCCACAGTGCCAGGTATACAGATGCCCCCACAGTGCCAGGTATACAGATGCCCCTCACAGTGCCAGGTATACAGATGCCCCTCACAGTGCCAGGTATACAAATGCCCCCACAGTGCCAAGTATACAAATGCCCCTCACAGTGCCAGGTGTACAAATGCCCCTCACAGGGCCAGGTGTACAAATGCCCCTCACAGTGCCAGGTATACAGATGTCCCCACAGTGCCAGGTAAACAGATGCCCCCACAGTGCCAGGTATACAAATGCCCCTCACAGTGCCAGGTATACAGATGCCCCCACAGTGCCAGGTATACAGATGCCCCCACAGTGCCAGGTATACAGATGCCCCCCACAGTGCCAGGTATACAGATGCCCTCACAGTGCCATTTATACAAATGCCCCCACAGTGCTAGGTATACAGATGCCCCCCACAGTGCCAGGTATACAAATGCCCCCCACAGTGCCAGGTATACAAATGCCCACCACAGTGCCCCCCCCCCCTTTCGTGCTACTTACCGCTCCTTTCGGCGGGACACAGAGGAGAGCGCAGCTTTGTTGGGCGGCGGCGTGTAGGACTTGAAACCAGCCGCCGGTTCGAGAGCCAATCAGAGCTCGCGGACCGGCAGCCGCGGCTCCTGATTGGCTGCCGGTCTGCGAGCTCTGATTGGCTCACGAACCGGCGGCTGGTTTCAAGTTCTACACGCCGCCGCCACGCTCTCCTCCCTATCCTGACACTGACAGCTGAGACACGCTGCCGCCGGACTGAGCGGCGGCGTGTCTTACTGGGAGAAGCGGGTGGGCCGGAGCAAACGGCTTCGCGGGCCGGAGGTTCCCCACCCCTGTCCTACTATATACTGCGCACAACTAAAATGCAGCACAGGTATGGATGCATAGTATACTTGACGACACAGAGGTAGAGCAATGGACTACTGTACCGTACTGCTATATATATACTGGTGGTCACAGCAAAATTCTGCACTGTCCTCCTACTATATACTACAATGCAGCACAGATATGGAGCGTTTTTCAGGCAGAGAATGTAGATATTTTCAGCACACTGAGCACAGATATTTGCAAGCACGCTGAGCACAAATATTTGCAGCACACTGAACACAGAAACTGAGAGAACGCAGCCACGTCCTCTCGCTATCATCTCCAAAGCACGAGTGAAAATGGCGGCGACACGCAACTCCTTATATAGAATACGAATCTCGCGAGAATCCGACAGCGGGATGATGACATACGGGCGTGCCCGGGTTAACCGAGCAAGGCGGGAAGATTCGAGTCTGCCTCGGAACTGTGTAAAATGGGTGAAGTTCAGGGAGGTTCGGATCCCGAGGAACCGAACCCGCTCATCACTAGTATATTTAAAAAAAGTGCTTTATGGGAAGCTCGATTGTCATTAGAAATAAAAGGAAAAGAACTTAACTAATTCCTAAGATTTCTTGGCATGGGGGACTTTCCAACCCAAAGGGCAGATAAACTTATACTTAGGCAAGGAAATAAGGGTAAATAAAGGGAGCAATGAAACAAATAGGGTAAGACCACTTGGAAGATTTCACATAATTGTAATAGGGCTCTGGTGTCCACAAGGCTCATCATTCTTATGTCACGTATATGCCCACCAGACCATTCCATACATTCTGCCATCACTTACATAGATGACCACCAGACCATGGCATACATTCTGCCATAGCTAACATAGCTGACCACCAGACCATTCCATACATTTTGCCATCACTTAAATCCCTTTCATACCAAAAATGCAGGGACTAACCCGGGATTTTGGTCCCGGGATCATGCAGGGACATTCCTGGGTTGGGCCCCGTTTACACCAGCATTTGGAGCCGGGACATCCCGGGTCGGTACCTTTCATACTGAACCCGGGATGGCCCTGCATTTTATGAGAATGTCATTAGAAATGGCCTTTTTAAGGCCAACAAAGATGAGGTCATTACAGAGAGGGAGGGAGGGAGAGAGGAAGGGAGGGCAGGCCTGCTCACCTCATTGCAGCAATCGTGGCCGCCGGAGTACCACTTTGTATGCGTGTGTTCCTGATGGTTTGGGCTTTACTGCTGTTTGACCCAGCAAGTGAGAGTCTAATGCAGCTTCTGACTCTGTGCTCTATAGTGCAGAGTTATACCTGGAGGAGGAGAGCTTTGTTTTTGTCTGAGAGGGCCAGGACTTGGCGCCAGTATGTGCGCAGGAGGAGAACCCTGATTTCGCAGACCCTGGCTTCTGTTATGCGAATGAGTACAGCGACCGAGCAAAGAATGTGGACCAGAGACCGCCCTCATGGTGATGTTTTCATGGAGACTGTGGAGGCTTATCAAGATGAGGAGTGGATGACCCACTTTCGCATGTCACGTCCAACGTTCCAATACCTGCTGGACCTACTCACCCCTGCACTTACTATGCAGACCACCCACTACCGGACACCCATCCAGCCAAGAAGGAAACTGGTGATTGCGCTGTGGTGGTATGCTACGCCAGGAGATTACTGCACAATCTCCTGTTTGTTCGGTGTTGGGATCTACACTGTCTGCAGTGTTATACACCAGGTGACGAAGGCTATACTGGATACACTATACAAAAGGTTTATCTGCTTACCAGAAGGGCAGTGCCTAGATGACACCATCCAAGACTTTGTGCAGCGTGGGTACCCTCAGTGTGCCGGTGCCATCGATGGGACCCATATCCCCATCATTGCCCCCCCGTGACAACCCGGCAGATTATTATAACCGCAAGGGATGGCATTCCATTGTCTTACAGGCTGTGGTCGACCATAAATACTGGTAAGTAAATTTGTCAGTGTTTTTTTTTTTTTTTTTTAAATGCAGTGTGCCTTTCAGTGTTCTAAAAATTGTTGAAAACTTTCTTTTAGCTACACTGATGTATATATTGGCTGGCCTGGGCGAGCACATGACGCTCGTGTTCTTGCCAACTCCGATTTGTACAAGATTGCGGAGGACAAGCAGGGTGGATGGCTTTTTCCCAGAGAGGTAAAAACAGATAGCTCTACATGCATATATATATTACTAGGCGATTCATCGCGCCCTGCGGGCGCTCTTCACACCGTCGAAAGGGGCTACGCCCCCTTAACCCCTGCACGCCTTGCTGGGGTTCAGTATTTGTATGAGTATTACCTGCATTCCTAGGTTTGTCAGTGGTCAAATATTGCACGACGAAAGGGCTTGAGATGGTGAAGGGGGTGTAGGCCCTTGCGACGGCGTTAACGGTGCCTGCAGGGCACGATGTACAGAATGTAGCAGGTGCGGGGGGGGGGGGCGGATGAGGCAGGGAGTATGTAGATGCTGCGGGTGGAGGGGGAGGTGGATGCAGGTGGGGGGTGGGTGCAGGACCTATAACTATATGATTGTATGTGTAACAATATATAGGACACGGATAAGGATGTATGTGATATAGACATACCCGCATGAAGAGGTATACGGTGTCATTAGACACAGAGAGGAGTGCTGGTACAATGCGGAACAGAGGCAGCTGTGTCCTCTCTCTACACCGTACCATCCTTCAGGTGTAGCAACGCGGACATGTTGCGCACGCAATGTCTCCACGAGGCCGCAGGTGCACCAGTCCCCTCTGCATGCGCTATGTGCGTGCCCCCCTCAGGTGCAGTAGGAGGAGGGTGCGCAGGCTGGTGCTGCTCCCAGGGCCAATGGGCATGGACAGCACGGTCATGTGCTCGGTGCTGGGCTTGCGCCCTGCGCTTGCCGAGTGAGGGATAGGGAGGAGGCAGCACAGCGGAGCATCACCAATATACCGGTAACTATGGGGGGCACCGCAGGGGGTTATGGCTCCTGTCCTCCTGGTGAGGGTTTGTCAGGGAGGTATCAAGGAGCCGTGGTATGGACCGTGTATGGGACGCAGAGGGGTAGGGAGAGGATACAGAGACGCAGGGCGGTAGGGAGAGGATACAGAGACGCGGGGCGGTACGGAGGGGACAGAGACGCAGGGCGGTAGGGAGGGGATACAGAGACGCGGGGCGGTAGGGAGGGGATACAGAGATGCGGGGCTGTAGGGAGGGTATAGAGAGACGCGGGGCGATAGGGAGGGGATACAGAGACGCGGGGTGGTAGGGAGGGGATACAGAGATGCGGGGCGGTAGGGAGGGGATAGAGAGACGCGGGCGGTAGGGAGGGGATAGAGAGACGCGGGTGGTAGGGAGGGGATAGAGAAACGCAGGGCGGTAGGGAGGGGATAGAGAGAAGCGGGGCGGTAAGGTGGGGATACAGAGGCATAGGGAGGAGGGGATACAGAGACATGGGGCCTTAGGGAGGGGATACAGCGACGCGGGGCGGTAGGGAGGGGAAAGAGAGACGCGGGGTGGTAGGGAGGGGAAAGAGACACGGGGCGATAGGGAGGGGAAAGAGAGACGCGGGGCGTTAGGGAGGGGATAGAGAGACGCAGGGTGGTAGGGAGTGGATACAAAGGCGTGGGGCGATAGGGAGGGGACAGAGAAACACGGGGCGGTAGGGATGGGACAGAGAGACGCAGGGTGGTAGGGAGGGGACAGAGAGACGCGGGGCGGTAGGGAGTGGATACAGAGATGTGGGGCGGTAGGGAGGGGACAGAGAGACGCGGGGTGGTAGAGGCGGGGCGGTAGGGAGGGGATATAGAGACGCGGGGCGGTAGAGAGGGACAGAGAGACGCGGGGCGGTAGGGAGGGGACAGAGAGACGCGGGCGGTAGGGAGGGTACAGAGAGACACGGGGCGGTTGGGAGGGGATAGAGAGACGCGGGGCGGTAGGGAGGGGACAGAGAGACGCGGCCGGTAGGGAGGGGACAGGGAGACGCGGGGCGGTAGGGAGGGGACAGAGACGCGGGGCGGTAGGGAGGGGACAGAGAGACGCGGGCGGTAGGGAGGGGACAGAGAGACGCGGCGTGGTTGGGATGGGATAGAGAGACGCGGGCGGTAGGGAGGGGAAAGAGACGCGGGGCGGTAGGGAGGGGAAAGAGAGACGCGGGGCGGTTGGGAGGGGATAGAGAGACGCGGGGCGGTAGGGAGGGGATACAGAGACGCGGGGTGGTAGGGAGGGGACAGAGAGACACGGGGCGGTTGGGAGGGGATAGAGAGACGCGGGGCGGTAGGGAGGGGACAGAGAGACGCGGCCGGTAGGGAGGGGACAGGGAGATGCGGGGCGGTAGGGAGGGGACAGAGACGCGGGGCGGTAGGGAGGGGACAGAGAGACGCGGGCGGTAGGGAGGGGACAGAGAGATGCGGGCGGTTGGGAGGGGATAGAGAGACGCGGGGCGGTAGGGAGGGGAAAGAGACGCGGGGCGGTTGGGAGGGGATAGAGAGACGCGGGGCGGTAGGTAGGGGAAAGAGACGCGGGCGGTTGGGAGGGGACAGAGAGACGCGGGGCGGTAGGTAGGGGAAAGAGACACGGGGCGGTTGGGAGGGGATAGAGAGATGCGGGGCGGTAGGGAGGGGATACAGAGACGCGGGGCGGTAGGGAGGGGATACAGAGACGTGGGGCGGTAGGGAGGGTCCCCAGTGAGGAAGCTGATGAAGATAGGGGGGGAAGTAGTGGAGGGGATGGAGTTGTGTAAAGTGGTGACCAGACATACAGTGGCTAGGATGGGCGGAGGGACTCACCGTTGGGGCTGTGGGTGGCTGCTGCAGGCTGTGAAATAGTTCAGTATCCAGAGGCGTCTGTACTATGACATTTCCTCCCCCAGGGCCCCCCCCCCCCCCTCCCTCGCACGGCGAAATGGGGGCGTGACCTAGAGTAAAAGGGGCGTGGCCTCGCTGGTCTTTTCTCTCTCGCTCCGGGGGTGTTTCCAGCTTGCCTGTAGATGCTGGCAGCCCCCGGAGACTGCAGAGTGTGCGTGCCGGCTGTGTGACCGGAGGAGAGTGCTGCAGGAGATGACGTCACTGCAGCACTCGGCTCCTGACAGCGGGATGTGTGCGGAGGAGGCGGCGGGTCTGTGTACGCGGGGCAGGGAGGGCTATGAGAGCCTTCTCCTGTGCCACCCGTCCCTCCTAATTTGTATGCCGGGGGCAGCAGTTGTTGTTGTTCGGCGCGCCGTTGCTGGTTAGTCAGATTTGCTGGGGGGGGGGGGGGGGGGGGGAAGGGGTGTGACATGGACAGGCAGCAGGAGCAGAGACTTGCTGCACATGTGGTGGGCGGGTTCTGTGACTCCACCCACCGCTGTGACTCCGCCCAGCGTTACGGGCACAGAGTCACAGACTTGAGCAAATATATAGGAGATTCCCTCCCCCCCAATGTTTCTTTAAAGGGTTTGCCAGATTTCACTTTTGGTTGTCAATTGTGATGGAATATGTGTGGCCTATAGTGTTCCTCTTTTTAAGAGGTTTATTGAGGAGTCACTGTAGATTGTTATCACCTGCTTCACGCCCATACCTGTTTCAGCAATCAAGTGATACTCATACTCTTGTACTGTATTTCTTTTCAGAAATCAAAGATTGTGGATGGGATGGACATCCCAGTCCACATTATCGGGGATGCAGCCTACCCTTTGCGGCGCTGGCTAATGAAGGGGTATACCCAGCATTTGCAGCTGTCTCCCATCCAAGTGGCATACACCCACACTCTGAGTTCGGCGAGGATGGTGGTGGAGAATGCCTTTGGCTGCCTGAAAGGACGTTGGCGCTGCCTCATGAAGAGGAATGATGTTGACCTCAAGTTTATACCCCATGTAGTAGCAGCCTGCTGTGTCCTTTACAACATATGTGAGCTGCAGAAGGAACAGTTTCCAGAGGAGTGGATTGTGAAGGACCCTGAAGTGACACCCTCTAGTGTAGATTCGGAGGCGTTTGTTGGGCAACATTCCTCTAGTGCCGAACTCATTAGGGAAACCATTTGTACCCACCTCAACGAGATGTTAAATGATTAATAATGTTAACAATTTTACATAAACAAAAAGTTTGCACTGTTTTATCCTTTGTTTTAAATGTACAAAACTAACCTGTAAAAATGCACAGGCATATATAGACTAAAACTTGGCATACAATTATAACATGTGGGGAACACATAGCAAACACATTACATTAATATAAAACCCAAAAACAAACAAACCCAACCTCCACCCCCCCCCCCCCCCCCCCCACAACATGAAAACTGTGACCTTTAACAGCCCAAAACTATCAAAGTTAAATATACAGTCCAAGGCAAAGACTGCCTTTGGCAATTGCCTATATACTTTGTAATCTGGAGATGATGGATTAGGGTTTGGGTTGGGGGGTCATAGTAGGGACCTCTAGAATATGGGGGATAACTGTGCTCGGGGACAGGAGGGGCCTGGATAGCTCGGTACATATGGGTACCCTGAATGTGAGGCAAGATGCGTTCTAGGAACTGAAATTGCCGGTCTTGGTAGTCGCACAAGATGCGTTCTTGGTGTCCCATTATCTGCATTATGAAGGATTGCTGCAGCTCTCTTTCCACCTCTATAAAACGGAGTTGGAGGGCATCCTCCTGTTGCTGCATGTTGTTGTCCATGTTGCGCAGTTCTTCAACCAGCACCTTGGTCATTGCCCGTGCAGCAAGCTCCACTTTGGTGACTTTGCGTCCAGATAGGGGTGGATAGGGTCATCTGCTAATAGTATGGGGGATGATGTTGATATCCCAGATTGGGTACTTTCCATGCTGGACCCACTCTCATCAGCATCCGCAAAGGGTGAGGGAGTGGCAGAGCTGGAGGATGATAGGCTGATGGGGTCACTGAACGCAGTGTTGCCAAAAATTGATGCACATTACTCATAAAACAACTAGTTGTGCCTTGCAGACCCACTTTTGTTCCGGTTGTGGTTATGGATGCGTTTAAACAGTTTTTTGAGCCCTTTCAACTTATTCACCACTTGTTGTTGGCTATGGATGATGCCCCGCGAGGCAAGGGTCTTTGCTATGTTGTGGTATATCTGGGCATCCTTTACAGTGCTTGTGATCTGGTGCCGGATCTCCTCTTCCCCTCTAATGCTTAAAAGCTCCCTCACCACCTCATTTGTCCAAGAAATTGCAGGGCTGCTGGGGTTAAAAAGCACTGCGGGGGTCTTTTGTGCCACAGAGCTGCAAGTACCTGCCACCACGCTGTGTGATGCCACTGCGTGGCTCTGAAAATCACAACACCACGAAGTGCCCTGCATAGCCAATCAGCATCAGCAGAGGCAACCCGGGAAGGCGGGACATGTCCCTGCACCGTTCACACTGGCCAGGATCCCGGGAAGATCCCGGGAACAACCCTGGTACATAGCAGGGTTGAAATGCCGGGGCATGGTTCCCGGGATTTTGTCCCGGGACCCTTTCACACCAGCGCTACACCCGGGTTGTTGCCAGGGTCAACCCGGGAAATTAGGTTGGTGTGAAAGGGGTATTACATAGATGACCACCAGACCATGGCATACATTCTGCCATAACTAACATAGATGACCACCAGACCATGGCATACATTCTGCCATCATTTACATAGATGACCATCAGACCATGGCATACATTCTGCCATCACTTACATAGATGACCATCAGATCATGCCGTACATTCTGCCATCACTTACATAGATGACCATCAGACCATGGCATACATTCTGCCATCACTTACACAGATGACTAACAGACTATGGCATACATTCTGCCATCACTTACATAGATGACCATCAGACCATGGCATACATTCTGCCATAACTAACATAGATGACCACCAGACCATGCCAAACATTCTGCCATCATTTACATAGATGACCATCAGACCATGGCATACATTCTGCCATCACTTACACAGATGACCAACAGACTATGGCATACATTCTGCCATCACTTACAAAGATCGCCACCAGATCATGCAGTACATTTTGCCAACACTTACATAGATGACCACCAGATGGTGCCTTACATTCTGCCATTACCATTACATAGATGACCACCAGACCATGTCGTACATTCTGCCATCACCCTTACATAGATGACCACCAGACCATGCCGTGCATTCTGCCATCACCCTTACATGCCATACACTGTGGCATCATAAGGGGGGTACGGGCTGCACCCGAGTGTCACCCGCTGAGGGGTGACACCAAAATGCGGGCTCCTGCTCAGTGACAGTCAGTTGCTGCATTTTAACATTACGTGCAGCACATGGTTCCTCTCACTGTGTAGGAGCCGACACTGCAGCCATACCACTCCCTGGGATCAGCCCATATCTCCTGTACCCTCGGAATGACGAAAAGGGGTTTTGGGACACAAGGGCACGCCCCTCCTCCTAAACCAATGCCACCTCCCGTGAGGCCACCCTCCCCCCCCCCCCCTCCCGTTTTGCTGCTGCCCACACCAGTTGTCATCAGGGGCAGTGACACCCCTGGCAGTAAATTCTGCCATCACTTACATAGATGACCACCAGAGCATGCCATATAGTCTGCCATCACTTACATAGATGGCCACCAGACCATGCCATACATTATGCCATCATTTATATAGATGACCACTAGATCATGCCATATATCATTCCATCACTTGCATAGATGACCGCCAGACCATGCCATACATTCTGCCATCATGCACATAAACAAACGGCCTCTTCCTGTCAATCACCTTACGATCGCCCGTGCAATTGCTATTTTCGCACCATCCCGTCGCTAGGTACTGATGCCCGGTGCTGCGGTCTGTCGCGCCTGCGCATTGCGGTGCATACGCATGCGCAGTTCCCATCTGATCGCAGGCTGTGAGAAAATGAACAGCAGCGATCAGGTCTGAATTACCCCCTAATCTCTCATCTAAAGTTCTCAATTGCACAATTGTCTTATTTTAATTTATAAACTACTTCTTTGAGCTGATGGGGTATATGCCCATGTTTAATTTAGCTTTGATCCTGCTTTAGTTCTTCTAAATGGAATATGTTCCGATATATTCTCGAATATGCATGAATATTTATGTGATATGATCATTTTGGCTGCCATTATGTTCTTTAGTATTTCATTTCCTATATTTCCTCTGCACAATTATACCATTTATAAGGTTTTAATTGTATAAAAAAAAACAAAAATGACAGCAATTAATTTTTTTGTTCTCCGTCAAGAAATATCTCAAACTAGTATAAAAGATTTTGTACTTTGATTTTATTCTTGACATGTATATTGTGTATTTTTCTTCTTGCTCTACAATGAACAGGTTTTGAAAGAAAAAAAAACAATTAGCATTGTATGCTTGTAAAATTATGAGTAAAATGGCAAAGGACACCTCTCCTGATAAGAGCAGTCCTTCGCGATACAAGGACTTCTGGGTTTATAACGCAAGAGTCCTAGACATGCTAAGGCCCGGCCATCAACGAGTGCTTGCGTGAGCCATGGGAGATACTGGGAGCGATCCGATTGGTTCCCTTGTAGGAAGCAATGAGGAGAGAAGCCCATAAGCATCTAATAGGCAATGTCATTATGTACCAAGCTCCAGAGAGTTTTACTTTCCAGAGCTTGGTACATATGGGGAATGTGGTCAAACCTCCGAAAAGGGCATTTGCTGTTGATACATCCTGCCCTTAGAGTTGTACCTACATATGTTTTTTGTGAATGATACGTACTAATCATGTGTGCACAAAATCCATGTACTCCTGGGTATTTGTGAGATACGAGTCCTTATGCGAACAGCCCGTATAATGACAGGTCAGGATAGGGAAGGGATAGGCGATCTTGGACCAAGTAAGGTAAGGGCACGTTCATATTATTGGATCTCAGACCTGGATGCAGAAATGCCCATCAAAAGCATATAACTAGCGGATGGTAAGTAGACCCAATGAGGATGAAGGCCATCGGTATTACTAACAAGCCACTTCTAAATGGCTGCTTGCAAATGGACCTCCATTTGTTGGCACTGAAAGCAAACAATGGGTGGAATTCAAATGTTTGAAAAGTCGGTTGGGTGTCTGTTTTTCCCTGTCTATTAGATAGGAAAAAACAGACTCCCAACTGACTTTTCAAACATTTGAATTTCCCCTAATGAATCCAATATTAGTTATCTATTAACATTACCTAATTGTAATTTCCATATGAACTGCTGCAGGATAGATGATTGCGAGTTAATTGTTAAAGGGATGAACATGTCTACATTACCATGCTAGTGCTCCACACAGACCTTGAGTCCTACGTTGTAGTGTACACAGCTCTTATTCTGTATTCTGCTACTATTCAGTGGGAGATTTAATTATCCCTTTATCTTTACGCTCCCATATCAGGCTCTGCAGCACATTAAAAGGACAATTGTGTTTGTTGCATGTGCCATAATTATATTCACATTCATCAAGTGCAAATCAGATTTATCCTCCAGTTCTTTAGTAGCAACTGTTCAGGTTCTGTGTGGTGAATGGCAGATTGAATGAATCTCATCTATACCTCTATATGCCGAACATGAATAGAAATTGTTACATTATAAACGTCTTTTCTGAGCAAGCATTCAAACACACATACAGTAGGTTACATTATATACACCAATCCGGTTATAGCTTACTGGTTAATGTAACTACCAAATGACCTTGTTGTTACAGAAACCCATTAATTTTGTAATATCATGCATAAATATTTACTTTGGAAAACACTGCACGGTGGCAGGGGTAGGGGCGCGCATTTAATAAAACTGTACATAAAATGAGGAAGCGGCCAGGTTTCGGGGAAATGCGGACAGTCTGCTCCTAGGAGGGAGCAATCTTATTCATTTTATACTTTATTTTTTTTTAGTTTATTTCAATTTAATGTCTGTAAATAGCGAAAATGTTTTAGATGTTTTATTATTACGTTTGTGCATAATAGAAATTGTTTTGTACTTTTAATGCCACTTATACATTGATTCATAATAAATGTTATTTGACCCTAAAGGGCATGACAATGGCCTTCTTTTGATCACAGCTAAGAACTGCTGCTACTGGTGGGTGATTTACTTAGACACAAACAACATCCTTATTAGCATCATATACACAAATGCCCCTCTTATCCTGTTGCACTTCCAGAGTAGTTTCCTCAATTTCTTTGCCATCATCTTTACTTGTGTTGCTCATCCCCACATTTGCAGAAGGTACAGAAATGGTGGAAGGAGGATTCTCTATGAGTACAGTGTCAGACTCACACATAGCACTTTTGAACACCCTCAAATTCTCCTCAGGGATTTGTGAAGTTTGTGAACACAAAGTTTGTTCTTTAGCATTAGTGACATTAGCAGGACCACCACTCACAAAGAAAGGCCATGGCCTGAGCCTTTCATGCCACTATGTGTGGTGTATGGCATGTTGCCATATTTTTTACATTTTCTGTAAGTAATCATTCCCTTTATTCTAAGAGGTGATGTTTTGCTCAACATTGTGAATATGAAGGCCAATTCTGGCCCGTTTTTTTCAACCCCAGGATTCAGGATTGACAAATGAACAATCTCAGGTATCCTGGGATACCTGGTATTGGGTTAGTGAAAAAAATAGATATTATTTAATGCTCAGCCCTACAGTGACTCAGCCTCCTCTCTGGATGGGTGGGCGGTGCGGTTTTTAGCTGGCTGCAGGTGGGCGGCAAGGTTGTCTATGAGCTGCAGGTGCGAGTGGTCTGGCCAGCAGCGATTCTGGCATTGGGCTGCGCATTGTGACCTCTGACATCACATCACACGGTGCACAGCTGGGGGTAGGGGGAGCCGGGCAGCATCTGAGCCTTATTCTGAAGGTGCTCAGCACTGCCAGGCATTAAAAAAAGCATTCAGTGGCTAATCCCAAACCCCAAGGAATGGAAGCTCCAATCCCGGGATTCAATCCCGGACAATTTTAGGCCAAAATCCAGCGGTCCCGCTGATCCTGAGATTGGCCATCCTAATTGTGAAATATTGTTTAGATGTAAGGTGCCCTTTCTTAAGCCTTCTTTCCCATGAACACCTGCTTTAGTAGATGTTGAAGTACTACCATGACTGGCAGCAGCAGCACTAGTACTGGGTTATTGCTCCTGCTCTTCTATCAACAGATCGATGATTCATTTTATCTTTGACACCAGCCAAAAAAATTAGTTTTTTACACTTGAGAATTCTTTACACAAATACATTGCTCCTAGTAATATAGTAATATGGTACCCTAAAATGGCATTATTTTCTTTTTAACACACTCCCACAGCACCCTCTACCTCTCCCATGTGCATGAAATTAATGCCAAAGTGCTCCTTATGGCCTTTTTTTTTACACAGTACAGTGCCTCACAGTTCAACAGCCCTCTCTCTAGTCTGATCTCCTGTATGAATGTGAAATGATTCAGCGAATGCCCCAGTTCTCCTAATATACCCTCTCCCTCTGGTCTCATGTGTGAAATGGTGCCTAATCATAACAGAGGGACTTACTGTATATGTAATCCAAAATATGGGAAGATCAATGGTTTGCCTCATTTTGGAATTTGAATGCGTTGGGAAGACCCGTGCCAGGGCTTGGATCAACTTGTAATAGCTACATTCAGGTGTGTTCGGACATCTCTAGTTAGTACCTGATCCCTGTAACAGGTGAACCCTGGGGGTGCCAAGGCTGTGATTAATCATATTAGGATGGAATGCAATGATAGCCCCGAGAGATCATTTAGTGCCCCACATAGTGTGCTTAGCTAGGGTTAGTGCACACACATAGCCAAACTAGAGGGCCAGTCATATGGCCCATGTGAATTAGATTAGTGTAGGTGTTATTTGCTACCCTGTTAGATAGCAAAGTGTAGCCATGTGGGGGGGCTGTGTATGTATGAGGCAAATGAGGCAGCCACTAAGATGACCAGAGAGGCACCAGTGAGCAGAGTTTGTTTGCGTGTGTTTGTCTTATTGTAGGCCTGGTCTGTCAGATGGATATGGGTGCTAGGACAGACTACCTGTGTACCCCTATATATGGCTTCCCTTTACAAAAAGTCTGTCTAATGCATGTGGGTTCCAGGAGAGACTCAGGGCATTTCCCACTCGCTGGTCTGGTTGTCAGGTGGGCAAGACTGACTCTGAGTGTGCACAGGCCTATAGGTGACATATGGGTGTCTGAGGCATTTGTGCCAGTGATTATGCTCCCCGATTTGGCAACTGAATTAGAGGTTTCCTTCTGTGTCGTCCATGTCTTAACATCTTGTGATTTCCAGGTGCTCACATCTTTCTAGTGGTTTATTCGGCCTGTGTTCCAGGAACATCAGTAATACAGTAATAAAGAGGACTGAATGTGAGAGCCAGTGGAGCAAGGTAAGTGGTGACTATGCCTGTACCACACCCACCACACCTCTTCACACATCCACAATGGTTTTAGACATCTCCAGTGTCTGTGTTCCCCCTCTGAGAGCCAGATGTACTGTACAGAGAGCTCTACATCAGGGACGTGCAGTCAGGGGAGGCAGAGCCTCACCTGTCATGATCCCTATCATACTCTAAGTTCTCACTATAAAAATGATTGGGAGAACACAAAGAAGATATTTATTACTTATAAGCATCTTTATAGCTAAAACTTACCAGAGTTGCCGGACTCCTGGAACTGCAGGGAGAGAGAGAGATGAGGCAGCAGCAGCTCAGCCTCATCTCTCACACTGTCAAGCACTGCCTGTACAGATGGGTGGGGCTACACAGCGGCCAATCAGACCGCAAAGAACAGAGAAATGCCTCACAGTGGAGGCATGCTTGAGCTCTGAGGGACAGCTCGGATTGGTCATGTGACCAATCCAGGCAGTCCAGGGAGACAAACAACGGAGCTGAGCAGCATGGCAGGGGAGGAGGGAAGTGGGGATCCAAAGTGCCAGCAGCAGCCATCCATGCACAGTGACTGTGGTGAGTTGCAGCCAGAACCTGGACTGTGTGTGTGTGTGTGTGTGTGTGTGTGTGTGTGTGTGTGTGTGTGTGTGTGTGTGTGTGTGTGTGTGTGTGTGTGTGTGTGTGTGGCATCTTTAGTGAGTGTGTGTGTGTGTGTGTGTGTGTGTGTGTGTGTGTGTGTGTGTGTGTGTGTGTGTGTGTGTGTGGCATCTGTACTGAGTATGGGGACAGTTCTGTATGTGTGTCATCTGTAGTGAGTGTGGGGACAGGACTCTGTCAAGGACGTGCGCTGAGCTAAATGGCTGAGGAGGCACTAGCTAGCGCCAGAGCCATATTTACACGAAATATATGAGCCAAAGGGTACATCTGGGCATTATACACAGGTGCACCAGTATAAACTCCTGGAAATTTTGTGAGATTTGATCAGAGATGTGCGGAAAAGATGCACAGGTGAGGCACTGCCTCTCCTGCCATAGACTTTTACTCAGAGTTTTGGCTATAAAAATGATTGGAATAATGCAAAGACGATATTTCAAACAAATTATCTGTATTTTTCATATACTTTACACAGTCAAACCTCTGGCACAAATGTTAGTATGACAGGAAAGGCTCTGCCTCACCTGCCTCACCTCACCACACGTCACTGCTGTATGTGTTATCTGTAGTGAGAGTGGGGACAGGTCTGTGTGTGTGTGTGTGTGTGTGTGTGTGTGTGTGTGTGTGTGTGTGTGTGTGTGTGCGCGCGCGTGTGTGCGTGTGTGCGCACGTGTGCGTGTGTGGCATCTTTAGTGAGTGTGGGGCAGGTGTGTGTGTGTGGCATCTGTACTGAGTGTGGGGACAGGTGTGTATGTGTGTCATCTGTAGTGAGTGTGGGGACAGGTGTGTATGTGTGTCATCTGTAGTGAGTGTGGGGACAGGACTGTGTGTGTGTGTCACCTGTATGTATTTATTTATTTATTTATTTGTTGGGGATGGGGGGGTTTGCCTATTTTGTCAGTCCCGGGCCCCACAATGTCTTGTGGCAGTCCTGCCTATATCCCTCCAGATTCAGTGCATGTCCTCATGTTCTAATATTTATCTACCCTTGAAGAATGTCTCTGTCCTGTATCTTGTTAAATCCTTGTTATATTTGAAAGTTTCTATCATGTCCCCATTCTTTGCGTCAAACTGTATATATTGTATTAAGATCCTTTAGTGTTTCCAGGTAAACATGACAATGAGTTCACTGTATTCCAGTGGCCACCACAGTCACCTGATCCCAGTCTAACAGAGCACCTTTTTGATGTAGTGGAATGGTGACATTTGCAGCATGAATGTGCAGCCAAATAAATCTGCAGCAGCTGCATGATTCTCTCATGTCACCATGGACCAGAATCACTCAGGAATGTTTCCAGCACCATAATGTAATAAATGCTATGAACAATACATATCTAGCAACCAAAGCGGGCAGCTAGGACGGGGCGGGTCCAGGTGCCCACCAACAGGGCTGAATCTGTGAAGGAGTGCTGGTGTCCGGCAACGCACTACACAATCTCCAAATAAACTACAGCTCCCAGCAGCTGTATTATATATTAGAGAAACTACTGTGTGTTGTAATGTGTATAAGGGGTACTACTGTGTACTATAACCTGAATAAAGGGCACTACTGTGTGTCACAACATACTGACTGTATACACTGACTGACTGGGGGGTTTTGTTTGAGGAAGGGGGCGCCAAATCAGTGTCTTGCTTAGGGCCACATGAGGTCTCAATCACTTATATTTAGTAGTGGGGTGCACCGGGCCATTTTTCGGGCTTGGGTTTTGGATCTGTATTTCCTTCATGTTTTGGATCTGTATTGGTTTTGCCAAAACCGCCCTTGTGGGCTTTGGTTTTGGATCTATATTTTTTTGGAAAAATCATAAAAACAGCTAAAATCACAGAATTTGAGGGTGTTTTTCTTCCTACAGTATTATTAACCTCCATAACATTAATTTCCACTAATTTCCAGAATATTCTGAACACCTGACAGCTCACAATATTGTTTGCATCCAGTTTAGGCAAAAAGGTTGCACTGAGGTAGCTGGACGGAGCAGCAGCAGCCCTTGGATGTATATATTGGAAGGACAAAATATTTTAAAAAATAATGTATTAAAAAAAAGTGATGCATTAGGCAAGGCTCAAGATTTCAATTCACAAAAAGATGATTAAGGCAAAGAAGAATAAAAAAAGATAATATTTTAGATTTAAGTTAATTTATTTTAATTTCAATTTATTTTAATGTATTTAATTTAATTTATTTAGGATCAAATTCTTTATTTCCTAAAAGATATCTTCGATATGCAGAAAGTTCAGTATATTAGTGTGGAGAGTTTATTTATATTAATTTAATTAAAATTTAGCTAATTTACAATTATTATTAATTATATTAATTTGAATTAATCACAATGTGGCAATAAGAATCATGAAAATAGGAAAATAAGTTATAACATAAGAATATGTTTTATATATACAGTATATATATATATATATATATATATATATATATTGATACTAAGGACCAATGATAAGGAGCGCTTTATAATTTAAAATAATATATTTAATTAACAGTTAATATCACATTTCCTTAAAAAGATCTCTAATTAAGGACATATTCTCAACAATTATCAATAAGAATAATCATGGGTAGCACAATAATTTTCCAATTGTTGTGGGATTATCCGGTAAAAGTTAATTGTTGCAATTTGGTGCATTAGCAATGTTCACAAAGTCACGGTGCTACAGATATATTTAGGCATCAGCAGTATGGGTCATTTATAGTTGGTTAAGTCAATAGACCCATTTTGATAGCCCTTGACTGGGCGCTAGTAGAATGGTGAGTGCGGTATAAGTACCAGAGTTGACAGCCGCAGCACGACTTACACTGGAGCGGGATCTCTGTACTTTAAAAGGCAGACTCACCACCAAAACAGATGAGCAGAGTGGAACTGGTGACAGCGGCACAAGGTCCATTAAAGCAGGGTCTTTCCAGCTACCAGTGCAGGCTAACCACCACAGCAGGTGATAACCAGAGCTCCCGACCCCAGCCAGGGTGCAGAGCTAATGGCCACAGCATGGCATCCACTATGACGGAACCTCAGTACTTTCCAGAGCAGGCTGATGATCGCAGCTCGGGGTCCGCTGAACCAGAGTTTCTACAGCTGTTGATGCAGGTTAACCACCATAGCAGGAATTGGTCAATGCTGACGACCTCGACAGTGATGCTCACTGGAGGGAGAAAGTGCACTGCTTCCAAATAGGCAACAAAGGGCACTGGTGTGAATGTGCAAACACATTCACATGGGGTCCTCTACGCATTTCTCTGCTGTAGTAATTTAGCGGTTTCCTCAGGAGGTGTATGCAGGTGTCTTAATCTCGTAGGTATTTAACTGGCTTCAGTCAATAGGAATATTCACCTTTCCTAGGTACACCTGCATATCCTTAATTAATCAAACACATATTTCTAATAGAGATCGTCAGTACTTTCATATGAGAATATATAATAATGTCTTATAGAGGTAACATATATATATATATATATATATATATATATATAGATAATAATTTAATAACAAATAATAACAAAAGCATGATATACATTTAAAACACGGTTTTGGCATCACAGAGAAAAGTTCAGGTACTAAAGCAAGAATAAATACAAGTAATATTTCCATGGTACCTTATGTTAAGAGCGCCGGTGGTTCACACGGTTAAGCTACGGACTCTATGGTTAGATTTATATAGGTATTAAACTACCAAAATACTTTGGCAATTTTGTACAGAGCTTTTTTAGTTGGAACAGAGCTGATTATATTAATACAAATTAGATTAATACTTTATTTTTACTGGACAGACATAGATATATAACTATCTAGAATGAGACTGATTTTTCATCACTTACTTTTCAACTGAATCTTCAAATAGCATCACAGCACCGCCCATTAGATCTATACTAAAATAATAAGCGTTGCAGCCTAAATGTAGAGCATTAATTTTGATTCTAAAATGATAATACACGAATGATAAAACAATATTACAATGGCATAGACGGGAGTACATAAGCAGGTTTCCTGTATTGTTATTCTGCAGCAGCTCCACACCATGTAGAGGGAAAAGGTTTGTATCTAAACAACCTTGTTATTTTATTAAACTTACATACAGGGAAAATCTCAAACTGATACATTCTAACAGGACTTGTAAATAGAATAACCAAAGCCACGTTTTTCTCTATTCATAATGCAGTTCATCAGCCATCGCAGTAGGTTATACAGCAGGACTAGCACGTTTTCTCAACTAGATTCATTAAGAGACAAAGGGACCATTTCACACACAGTCATAGGGACTTCATTTGACAGTACATATTACTTATTAGCACCAAGACATTTTTAATAAAAAGACTATTGTGATGAAAATAAATATGATCTTGGATGTTCACAGGGTGAATAGATTATAAAGCAGGCAAGAAAAGGAACAAGAGAAGCAAAGAAAAGGAGGAGGACGCATATTGGTATCTGTCAAAGATTTTTTCAGATGTTATTCATTTCAATATTTTCAATTAATCCCATTGGGTATAGGGTATTTAATGAACAGATCCAGTATGCCTCCCTTTTACATAGCCGATTGTATCTATCTACTCCTCTAAAAGTTTTTCCAATATGTTCAATCCCTTGAACAGGTAAAACATTAATATCTCCACCATGATCCTGAACAACATGTCTAGTGACACCATGAGATATTATCTTTTTAAGGATAAGTCATCTATGTTCCAAAAATCTTGTGTTCAGAGTTCGAATAGTTCTACCTACATATTGAACACCACATATACAGGTTATCATATATACAACAAAGGTGGTCTGACAAGTTATAGAGCCAATGATGTTAAATTTCATATTTGTTGTATCTTTGGGGACAGTGAATTCATAACTTTCATGTTTTATAAATCTACAGGTAATGCATTTCGTTTTGAAACATTTAGAACAACATCTTTGATTGACACGATTTACTTAACTCACAGGTACCTAGTTTATTCTCAATTCTGGGTTCAAAATGACTCGGTGAAAGATAATTTTTTAGATTACTAGCTTTCTTGAAGACCAATTTAGGTTTGTCCTCCAAGCTTCCCGCTAGCACCCTGTCCATTTTGAGGATAGGAAAGTTTTTTGTAAGGATTTTTTTGATTTTATTTGAGGAATTATTATATCGAGATATAAAAATAGGTGCATTCTGTTCTATCAATGTGCAAGAGTTATTTTCTAGTATTTCCAAGGATAGAAGTCTGTCTTTCTTCCTTGGACACCTCTAGCAAATGCTCTACATTTAGGCTGCAACGCTTATTATTTTAGTATAGATCTAATGGGCGGTGCTGTGATGCTATTTGAAGATTCAGTTGAAAAGTAAGTGATGAAAAATCAGTCTGAATCTAGATAGTTATATATCTATGTCTGTCCAGTAAAAATAAAGTATTAATCTAATTTTTATTAATATAATTAGCTCTGTTCCAACTAAAAAAGCTCTGTACAAAATTGCCAAAGTATTTTGGTAGTTTAATACCTATATAAATCTAACCATATAATTGTTACTGTAAAAACCACATAATGGTAACTGTAAAAAATTAAATGGTGAATGGGAGTTTCAATCCCGCAACCCTATACATTAGAGTCCATAGCTTAAACGTGTGAGCCACAGGAGATCTTAACATAAGCTACCATGGAAATATTACTTGTATCTATTCTTGCTTTAGTACCTGAACTTTTTTTCTGTGATGCCAAAACCTTGTTTTAAATGTATATCATGCTTTTGTCATTATTTGTTATTAAAATATTATCTATATATGTATGTTGCCTCTATAAGACATTATTATATGTTCTCATATGAAAGTACTGACGATCTCTTAGAAATATGTGCTTGATTAATTAAGGATATGCAGGTGTACATAGGAAAGGTGAACATTCCTATTGGCTGAAGCCAGTTTAAATACCTACGAGATTAAGACACCTGCATACCCCTCCTGAGGAAACCGCTAAATTACTACAGCGTAGAAACGCGTAGATGACCACATGTGAATGTGTTTGCACATTCACATCGATGCCCTTTGTTGCCTACTTGGAAGCCGTGCACTTTCTCCCTCCAGTGAGCATCACTGTCGTGGTTGTCAGCATTGACCAATTCCTGCTATGGTGGTTAACCTGCATCTACAGCTGTAGAAACTCTGGTTCAGCGGACCCCGATCTGCGATCATCAGCCTGCTCTGGAAAGTACTGAGGTTCCGTCATAGTGGATGCCGTGCTGTGGCCGTTAGCTCTGTACCCTTGCTGGGGTCGGGAGCTTCGCTTATCACCTGCTGTGGTGGTTAGCCTGCACTGGTAGCTGGAAAGACCCTGCTTCAACGGACCTTGTGCCGCGGTCACCAGTTCCATTCTGATCATCATCCGTTTTGGTGGTGAGTCTGCCTTTGAAAGTACAGAGATCCCGCTCCAGTGTAAGTCGTGCTGCGGCTGTCAACTCTGGTAATTATACCGCACTCACCTTTCTACTAGCGCCCAGTCCAGGGCTATCAAAACGGGTCTATTGACTTAACCAACTATAAATGACCCATACTGCTGGTGCCTAAATATATCTGTAGCACCGTGACTTTGTGAACATTGCTAACGCACCAAATTGCAACAATTAACTTTCACCGGATAATCCCATAACAGTTGGAAAATTATGTGCTACACATGACTGTTCTTATTGATAATTGTTGAGAATATGTTCTTAATTAGAGATCTTTTTAAGGAAATGAGATAGTAACTGTTAATTAAATATATTATTTTAAATTATAAAGCGCTCCTTAGTTTCAATGTATATATATATATATAATTTTTCTATTTGACATCCAGAAGTGTCTAGTAGGAGCTGCACAAATACATTTATTATATGAGGTATATATAGATCTAAATTCTTCCTTTTTAAACAAAGGGATATTTTAGGTTTAATTTTTCTGTGCTCCCGATTTTTTCCAACTGTGCCTAAATTCTGTTAGGACACATCTGAAAAGGTTTAAGTTAAATTAATCTTCTATATCTGGTAGCTTTTTTGGGCTGCAAGATATTATATTTATAAATTTACTATAACTGGTTTTGTTATGGCATCACAGAGAAAATTTAATGATAGAGATGAGACGTAATGTGCTTTTGCAAGAGAGGTTTGCAGCTGAATGTCTTTCTACTGAAGCTAACCCATTCGATATGCATCATCTTTTCAGTAGATTGGAAATATTATTAAAAATCGAAACAAGACATTGGCTCGATAAAATGACATTAAGTAAATATTTAACTGAAAAAATGATACCTAGGGGATTAAGATTCATAAGCCCTGCTCCTTTAAAGATGATGAGAGTTTGACAAAAAAAAGTGGAACGAGATTCTAGACAACTGCTCTTACGCATTAATGGCATTACTGGTTACCTACACAGCTACAAAGGTGTCCAATGTTTCTGTAGAAATAGAGAAAGTTCAGGATATGTTAAAACCATTTGAGGTAAGAGCTGATTTTAACAATTGTGATTATATATTTAATCAGAAGGTAGAAGAATTTGAGAAACAAACTATATCTAATAAAAACAAAAAATTTGAGAGAGACATATGATTATTCTAACAATATAGTACGTATGTATAATAGAGGAGGGTGAAAGACCTCAAACAGGTTTAAACAACCCAATAAAGTGGAGGACTTTTCAGGAAATAAGAGAACAATGGATGGCTATAGAAAGGATAATAGAGTCAATCCTAGATCAAATATAACTAGAAGTGAATCTAGATTTTCCAACTAAAGCCCCAGACAGACTACCCGTATTGATAAATCCCTAGCAACTAAAGAACATCTTATGAGGGGTGCCATACCTAAGAATACAAATTTAAACCCAACTCTAAACAGTACTGAACTTCAGAGAACATCTGAAACCTCTCATCATTTTTTAGAGAGAGAACTCTATCCTATATGGAGGAATCGGAATCGGTTGAGCCCCCTAAGTCAGGACTCCCCAAAAAGAGGAAGGGACCAAAGTTCGGAGGAAGCAGAGGAGGAAGGAAGGAATCCCAAAAAAATCCAAAGCCAAATTAAGGAATAAAGGTCTCTTCAACTTGTCTGCTAGGGAATTAACTGAAAGTGAGAAATCTATCATAGCAAAGGGACTTAAATTTGCTCCAGCGAAGGACCCTGAATTCTTTGACTTATACATTGAACTAAGTATATACACACGCGACCTTTGTAGAAAGAGGTACTTTCAGAACAAGACATTAAGAGAGAGGGGAGATATGGATCTTCCCATCATATTAGATAAAGATGAACAGCGGGCCCTGAAGGCGCTATTAGAATTACAGATTGAAGGGGACGTGACACAGACTATTAAGATCTTTGACACATCTGAGACTGTTCACCAAAAACTTTTTAAAAATAAAAGTGAGTTCTACCCAACTCAATATAAAAGTGGCTTTGTTGAAACTTTCTACGCAGCTACTCTACAGGATTTTAGAGACCTTTGTAATACCAATTGAGAAAAAAGGAAAAAGAAAAAGGATTAACTCATACAAAGGCAAGAAGTAACAAAGATAATCTTCATATGAATGAAAAAAAAGTGCTAAAAGATCTTAAACAGGATAAATCAATCATAATTAAAGCAGCAGATAAAGGGGGGGGGGGGCAGTTATTCAAGATATAGGAGTCTATGTGCAAGAAGCTTATCGACAGCTCAATAATACTAAATTTTATATTAGACTACAGGGGGATCCAACTGAAAGATTCTTGTTGGACCTAAAATCAAATCTTGTTGAGGCCCTGGCATGTGGCGTGATATCTAAAACTGAATTTCACTTTGTGTTTAATGTACATCCGGTCACTCTTACTTATTATCATCTCCCAAAAATTCATAAGTCACTGTTGTCACCTCCCGGGCACCCTATTATCTCAGGAGTGGGTTCACTCACTTCCAATTTATCAGCATATGTTGTTTTTTTATTTTGCAGCCACACGTAAAAACTCTAAAATCATACATTAAAGACACCACTCACTTCTAACACCTAATTAAAGATTTGAAGTGGCAAGATGATTACCTGCTAGTTACATGTGATGCAGAATCCTTATATACAAATATACCACATGAGAATGGATTAAAAGTAATAGAGCAGTATTTAAATAAAGACCTAACAATGTCAAAAGAGCACTGTCAATTCTTTATAGAATCTGTCCACTTTATTTTGTCACGTAATTATTTCATATTCAATGGAGAGTATTTTTTACAGATACATAGTACTGCAATGGGCACCAGGTTCGCCTCAAGTTTTTCCAATTTATACATGGGTTACCTCGAAGATAAATATATCTGGGGAGGTCCCTTTGGGGCGAACTTGGTGCTATATGGTAGATATATAGACAATTTGTTTATTGTTTTGAAAGGGGATACACTATCAGTTTTACTATTTATGGATTTTCTTAATACAAACACACTTGGTCTCACTTTCATAAGCACTGTTCACAGGATGGATTTAACGTTTTTGGATACTGCGCTACATGCCGGGGAAATCAACCAACCAATTCAGGCTAAGACCTATCGAAAAAAGTAGACTGCAATACTTTTTTAAACTATACGAGCTGTCATTATAAACCCTGGCTCAACAATATTCCTAGGAGTCAATATCTTAGGATCAAAATAAATTGTTCTGCTAATGACGACTTTGTCCTTCAAAGCGAGGGATTAACACAATCCCTATGTGATCAGGGTTAGCCAAGTCACTTACTTGCTAGCACTTTGCTAGAGGTGTCCAAGGAAGAAAGACAGAGTCTTCTATCCTTGGAAAACCTAGAAAATAACTCTTGTAGATTGAAGGAACAGAATGCACCTATTTTTATATCTCGGTATAATCATTCCTCAAATAAAATCAAAAAAATCCTTACAAAAAACTTTCCTATCCTCAAAATGGACAGGGAACTAGCGGGAAGCTTGGAGGACAAACCTAAATTGGTCTTCAAGAAAGCTAGTAATTTAAAAAATTATCTTTCACCGAGTCATTATGATTCCAGAATTGAGAATAAACTAGGTACCTGTGAGTTAAGTAAACCGTGTCAATCAAAGGGATGTTATTCTAAATGTTTCAAAACGAAATGCATTACCTGCAGATTTATAAAACATGAAAGTTATGAATTCACTGTCCCCAAAGATACAACAAATATGAAATTTAACATCATTGGCTCTATAACTTGTCAGACCACCTTTGTTGTATATATGATAACCTGTATATGTGGTGTTCAATATGTAGGTAGAACTATTCGAACTCTGGACACAAGATTTTTGGAACATAGACAACCTATCCTTAAAAAGATAATATCTCATAGTGTCCCTAGACATGTTGTTCAGAATCATGGTGGAGATATTAATGTTTTATCTGTTCAAGGGATTGAACATATTGGAAAAACTTTTAGAGGAGGAGATAGATACAATCGGCTATGTAAAAGGGAGGCATACTGGATCTGTTCATTAAATACCCTATACCCAATGGTATTAAATGAAAATATCGAAATGAATAACATCTGAAAAAATCTTTGACAGATACCAATATGCGTCCTTCTCCTTTTCTTTGCTTCTCTTGTTCCTTTTCTTGCCTGCTTTATAATCTATTCACCCTGTGAACGTCCAAGATCATATTTATTTTCATCACAATAGTCTTTTTACTAAAAATGTCTTGGTGCTAATAAGTAATATGTTCTGTCAAATGAAGTCCCTATGACTGTGTGAAATGGTCCCTTTGTCTCTTAATGAATCTAGTTGAGAAAACGTGCTAGTCCTGCTGTATAACCTACTGCGACGGCTGATGAACTGCATTATGAATAGAGAAAAACGTGGCTTTGGTTATTCTATTTACAAGTCCTGTTAGATTGTATCAGTTTGAGATTTTCCCTGTATGTAACAGTTTAATAAAATAACAAGGTTGTTTAGATACAAACCTTTTCCCTCTACATGGTGTGGAGCTGCTGCAGAATAACGATACAGGAAACCTGTTTATGTACTCCCGTCAGTGTCGGACTGGGACATGAAGGGCCCACCGGGGAATGCAGTTATAGGGGCCCATACTTATGGGTGTGGCCAGCCTACAAAGGGGTGTATCCAGCTTCCACAGAGGCTTGAAATACACAATAGTTTAATGCAGTGTAATGCAACATATCTACCATGTATAATACAAGTGCACAGTCTGGAACCTGATCCCTAGAGGAAGGAGTGGGCACTCAGGCAGTGGGGCCTAACGGTGGTTTCCTTGGTACCCCTGTGGGCCAGTCCGACCCTGACTCCCGTCTATGCCATTGTAATATTGTTTTATCATTCGTGTATTATCATTTTAGAATCAAAATGAGTGCTCTACATTTAGGCTGCAACGCTTATTATTTTAGTATAGATCTAATGGGCGGTGCTGTGATGCTATTTGAAGATTCAGTTGAAAAGTGACTGATAAAAATCAGTCTGAATCTACATAGTTATATATCTATGTCTGTCCAGTAAAAATAAAGTATTAATCTAATTTTTAGTAATATAATCAGCTCTGTTCCAACTAAAAAAGCTCTGTACAAAATTGCCAAAGTATTTCGGTAGTTTAATACCTATATAAATCTAACCATATAATTGTTACTGTAAAAACCACATAATGGTAACTGTAAAAAATTAACTGGTGAACGGGAGTTTCGATCCCGCAACACTATACATTAGAGTCCGTAGCTTAACCGTGTGAACCACAGGAGCTCTTAATGTAAGGTTCCATGGAATATTACTTGTATTTATTCTTGCTTTAGTACCTAAACTTTTTTCTGTGATGCCAAAACCTTGTTTTAAATGTATATCATGCTTTTGTTATTATTTGTTATTAAATTACTATCTATATATGTATGTTACCTCTATAAGACATTATTATATGTTCTCATATGAAAGTACTGACGATCTCTATTAACCTACGAGATTAAGACACCTGCATACACCTCCTGAGGAAGCTGCTAAATTACTACAGCGGAGAAATGCGTAGAGGACCCCATGTGAATGTGTTTGCACATTCACACCGGTGCCCTTTGTTGCCTACTTGGAAGCCGTGCACTTTCTCCCTCCAGTGAGCATCACTGTCGAGGTCGTCAGCATTGACCAATTCCTGCTATGGTGGTTAACCTGCATCTACAGCTGTAGAAACTCTGGTTCAGCGGACCCCTAGTTGCAATAATCAGCCTGCTCTGGAAAGTACTGAGGTTCCGTCATAGTGGATGCCGTGCTGTGGCCATTAGCTCTGCACCCTTGCTGGGGTCGGGAGCTCCGGTTATCACCTGCTGTGGTGGTTAGCCTGCACTGGTAGCTGGAAAGACCCTGCTTTAATGGACCTTGTGCCGTGGTCACCAGTTCCACTCTGATCGTCATCTGTTTTGGTGGTGAGTCTGCCTTTGAAAGTACAGAGATCCCGCTCCAGTGTAAGTCGTGCTGCGGCTGTCAACTCTGGTAATTATACCGCACTCACCTTTATACTAGCGCCCAGTCCAGGGCTATCAAAACGGGTCAATTGACTTAATTGACTTAACCAACTATAAATGACCCATACTGCTGGTGCCTAAATATATCTGTAGCACCGTGACTTTGTGAACATTGCTAATGCACCAAATTGCAACAATTAACTTTCACCGGATAATCCCATAACAATTGGAAAATTATTGTGCTACACATGATTGTTCTTATTGATAATTGTTGAGAATATGTTCTTAATTAGAGATCTTTTTAAGGAAATTAGATAGTAACTGTTAATTAAATATATTATTTTCAATTATAAAGCGCTCTTTATCATTGGTCCTTAGTATCAATGTATATATATAATTTTTCTATTTGACATCCAGAAGTGTCTAGTAGGAGCTGCACAAATACATTTATTATATGAGGTATATATAGATCTAAATTCTTCCTTTTTAAACAAAGGGATATTTTAGGTTTAATTTTTCTGTGCGCCCGATTTTTTTCACCTGTGACTAAATTCTGTTAGGACACATCTGAAAAGGTTTAAGTTAACATAAGAATAGGAGCTATAGACGCACACCCTAAAATGGATGGAGTATGCCTGGATGTATTCTGGGAGGATACAGCACAAACTATAAGAAAAAATATGTCTTTTATTTTGGGTGGACAGACAGAACACCTCTAGATGGATGGAGCAGCTGCAGTCCCTGGATGTATACTATGATAACACAGCACAAAATTTCAATTTAAATTAATATATATATATATATAGGTGAGCTGGCGCCTGAGGGTTGAGTCAACACCCTGTGTTACAAGAGGCACTTATGATTCACACCTTTAAGAGTCAAAACATGGTGGCAACATGTACCATCATAAAATGTATTATATTTACATAAAAACAAGTTCAAAGTCCATGGTTCATTTGTACAAGGAGTAATAAGTGGCTCCACACTTAGGCCCTCATTCTGAGTTGATCGCTCGCTTGCTGCTTTTAGCAGCAGTGCAAACGCTAAGCCGCCGCCCCCAGGGAGTGTATCAAAGTGAAATCTAGATACACCCTGCTACACCTGAGTATCTAGATTTCACTTTCAAGTAGAAAGCCCCTCTGATACTAAAGGGTTTTTATATCGCTGTGTCGGGTATCCATATCCGCTTATTTTTGATAATACTTACCATACAGTTAAGATGTACCCCTGATGAAGTCTTATAATAAGACGAAACGCATTGGGTATTCTTGTTCTTCCTTTATGTCACCTCAGAATATATGTTGAAGAAAAAGAGGAGACTGTAGAGATTTACCTACTATTGTCCTCGACATCTTAAATGGAAATACATTAAGTGTGGAGCGACTTATTACTCCTTGTACAAATGAACCATGGACTTTGAACTTGTTTTTATGTATATATAATACATTTTATGATGGAGCATGTTGCCAGTGTGTTTTGACTCTTAAAGGTGTGAATTATAAGTGCCTTTTGTAACACAGTGTGTTGACTCAACCCTCAGGCGCCAGCTCACCTATTGTATATTTCTTTTGTCAGTTCCTCCTAGCAAGGAACTTAGGTCAATTAGGCTGCCAGTCATAAATCTTTATCACCACATTAGTTATAGTAAAATAACGCAGAGAGAGAGTATTGTTTGTGTGTATATGTATGTGTATGTATATATATATATATATATATATATATATATATTATTTTTTTATATCACACACTGGCGGTTACAGTGTCTCACAAATGAATCAGAAAAATCTCTTATATAATTGCCCAGATCTGTGCCTGTGTGTATAACACTGGGCGTGGCTAGGAGCTCTCATTGGGTTAGCTGCAGGTCTTTCACACCCAGTCCACAGCTGATTGGGCAAGAAACACCCTCCCACACAGGTTACATCCAATGGGAGGCTCTGCCCTTTGGCTGCTGTGTGTTCCCAGAGCAGGATTAACAATGGGGCTGATGGTGCTGCAGCTCCAGGTCCACTCCCCAAAACAGGCCCACTGCATCTGCAGCAACATACATACCTCCCAACTGTCCAGATTTTCGCAGGACAGTCCCATTTTTTGGGGACTGTCCCGCTGTCCCACCCGCGGGCCACAGTGTCTCGCGGTTGGGGGGGGGGGGGGGCAGTTGGGAGGCTCTGTTTCTCGCTGCCCTGCTTAGCAGAGCAGTGGTGAATAGACGCTGTGTGCATGCGCATAGCATCTATTCACTGAAGTCAGAGGGAGATGGGGCATGCCAGTGGCTCACAGAGCGCTGGGCGTGCCCCCTCAGTGACGAACATGGGGGGGGGGTTCGCGATCGTGGGTCCTCCCGCGAAGCCACGCCCCCTTTCTTAGGACATGCCCCTTTTTTGGGAGCGTGTCCCTCTTTGTAAAGATGAAATGTTGGGAGGTATGAACATACCCTTCAACAATTTACACATAAAAATCTGTAGAAATTCGATAAGGGGGCGTGGCCACGGGTAAAGTGGAGTGGCCATGCCCCTTTTCCTATACTTTCAATGATACTATACTATCATATACTATCAAACTATAATGATACTATACTTTCAAAAATCAGTTCAGACCATAAAAAAGGTACTATACCTGCCCAAAAGGTACAGTTGGAGGCCCTGACTCCGTAACACAGCACCTGGGCTGCTGGCCTGGAAGCCCTGAGATGGCTAATGTAACGGATAGAGTGGGTGATATTGCGGAGGGTAATGTCTGGATGCTGATTCAATGTAAAAGGTGACAGTGCTGTGCAGTGCAGTGGGTGTGCACAGCACTCACCTTTTTCATTGATTCAGCGAGTCAGTCAGTTCTGCCAGCCAGCCAGTCACTATTATTAACGCCGGTGCGCCTAAGCCTTCCGGCACTAAGGGCTGCTGGGAGCTGTAGTTTATTGAGTGCATCATCTTCTTCCCTGTAATGTGGCGTGTTGGGACACTGGCGCTAACAATAGTGACTGGCTGCTGTGCGAGTCTCCAGGTGATTCATCAGGCCTTGCGTGCGCTGTTCACACCGTTGCAAGGGGCTACGACCCCTTAACCATCGCATGCTCTTTGTCCGTGCAATATTTAACCACTCACACAATTATGATTGGAGGTAATACACCATATAATAAAAATATTGCACGCTGTTAGGGCATGCAAGGGTTAAGGGGGCATAGCCCCTTATGACGGCGTGAAGAGCGCCCGTAGGGCACGATGAATCACCTAGTACATAATAATTACACACTGTGGTTGACTACACTGACAGCATCGCACAATGCGTTCATGAGTAGGAAATAATATACTGCAGTCTGTCCAGCAGTGTCACAGTACTTATGAAAATAAAATTAAAATTGTATAGTATACTGGGATACCACACAAACAAAAAAAGATACATTTTTTTAGAATTATAATTTAACGTTTTGTGTTTTTAGCTATTATTATTTTAATTTTACACTAGGACGGAGCCCCTGGATGGACGGACAGAGCACCCCTTAATGGACGGAGCAGCCCCTTGATGGACCAACAGTAGCAGACTCTGAATGTATACCGAGGTACAGAACAAAATATAAATGTATATTTTGTTTAACATTGGGGCAAAGCTCTTGGATGGATTGACAGAGAGCACCCCCTTGACAGAGCACCCCCTTTGACAGAAAGATCAGCCCCTGGTGAACACAGCAGCCCTTGTATGGAGACACAACAGCCCCGTAGATGTCACAGAAGCCCCTAAATGTGAGCAAACAGCAGCCCCTTATATATCACAGCAGCCACTTAGATAGATGACACAGCAGCACCTATATGTGAGTCCACAGCAGCCCCTTAGATGTCATATAGGCCCCTTAGATGTCACAGCAGCCCCTTAGATGTCACACCAGACCCTAAATGTGAGCCCACAGCAGCAGACAGCACGGACACGACCGTGCTGTACAACATCCAAAGTCGGATCGAATATGGAGCCAATCACCGGGACTTATATAGAATCCAAAACCCACGATAATCCGACAGCACGATGATAACGTTTTGACTCGTTTTGGGATCCGAGGAAGGCGGGAAGTCCCGAGCCGGACTCGGATTCCAGCTCGGATTACAAAGTTCAGGGGGCTTTGGTTCCTCAGGAACCCAACCCGCTCATCTCTAATATCTAGTACTATAAAGTAGTGATGAGCGGGTTCGGTTTCTCGGAAACCGAACCCCCCCGAACTTCACCCTTTTTACACGGGTCCGAGGCATACTCGGATTCTCCCGTATGGCTCGGGTAACCCGAGCGCGCCCGAACGTCATCATCCCGCTGTCGGATTCTCGCGAGATTCGGATTCTATATAAGCAGCCGCGCGTCGCCGCCATTTTCATTCGTGCATTGGAAATGTTAGGGAGAGGACGTGGCTGGCGTCCTCTCCGTTATTGTTGAACTTGATTGTGCTGTGCACTATTGCTTAATTGTGGGGAGGGCTGGGGAGCAGCTGTATATAGGAGGAGTACAGTGCAGAGTTTTGCTGATCAGTGACCACCAGTTATCCGTTCTCTGCCTGAAAAAAACGCTCCATATCTGTGCTCACAGTGTGCTGCATATATCTGTGCTCACACTGCTTAATTGTGGGGACTGGGGAGCAGCTGTATTATATAGCAGGAGTACAGTGCAGAGTTTTGCTGACAGTGACCACCAGTATACGTTGTCTGCCTGAAAAACACTCCATATCTATGCTCAGTGTGCTGCTTTATTGTGGGGACTGGGGACCACCAGTATAATATTATATAGGAGGAGTACAGTGCAGAGTTTTGCTGACCAGTGACCACCAGTATATAATATATAGCATTACGGTACAGTAGGCCACTGCTGTACCTACCTCTGTGTCGTCATTAAGTATACTATCCATCTACATTCTATACCTGTGGTGCATTTTAGTTTTGCAGTTTGCTGACACAGTGACCACCAGTATACTATATATAGCAGTACGGAAGGCCACTGCTGTACCTACCTCTGTGTCGTCATTAAGTATACTATCCATCTACATTCTAATATACCTGTGGTGCATTTTAGTTATGCAGTTTGCTGACACAGTGACCACCAGTATACTATATATAGCAGTACGGAAGGCCACTGCTGTACCTACCTCTGTGTCGTCATTCATTAAGTATACTATCCATCTACATTCTATACCTGTGGTGCATTTTAGTTTTGCAGTTTGCTGACACAGTGACCACCAGTATACTATAGCAGTACGGAAGGCCACTGCTGTACCTACCTCTGTGTCGTCATTCATTAAGTATACTATCCATCTACATTCTATACCTGTGGTGCATTTTAGTTTTGCAGTTTGCTGATACAGTGACCACCAGTATACTATAGCAGTACGGAAGGCTACTGCTGTACCTACCTCTGTATCGTCATTCATTAAGTATACTATCCATCTACATTCTATACTTGTGGTGCATTTTAGTTTTGCGGTTGCTGACACAGTGACCACCAGTATACTATATATAGCAGTACGGTACGGAAGGCCACTGCTGTACCTACCTCTGTGTCGTCATTCATTAAGTATACTATCCATCTACATTCTATACCTTTGGTGCATTTTAGTTTTGCAGTTTGCTGACACAGTGACCACCAGTATACTATAGCAGTACGGAAGGCCACTGCTGTACCTACCTCTGTGTCGTCATTCATTAAGTATACTATCCATCTACATTCTATGCCTGTGGTGCATTTTAGTTTTGCAGTTTGCTGACACAGTGACCACCAGTATACTATATATAGCAGTACGGAAGGCCACTGCTGTACCTACCTCTGTATCGTCATTCATTAAGTATACTATCCATCTACATTCTATACCTGTGGTGCATTTTAGTTTTGCAGTTTGCTGACACAGTGACCACCAGTATACTATAGCAGTACGGAAGGCCACTGCTGTACCTACCTCTGTGTCGTCATTCATTAAGTATACTATCCATCTACATTCTATACCTGTGGTGCATTTTAGTTTTGCAGTTTGCTGACACAGTGACCACCAGTATACTATAGCAGTACGGAAGGCCACTGCTGTACCTACCTCTGTGTCGTCATTCATTAAGTATACTATCCATCTACATTCTATACCTGTGGTGCATTTTAGTTTTGCAGTTTGCTGACACAGTGACCACCAGTATACTATATATAGCAGTACGGAAGGCCACTGCTGTACCTACCTCTGTGTCGTCATTCATTAAGTATACTATCCATCTCTTTTATCCGCCTCTTTTTTTCTTTGCATCATGTGCTGTTTGGGGACAATTTTTTTGAAGTGCCATCCTGCCTGACACTGCAGTGCCACTCCTAGATGGGCCAGGTGCTTGTGTCGGCCACTTGTGTCGCTTAGCTTAGTCTCACAGCGACCTTGGTGCGCCTCTTTTTTTCTTTGCATCATGTGCTGTTTGGGGACAATTTTTTTGAAGTGCCATCCTGCCTGACACTGCAGTGCAACTCCTAGATGGGCCAGGTTTTTGTGTCGGCCACTTGTGTCGCTTAGCTTAGTCTCACAGCGACCTTGGTGCGCCTCTTTTTTTCTTTGCTTCATGTGCTGTTTGGGGACAAATTTTTTGAAGTGCCATCCTGCCTGACACTGCAGTGCCACTCCTAGATGGGCCAGGTGTTTGTGTCGGCCACATGTGTCGCTTAGCTTAGTCTCACAACGACCTTGGTGCAGCTGTTTTTTTCTTTGCATCATGTGCTGTTTGGGGACTATTTTTTTGAAGTGCCATCCTGTCTGACACTGCAGTGCCACTCCTAGATGGGCCAGGTGTTTGTGTCGGCCACTTGGGTCGCTTAGCTTAGCCATCCAGCGACCTTGGTGCGCCTCTTTTTTTCTTTGCATCATGTGCTGTTTGGGGACAATTTTTTTGAAGTGCCATCCTGCGTGACACTGCAGTGCCACTCCTAGATGGGCCAGGTGTTTGTGTCGGCCACTTGTGTCGCTTAGCTTAGTCACACAGCGAACTTGGTGCACCTCTTTTTTTCTTTGCATCATGTGCTGTTTGGGGACTATTTTTTGAAGTGCCATCCTGTCTGACACTGCAGTGCCACTCCTAGATGGGCCAGGTGTTTGTCTCGGCCACTTGTGTCGCTTAGCTTAGCCATCCAGCGACCTCGGTGCAAATTTTAGGACTAAAAATAATATTGCGAGGTGTGAGGTGTTCAGAATAGACTGGAAATGAGTGGAAATTATGGTTATTGAGGTTAATAAAACTATGGGATCAAAATGACCCCCAAATTCTATGATTTAAGCCGTTTTTAGGGTTTTTTGTAAAAAACACCCGAATCCAAAACACACCCGAATCCGACAAAAAAATTTCGGTGAGGTTTTGCCAAAACGCGTCCGAATCCAAAACACGGCTGCAGAACCGAATCCAAAACCAAAACACAAAACCCGAATAATGTCCGGTGCACATCACTACTATAAAGATGTATATTGTACTTATTGTAAACTAAAAATAAGGCTATCATCAGCTTTACAAAATCATTGACTTCAGCACAGTGCGAACAGTTGTTCTGGCATCTCTCCATAGAGTAGAATTATTTATATGCCCCATTTTCTTCATTTACTTGTGAATAGAAGAGTCTGAAGGTGCAGTGAAAGTGCCTGTGCACACTATCATAAATAACAATTCAAGGTTGATTGCAAAAGAACATTTTCTTCTAATGGGCAAAATCATTTGAACTGCAGGGGGGGCAGATAGAACATGTGCAGAGAGAGTTAGATTTGGGTGGGTTATATTGTTTCTGTGCAGGGTAAATACTGGCTGCTTAATGTTTTTACACTGTAATTTAGATTTCAGATTAAGCACACCCCACCCAAATCTAACTCTCTCTGCACATGTTATATCTGCCCCACCTGCAGTGCACATGGTTTTGCCCATTAAAAGAAAATTTTGTTTTGCAATCAACCTTGAATTAGGCCCAACATCCAGTTTTGTCTATGTAGGACGCGGTCGAGCAATGTTTTTGTACTGCACATGCGTCTAAGAGATTATTCAGATCTGATCGCAGCAGCAAATTTGTTAGCTAATGGGCAAAACCATGGCCCTCATTCCGAGTTGTTCGCTCGTTGCCGATTTTCTCTATTTTGCAATTAGTCGCTTACTGCGCATGCGCAATGTTCGCAGAGCGCATGCGCCTAGTTATTTTACTCAACAGTTAGGTATTTTACTCACGGCATTACGAGGATTTTTCTTCGTTCTGGTGATCGGAGTGTGATTGACAGGAAGTGGGTGTTTCTGGGCGGAAACTGGCCGTTTTATGGGTGTGTGTGAAAAAACGCTGCAGTTTCTGGGAAAAACGCGGGAGTGGCTGGAGAAACGGGGGAGTGTCTGGGCGAACGCTGGGTGTGTTTGTGACGTCAAACCAGGAACGAAACTGACTGAACTGATCGCAGTGGCAGAGTAAGTGTCGAGCTACTCAGAAACTGCTAAGACATTTCTATTCTCAATTTTGAGAATCATTCGTTCGCAATTCTGCTAAGCTAAGATTCACTCCCAGTAGGCGGCGGCTTAGCGTGTGCAATGCTGCTCAAAGCAGCTTGCGAGCGAACAACTCGGAATGAGGGCCAATGTGCACTGCAGGTGGGCAAATATAACATGTGCAGAAAGAGTTAGGGGGGTAATTCCAAGTTGATCGCAGCAGGAAATTTTTTAGCAGTAGGGCAAAACTATGTGCACTGCAGGGGGGCAGATATAGCATTTGCAGAGAGAGTTAGATTTGGGTGGGTTATTTTGTTTCTGTGCAGGGTAAATACTGGCTGCTTTACTTTTACACTGCAATTTAGATTGCAGATTTAACTCACCACACACAAATCTATCTCTCTCTGCACATGTTATATCTGCCTCCCCTGCAGTGCACATGGTTTTGCCCAACTGCTAACAAAGGGGGTCATTCCGAGTTGTTCGCTCGTTATTTTTTTGTCGCAACGGAGCGAATAGTCGCTAATGCGCATGCGCGATGTCCGCAGTGCGACTGCGCCAAGTAAATTTGCTATGCAGTTAGGAATTTTACTCACGGCATTACGAGGTTTTTTTCTTCGTTCTGGTGATCGTAATGTGATTGACAGGAAGTGGGTGATTCTGGGCGGAAACAGGCCGTTTTATGGGAGTGTGCGAAAAAACGCTACCGTTTCCGGGAAAAACGCGGGAGTGGCTGGAGAAACGGGGGAGTGTCTGGGCGAACGCTGGGTGTGTTTGTGATGTCAAACCAGGAACGACAAGCACTGAACTGATCGCAGATGCCGCATAAGTCTGGAGCTACTCAGAAACTGCTAAGAATTGTCTATCCGCAATTCTGCTAATCTTTCGTTCGCAATTTTAATATGCTAAGATTCACTCCCAGTAGGCGGCGGCTTAGCGTGTGCAAAGCTGCTAAAAGCAGCTTGCGAGCGAACAACTCGGAATGACCACCAAAGTTCCTGCTGCGATCAACTCTGAATTTGGCTCTATGACCATCTGATCGTACAGAACTCTACAATCTCATGGGAGTTCCATCAGAGTGTTGTGGCCACGTAAGCTGACTTCCTTGCTTGATCATAGCGCGTGGACGGAGGTGGGACGTCTGTTTCAGCTACATCTTTTGCACCCGGCATGGGCTGGTGTAAGCCTAGACAACTAATGCTGGCACTGTAAGAACAGTGGACAGGATCGGCTTCCACATGGAGCCACATGGATTTACCCCCTAGATTTGGGTCTGTTATATTGTTTCTGTGCAGGGTAAATACTGGCTGCTTTATTTTTATACTGCGATTTAGATTTCAGTTTAAACACACCACAGCCAAATCTAAAGGGCCCCATAAACTAGAACGATTATGCCCGATTTCTCATACGTCCTAGAGGATGCTGGGGTCACATTAGAACCATGGGGTATAGACGGGATCCGCAGGAGACATGGGCACTTTAAGACTTTGAAAGGGTGTGAACTGGCTCCTCCCTCTATGCCTCTCCTCCAGAATCCAGTTTTAGAATTGTGCCCAGGCAGACTGGATGCACTCCAGAAGAGCTCTACTGAGTTTCTCTGAAAAGACTTATGTTAGGTTTTTTATTTTCAGGGAGGACTGCTGGCAACAGTCTCCCTGCTTCGTGGGACTGAGGGGAGTGAGGTATGACCTACTTCTAGTGAGTTCAAAGGCTCTGCTTCTGGCTACAGTACACCATTAGCTCCTGAGGGTTTGATCGCTGGGTACGCCTAGATGCTCACTCCCTCAGCCTGCCGTCACCCCCTTACAGAGCCATAAGTCAGAAGTAGAGATGAGCGGGTTCGGTTCCTCGGAATCCGAACCCGCCCGAACTTCATGTTTTTTTTCACGGGTCCGAGCGACTCGGATCTTCCCGCCTTGCTCGGTTAACCCGAGCGCGCCCGAACGTCATCATGACGCTGTCGGATTCTCGCGAGACTCGGATTCTATATAAGGAGCCGCGCGTCGCCGCCATTTTCACACGTGCATTGAGATTGATAGGGAGAGGACGTGGCTGGCGTCCTCTCCATTTAGATTAGAAGAGAGAGAGTGAGATTGATTTGAGACAGAGACACTTGATTTACTGGAGCTTAGGAGTACTGTAGAGAGTGCAGAGTTTAGTAGTGACTGACCACAGTGACCACCAGACAGTGCAGTTTTATTTAATATAATCCGTTCTCTGCCTGAAAAAAACGATACACAGTGACTCAGTCACATACCATATCTGTGTGCACTGCTCAGCCCAGTGTGCTGCATCATCTATGTATATATCTGACTTGCTCACACAGCTTATAATTGTGGGGGAGACTGGGGAGCAGTGCCAGTTATAGGTTATAGCAGGAGCCAGGAGTACATATTATTAAAATTAAACAGTGCACACTTTTGCTGCAGGAGTGCCACTGCCAGTGTGACTGACCAGTGACCTGACCACACTGACCACCAGTATAGTTAGTAGTATACTATATTGTGATTGCCTGAAAAAGTTAAACACTCGTCGTGTGACTTGTGTGGTGTTTTTTTTTTTATTTTATAAAAAACTCATTCTGCTGACAGACAGTGTCCAGCAGGTCCGTCATTATATAATATATAACTGTCCGGCTGCAGTAGTGATATATATATATTTTTTATATCATTATTTATCATCCAGTCGCAGCAGACACAGTACGGTAGTTCACGGCTGTAGCTACCTCTGTGTCGGCACTCGGCAGTCCATCCATAATTGTATACCACCTACCCGTGGTTTTTTTTTCTTTCTTCTTTATACATACATACTACATCTCTTTATCAACCAGTCTATATTAGCAGCAGACACAGTACAGTAGTCCACGGCTGTAGCTACCTCTGTGTCGGCACTCGGCAGTCCATCCATAATTGTATACCACCTACCCGTGGTTTTTTTTTCTTTCTTCTTTATACATACATACTACATCTCTTTATCAACCAGTCTATATTAGCAGCAGACACAGTACAGTACGGTAGTCCACGGCTGTAGCTACCTCTGTGTCGGCACTCGGCAGTCCGTCCATAATTGTATACCACCTACCCGTGGTTTTTTTTCTTTCTTCTTTATACATACATACTACATCTCTTTATCAACATGTCTATATTAGCAGCAGACACAGTACAGTAGTCCACGGCTGTAGCTACCTCTGTGTCGGCACTCGGCAGTCCATCCATAATTGTATACCACCTACCCGTGGTTTTTTTTTTTTCTTTCTTCTTTATACATACTACATCTCATTATCAACCAGTCTATATTAGCAGCAGACACAGTACGGTAGTCCACGGCTGTAGCTACCTCTGTGTCGGCACTCGGCAGTCCGTCCATAATTGTATACCACCTACCCGTGGTTTTTTCTTCTTTCTTCTTTATACATACTACATCTCATTATCAACCAGTCTATATTAGCAGCAGACACAGTACGGTAGTCCACGGCTGTAGCTACCTCTGTGTCGGCACTCGGCAGTCCATCCATAATTGTATACCACCTACCCGTGGTTTTTTTTTCTTTCTTCTTTATACATACTACATCTCATTATCATCCAGTCTATATTAGCAGCAGACACAGTACAGTAGTCCACGGCTGTAGCTACCTCTGTGTCGGCACTCGGCAGTCCATCCATAATTGTATACCACCTACCCGTGGTTTTTTTTTCTTTCTTCTTTATACATACATACTACATCTCATTATCATCCAGTCTATATTAGCAGCAGACACAGTACAGTACAATAGTCCACGGCTGTAGCTACCTCTGTGTCGGCACTCGGCAGTCCATCCATAATTGTATACTAGTATCCATCCATCTTCATTGTTTACCTGAGGTGCCTTTTAGTTGTGCCTATTAAAATATGGAGAACAAAAATGTTGAGGTTCCAAAATTAGGGAAAGATCAAGATCCACTTCCACCTCGTGCTGAAGCTGCTGCCACTAGTCATGGCCGAGACGATGAAATGCCAGCAACGTCGTCTGCCAAGGCCGATGCCCAATGTCATAGTACAGAGCATGTCAAATCCAAAACACCAAATATCAGTAAAAAAAGGACTCCAAAACCTAAAATAAAATTGTCGGAGGAGAAGCGTAAACTTGCCAATATGCCATTTACCACACGGAGTGGCAAGGAACGGCTGAGGCCCTGGCCTATGTTCATGGCTAGTGGTTCAGCTTCACATGAGGATGGAAGCACTCAGCCTCTCGCTAGAAAACTGAAAAGACTCAAGCTGGCAAAAGCACCGCAAAGAACTGTGCGTTCTTCGAAATCCCAAATCCACAAGGAGAGTCCAATTGTGTCGGTTGCGATGCCTGACCTTCCCAACACTGGACGTGAAGAGCATGCGCCTTCCACCATTTGCACGCCCCCTGCAAGTGCTGGAAGGAGCACCCACAGTCCAGTTCCTGATAGTCAGATTGAAGATGTCAGTGTTGAAGTACACCAGGATGAGGAGGATATGGGTGTTGCTGGCGCTGGGGAGGAAATTGACCAGGAGGATTCTGATGGTGAGGTGGTTTGTTTAAGTCAGGCACCCGGGGAGACACCTGTTGTCCGTGGGAGGAATATGGCCGTTGACATGCCTGGTGAAAATACCAAAAAAATCAGCTCTTCGGTGTGGAAGTATATCACCAGAAATGCGGACAACATTTGTCAAGCCGTGTGTTCCCTTTGTCAAGCTGTAATAAGTAGGGGTAAGGACGTTAACCACCTCGGAACATCCTCCCTTATACGTCACCTGCAGCGCATTCATAATAAGTCAGTGACAAGTTCAAAAACTTTGGGCGACAGCGGAAGCAGTCCACTGACCAGTAAATCCCTTCCTCTTGTAACCAAGCTCACGCAAACCACCCCACCAACTCCCTCAGTGTCAATTTCCTCCTTCCCCAGGAATGCCAATAGTCCTGCAGGCCATGTCACTGGCAATTCTGACGAGTCCTCTCCTGCCTGGGATTCCTCCGATGCATCCTTGCGTGTAACGCCTACTGCTGCTGGCGCTGCTGTTGTTGCCGCTGGGAGTCGATGGTCATCCCAGAGGGGAAGTCGTAAGCCCACTTGTACTACTTCCAGTAAGCAATTGACTGTCCAACAGTCCTTTGCGAGGAAGATGAAATATCACAGCAGTCATCCTGCTGCAAAGCGGATAACTGAGGCCTTGACAACTATGTTGGTGTTAGACGTGCGTCCGGTATCCGCCGTTAGTTCACAGGGAACTAGACAATTTATTGAGGCAGTGTGCCCCCGTTACCAAATACCATCTAGGTTCCACTTCTGTAGGCAGGCGATACCGAGAATGTACACGGACGTCAGAAAAAGACTCACCAGTGTCCTAAAAAATGCAGTTGTACCCAATGTCCACTTAACCACGGACATGTGGACAAGTGGAGCAGGGCAGGGTCAGGACTATATGACTGTGACAGCCCACTGGGTAGATGTATGGACTCCCGCCGCAAGAACAGCAGCGGCGGCACCAGTAGCAGCATCTCGCAAACGCCAACTCTTTCCTAGGCAGGCTACGCTTTGTATCACCGCTTTCCAGAATACGCACACAGCTAAAAACCTCTTACGGCAACTGAGGAAGATCATCGCAGAATGGCTTACCCCAATTGGACTCTCCTGTGGATTTGTGGCATCGGACAACGCCAGCAATATTGTGTGTGCATTAAATATGGGCAAATTCCAGCACGTCCCATGTTTTGCACATACCTTGAATTTGGTGGTGCAGAATTTTTTAAAAAACGACAGGGGCGTGCAAGAGATGCTGTCGGTGGCCAGAAGAATTGCGGGACACTTTCGGCGTACAGGCACCACGTACAGAAGACTGGAGCACCACCAAAAACTACTGAACCTGCCCTGCCATCATCTGAAGCAAGAAGTGGTAACGAGGTGGAATTCAACCCTCTATATGCTTCAGAGGTTGGAGGAGCAGCAAAAGGCCATTCAAGCCTATACAATTGAGCACGATATAGGAGGTGGAATGCACCTGTCTCAAGTGCAGTGGAGAATGATTTCAACGTTGTGCAAGGTTCTGATGCCCTTTGAACTTGCCACACGTGAAGTCAGTTCAGACACTGCCAGCCTGAGTCAGGTCATTCCCCTCATCAGGCTTTTGCAGAAGAAGCTGGAGACATTGAAGGAGGAGCTAACACGGAGCGATTCCGCTAGGCATGTGGGACTTGTGGATGGAGCCCTTAATTCGCTTAACAAGGATTCACGGGTGGTCAATCTGTTGAAATCAGAGCACTACATTTTGGCCACCGTGCTCGATCCTAGATTTAAAACCTACCTTGGATCTCTCTTTCCGGCAGACACAAGTCTGCTGGGGTTGAAAGACCTGCTGGTGAGAAAATTGTCAAGTCAAGCGGAACGCGACCTGTCAACATCTCCTCCTTCACATTCTCCCGCAACTGGGGGTGCGAGGAAAAGGCTCAGAATTCCGAGCCCACCCGCTGGCGGTGATGCAGGGCAGTCTGGAGCGACTGCTGATGCTGACATCTGGTCCGGACTGAAGGACCTGACAACGATTACGGACATGTTGTCTACTGTCACTGCATATGATTCTCTCAACATTGAAAGAATGGTGGAGGATTATATGAGTGACCGCATCCAAGTAGGCACGTCACACAGTCCGTACTTATACTGGCAGGAAAAAGAGGCAATTTGGAGGCCCTTGCACAAACTGGCTTTATTCTACCTAAGTTGCCCTCCCACAAGTGTGTACTCCGAAAGAGTGTTTAGTGCCGCCGCTCACCTTGTCAGCAATCGGCGTACGAGGTTACATCCAGAAAATGTGGAGAAGATGATGTTCATTAAAATGAATTATAATCAATTCCTCCGCGGAGACATTGACCAGCAGCAATTGCCTCCACAAAGTACACAGGGAGCTGAGATGGTGGATTCCAGTGGGGACGAATTGATAATCTGTGAGGAGGGGGATGTACACGGTGATATATCGGAGGATGATGATGAGGTGGACATCTTGCCTCTGTAGAGCCAGTTTGTGCAAGGAGAGATTAATTGCTTCTTTTTTGGGGGGGGTCCAAACCAACCCGTCATATCAGTCACAGTCGTGTGGCAGACCCTGTCACTGAAATGATGGGTTGGTTAAAGTGTGCATGTCCTGTTTATACAACATAAGGGTGGGTGGGAGGGCCCAAGGACAATTCCATCTTGCACCTCTTTTTTCTTTTATTTTTCTTTGCGTCATGTGCTGTTTGGGGAGGGTTTTTTGGAAGGGCCATCCTGCGTGACACTGCAGTGCCACTCCTAGATGGGCCCGGTGTTTGTGTCGGCCACTAGGGTCGCTTATCTTACTCACACAGTCAGCTACCTCATTGCGCCTCTTTTTTTCTTTGCGTCATGTGCTGTTTGGGGAGGGTTTTTTGGAAGGGCCATCCTGCGTGACACTGCAGTGCCACTCCTAGATGGGCCCGGTGTTTGTGTCGGCCACTAGGGTCGCTTATCTTACTCACACAGTCAGCTACCTCATTGCGCCTCTTTTTTTCTTTGCGTCATGTGCTGTTTGGGGAGGGTTTTTTGGAAGGGCCATCCTGCGTGACACTGCAGTGCCACTCCTAGATGGGCCCGGTGTTTGTGTCGGCCACTAGGGTCGCTTATCTTACTCACACAGTCAGCTACCTCTTTGCGCCTCTTTTTTACTTTGCGTCATGTGCTGTTTGGGGAGGGTTTTTTGGAAGGGCCATCCTGCGTGACACTGCAGTGCCACTCCTAGATGGGCCCGGTGTTTGTGTCGGCCACTAGGGTCGCTTATCTTACTCACACAGCTACCTCATTGCGCCTCTTTTTTTCTTTGCGTCATGTGCTGTTTGGGGAGGGTTTTTTGGAAGGGACGTCCTGCGTGACACTGCAGTGCCACTCCTAGATGGGCCCGGTGTTTGTGTCGGCCACTAGGGTCGCTTATCTTACTCACACAGCGACCTCGGTGCAAATTTTAGGACTAAAAATAATATTGTGAGGTGTGAGGTATTCAGAATAGACTGAAAATTAGTGTAAATTATGGTTTTTGAGGTTAATAATACTTTGGGATCAAAATGACCCCCAAATTCTATGATTTAAGCTGTTTTTTAGGGTTTTTTGAAAAAAACACCCGAATCCGACAAAAAAAATTCGGTGAGGTTTTGCCAAAACGCGGTCGAACCCAAAACACGGCCGCGGAACCGAACCCAAAACCAAAACACAAAACCCGAAAAATTTCCGGCGCTCATCTCTAGTCAGAAGACAGGTGAGTAGTAGAAGAAAGAAGACTTCTCTTCAGTGACAGCTTTATGAGGTACCGCGCGGCGGGCGAGAACGCTGCGCGCCATGCTCCCGTTTCACAGGCACTGCAGGGTGCAGGGCGGGGGGGAAAGGACGCCCTGGGCAGCATGTATAATTCCTCTGGTTTGGCTTGCAGAAGGGGACATCCGCCAGAGACATTAATTATTTATTTAAGAACGGGAAGAAGCGCGCCGTTACGGGGGCGGGACTTCTTCCTCACTCGGCCAGCACAGCTCAGTGCCATTTTCTCATCAATGCTGTGGAGATGCTGGTCCTCCCTCACTGCTGACACAAGTATCAGGGTGCTAAAAAAGGGGGGGGCACAGTGTAATTTGGGCAGTTTATTTCAGAGTAAAAGCGCTGCAAGTCTGTTATCATGATTCTATTCACAGGCTTTGTATGATTGCGCTGGGTTGTGAGCTGGCAAAAATCCTCTCTGTGTCCATCTGACAGTATTACTGTGGGTCTGTCTCCTATAAGCCCGGTGTGTCTGTTGGTGTTTGGTACACGTGTATCAACATGTCTGAGGCTGAGTGCTCTTCCCAGGAGGAAGCTATATTAGGGACACAGACGTATGAGGGGGTGACCGTGTCGGCACCACCATCTCCTGACTGGGTGAATGTCTTGAATGCACATATGGAGCATATCAGTAAGAGATTAGTAAAAATCTGTGGAGGATGTATTGAAACAGGTCCAGGACCTCTGGGGGTCGCAAAAACTTTCTTTTGCCCAGTTGTTACACACTGATACTGACACAGACACTGATTCCAGTGTCGACTATAGTGATTCCAGTTTAGATCCAAAATTGGAAACGGGCATTCAGTACATGATTGTGGTTATTAAAGATGTGTTACCTATCACTGAGAACCCTGCTGTTCCTGATAAACGGGTCTGTATGTATAAAAAGAAGAAACCGTAGGTAACGTTTCCGCCCTCTCATGACCTGAATGCTCTGTTTGAAAAAGTTTGGAAAAGTCCTGACGGAAAGTTGCAAACAAGGCCCTGTCACGGTTGTCTAAAAAGGTGGTTCTGCCAGCACCGGGCACGGCGGCTCCTAAGAACCCAGCAGATCGTAAACAAGAAACTACGTTTAAATCCATTTATGCGACCACAGGTACGCTACTCAGACCTGCCATTGCATCGGCGTGGGTGAGTAGTGCTAATGAAAAGTGTGCAGATAACTTGTCATCTGATATAGATGCTCTGGATAAGGTAGCATCCTCTTGACGCTGGGTTACATCAAGGACGTTGCGGCGTACCTCAGGGAAACTGCAAGAGATTTTGGCCTTTTGGGATCAAAGGCCACATGCCATAGCGGTCTCGGCTAGGCGAGCATTGTGGGCTCACCAATGGAATGCTGATACGGACTCCAAGTGAAATATGGAGTCTCTCCCATACAAGAGTGGTGTCTTGTTTGGGGATGACCTCGATGATTTGGTACCTACAGCTACCGCGGGTAAGTCATCCTTTTTACCTTATGTTTCTCAACAACAAAAGAAAACACACCACTATCAGAAGCAGTCCTTTTGGCCCATTAAATACAGAAGAGGGCGAGGCTCTCCCTTCCTTGCTAGTAGAGGAAGGTGAAGAGGCAAAAGATCACCAGCCTTGGCGGGTTCGCAGGAGCAGAAGTGTCCCCGTCTTCTGCCAAATCCACCGCATGACGCTGGGGCTCTCTTGCGAGGGTCCGCACCGGTGGGGGCACGTCTAAAACTTTTCAGGCAGTGCTGGGTTCGTTCGGGCATGGACCCGTGGATTTTACAAATAGTGTCCCAAGGGTACAAACTGGAGTTTCAAGACCTTCCTCCTCGCTGATTTAGGTAGTATGCGAAGCTAAAAAAAAATAAAAAAATAAAAATAAAAGTTGTGTCAGAATCAAGTCATTATCCTGGTTCCCCCGTCACAACAGGGAGAAGGCTTTTATTCAAGCTTTTTCATGGTCCCGGACGGCTCGGTCAGGCCAATCCTACACCTGAAATCCCTAAATTTCTACCTGAAGAGGTTCAAATTCAAAAGGGAATCTCTCAGGGCAGTGATCTCCAGTCTGGAGGAAGGTGATTTCATGGTTTCGGTGGACATAAAGGATACCTACTTACAGGTTCCCTTTTATCCTACGCATCAGGCTTTCCTGAGATTTGCGATTCAGGATTGTCGTTACCAATTTCAGACGTTGTCGTTTGGTCTAGCCACGGCTCCGAGGATTTTCACTAAGGTGATGGCGGAAATGATGGTTCTCCTTCGCCAACAAGGAGTCACTATTATCCTGTACTTGGATGATCTGATAAAGGCGAGATCCAGGGACCAGTTGGTGCGAAACATTGCACTCTCCCTGAAAGTTCTTCAACAACATGGTTGGCTCCTAAACTTGCCAAAGTGAAAGTTACTTCCAACAACGCGATTGTCGTTTTTGGGAATGATACTGGACACAGAACTTCAGAGAGTTTTTTCTTCCAGTGGAAAAGGCCCTGGAGATCCAGAGTCTGGTCAAACAAGTTCTGAAACCAGCAAGAGTGTCAATCCATCAATGCATTCGGTTGCTGGGGAAGATGGTTGCGGCCTACGAGGCCATTCAGTTTGGCAGGTTCCATGCCAGAGTGTTCCAGTGTGACCTGTTGGACAAGTGGTCCGGATCCCACCTACACATGCACCGGAAGATAATCCTGTCGTCAAAAGCCAGGATTTCGCTCCTGTGGTGGCTACACAGTTCTCACCTACTAGAGGGACGCAGGTTCGGGATTCAGGACTAGGTCCTGGTAACCACCGATGCAAGTCTCCGAGGCTGGGGAGCTGTCACCCAGGTGGAAAGCTTACAAGGAAAACGGTCAAGTCAGGAAGCCTGCCTTCACATAAACGTGCTGGAATTGAGAGCCATTTACAACGGCCTTCTACAAGCGGTACATCTTCTTCAAGATCATCCCGTGCAGATCCAGTCGGACAATATAACAGCAGTCATGTACATAAACAGGCAAGGCAGAACGAAAAGCACAGCGGCAATGGCAGAGGTGACAAGGATTCTCCTCTGGGCAGAAAGACATGCAAGAGCTCTGTCGGCAATTTTCATTCCCAGGAGTAGACAACTGGTAAGCAGACTTCCTCAGCAGACACGATCTCCATCCAGGAGAGGGGGGCCTCCACCAAGAAGTCTTCACAGAGGTGACAAGTCGTTGGGGAGTTCCTCAAGTAGACATGATGGCATCTCGTCTCAACGAGAAGCTTCAGAGATATTGTTCCAGGTCAAGGGACCCTCGAGCAATAGCAGTGGATGCACTGGTGACACCGTGGGTGTTTCAGTCGGTGTAGGTATTCCCTCCACTTCCTCTCATTCCAAAAGTTCTAAAGATCATAAGAATAACAGAGATTCGGGCGATCCTCATTGTTCCAGACTGGCCAAGGAGGGCTTGGTATTCAGATCTTCAGGAATTACTCATAGGAGATCCCTGGCCTCTTCCTCTGCGCGAGGAACTGTTACAACAGGGGCCATGCGTGTATCAGGACTTACCGCGGCTACGTTTGACGGCATGGCGGTTGAGTGCCAAATCCTAGCCCGTAAGGGTATTCCCAGTGAAGTCATTCCCACACTTATTCAGGCCAGAAAAGGGGTAACGTCTAAACATTACCACCGTATTTGGAGAAAATATGTATCTTGGTGTGAATCCAAGAAGGCTTCTACGAAAGAGTTTCAGCTTGGACGTTTTCTCCATTTTCTACAAGCAGGTGTGGATGCGGGCCTAAAATTGGGCTCAATTAAGGTACAGATTTCAGCATTATCAGTTTTCTTTCAGAAACAATTGACCTCCCTTCCAGAAGATCAGACTTTCGTGAAAGGCGTGTTGCACATCCAACCTTCATTTGTGCCTCCAGTGGCACCATGGGATCTTAATGTGGTGTTGCAGTTCCTTCAATCACATTGGTTTGAACCTTTACAGAAGGTGGAGTTGAAGTTCCTCACTTGGAAAGTGGTCATCCTGTTGGCCTTGGCATCCGCAAGACGGGTGTCTGAGTTAGTGGCCTTGTCTCACAAGAGCCCTTATTTGATCTTCTATGAAGATAGAGCTGAATTGAGGACACGTCAGCAATTTCTACCGAAGGTGGTTTCCACTTTCCACATGAACCAACCTATTGTTGTGCCTGTGGCTACTGACGCCTTTGCTGAGTCAAAGTCTCTGGATGTGGTCAGAGCTTTGAAGATTTATGTCGCAAGAACGGCTCAGATTAGGAGAACAGAGGCTCTGTTTGTACTGTATGCTCACAACAAGATTGGGTGTCCTGCTTCCAAGCAAACCATTGTGCGCTGAATCTGCAGTACGATTCAGCATACTCATTCCACGGCAGGTTTGCCGCTACCGAAATCAGTGAAGGCCCATTCTACTGGAAAGGTGGGCTCGTCCTGGGCGGCTGCCCGGAAAGGTCTCGGCGTTATAGCTTTGCCGAGCAGCTACTTGATCGGGATCAAACACTTTTGCTAAGTTTTACAAGTTTAATACCTTGGTCGATGATGACCTCAAATTTGGTCAATCGGTGCTGCAGAGTCATCTGCACTCTCCCACCCGTTTTAGAGCTTTGTTATAACCCCATGGTTCTAACTTCTAATGTGACCCCAGCATTCTCTAGGACGTATGAGAAAATAGGATTTTAATACCTACTGGTAAATCCTTTTCTCTTAGTCCATAGAGGATGCTGGGCGCCCGTCCCAGTGCGTACTGTATCTGCAGTTATTAGTTGTGGTTACACACATGTTGTGTTACGTTATTGTCAGCATGTTGCTGTTATTGGTTATGCCGTTGGCTTGTGTTCTGTTGAATGCCACGTTGTGCGGCATGCTTGAGGTGTGAGCTGGTATGAATCTCACCTTAGTTTAACAATAAATCCTTTCCTCGAAATGTCCGTCTCCCTGGGCACAGGTCCTATAACTGGAGTCTGGAGGAGGGGCATAGAGGGAGGAGCCAGTTCACACCCTTTCAAAGTCTTAAAGTGCCCATGTCTCCTGCGGATCCCGTCTATACCCCATGGTTCTAATGTGACCCCAGCATCCTCTACGGACTAAGAGAAAAGGATTTACCGGTAGGTATTAAAATCCTATTTTCAGCCCAATTCGGGCATTCGGCCCGATATATTGTGTGAAATCGGGAATATTGGCTGTGTATCCGATCCGATGCGTGGCCCCGCAAGCATCGCATTGGATCCTCCAGATTGAATGTGCTGCACATTCTATCTGGTCCGACCCCGCAGGCATGGCTGGGATCGGCCAGGATCGCCCAAGATACATCGTATGCAAAAGGACAGCATACGATATATCTCGGGCGATCCTGCTGCCCGGGAGGCTGCCGGGGTGATCGCCAGCGATCGCCTGCGACATGTCAGATGGACATGTCGCAGTAGTGTATGTGGCCCTTTACTGTATCTGCAAATGTTTTATCTGTACTCCCCTCCCCCCCTGCAGTGCACATGGTTTTGCCCATTAGCTAACAAATTTGCTGCTGCGATCAGATCTGAATTAGGCCCTAAGTTGCACAGCACACAGATCCCAACTGTTAGCGCACCGAGTCGCAGCTCTGATTCAGACGCATGGTGTCTGAAATGTACTAGAAATGCATTGGGTGTTCCTGGTGACAGGGATGTGGCTCATCAGACGCACAGAGCTGCTTTGTCTTATGGAGTGTTGCAGAAAGTTGTACAAAGATGGTTCACCTGTCACATCAGAGATCACACTCAGACGGAGAATATGCACCAGCATAAGGCTCAGTGGCATATCTCTAATGAGTGCAAGGTGTGGGGGCCACACTCCACGGAGATAAAGTGTACGGAGATAAAGTAACAGCCAATCAGCTCCTAACTGCTTATGTTACAGGCTGTGTTTGAAAAATGACAGTTAGGAGCTGGTTGGCTGGTACTTTGGGGGATATTCAATTGCTTTACGGGGATGTGTTTCACCTACCTCCAGAAGGTGAATCAAAATCCCCGGAAACAGCCCCGTTTTCACCCTGTGTGTTTTCAGGTGAAAGAGATGTTTTTTCCAGGTGAAAAAAACATTGATGAAGCATCGGGAAATATCACCCGAAGCTTCATCGGTAGGAATTGAATATCCCCCTGTGAAATCTCCATCCACTTTATCTCCTTCCAAGGCTTAGTAAATAGACCTATCTTTTTCCAAGGTTTAATACATCTCCCCCTAAAGGGGGGTACTGACGGGGGAGATGTGTGCTGAGCGATCTTAACACAGCCCGCTCAGCACACATCTCTCCCCCCGCTCAGCACAGCGCGATGTGCTGAGCGAGGGGACGGACGGGGGCCGCCCACTTTACACAGCGGTGAAGTGAGCGACCCGATAGATTGAGCCTGCATGCAGACTCAATCTAGCACCGGTGATAGTGATATGCGGGGCCGCGCATCGCTATCGCTGGGGGCATACACACGGCAGATCCGTGCTTAAAATCTATGCAGTTTAGTCAGATTGCTTAGATTTTAAACACGGATCTCTCCGTCTGTACCCCACTTAAGAGGTAAATTTAATAAAGCTTCTAAAACAGACAATTGGTGATGTTTCTCATAGCAACCAATCAGATGCTTTCTATCATTTCTCTATTGCCTTATAGAAAATGATAGGCAGCATCTGATTGGTTGCTATGGGCAACATCACCAATTCTCAATTTTAGAAGCTTTAGTAAATGTAACCCTAAGGGGGGCATGTACTAAAAGTGGAGAAGTGAGCCAGTGAAGAAGATGTCCATGGCAACCAATCAGCATTGTCGTAACATTTATAATTTGCATACTATAAACGTACACAGAGCAGCTGATTGGTTTCCATGGGCAACTTTTACACTGGCTCACTTCTCCACTTTTATCACTGCTTAGTACATCTCGCCCTAAATCTTTAATCTGTCTGCCTTCAGTTCTTTTTCTTGGCTGATGGATGGAGGAGAGAGGAGAAGCCGCACACACGTGGTTGATCACAATTAAGAGAGGCACTGCTACACACGAACAAACTAACCAAGTGAAAGAAAAAGCACGGACAATGGAAAGTAACCTTTAATCCCTATCCCTAGCGGCACTGCAGCTTCTCTCCATAGAGATCTCTCCATGCCTTCTCATACACCTGTATTCATTAAGACCCCAGGTAGACAATCCCTGAACTATTTGTTTTCTTTCTTTCCACCTTCCAACTGTTTATTTGTCTGCTCCTAATTATATCAAACAAGGGTCTAAATATAAATAGATGCTCCTGTTATCTATCTATTAATAGCAGAAGGACGACTTTTATGAGTGACATATTTCTATGATGCCGTTTTATGAGCAGGGCACATCATATACCAAAGGTCTTGCTCCGTAGATTTGCAGAAAAATATGGCTTTGCCATTGGTTGCTTCATTTTACGTGGCAAAATGTCTGCCTGACAATTGCAATGCATCACTACTGTGCTCTGGAAAATGTGACAATTGGTAAACTCTTCTGCTGGGTGGTCTGGAAACTGTGACAGTCATTTGCAGCCACCGACTAAACAGGGATTTTTTTTTAAATTCCACTTCTAAGGGGGTTAAAAGGGGTAAAATGTTCCGCACAGCAAACCTTTGCCTGGTTGAAACCGGGCACATTAGCTAGTAAAATATTATTTTATAATAATATTATGTTGGTATTGTAACTCAATACTTAATTAGGCTGCCAATGTGCAACATCATTTGGCTTTCATTTCCTTAATCATTTATAATGATAAAGAGACACAATTGGTCATTAAAGGCAGTTTATATGGAAAGACACTGTGGCATTGTAACAGTAGTTAAGTTTGATGATACCGTAATGGTAAGCTTTAGACAGATGAAAATTAGAACCTCTTGTGTGATGATTTCTAACGATCCAATTCATTTATCCCATTTCTTTAGACAGCAAAGTTTCAAAGCTTGTCTTCTGGCATGTCTAATGGTCACACACACACCATTATATAGCTCAGTCATGGTCATACATACTGCAGCATGAATACGTGTCTTATTAAAATAAACATAAATCGCTGTAAAAACTGAATTAGTGTTTATGAGCCAAGATAATGGTAAGTTCTCTCATTAGAGCTGTTTTAATAAACAGACAAAAGGGCATCTGACGTGATCCCACTAGCACAGGTGCCCACCATTAAATCCGTCTAATGGATGGTGGATAAGAGAGACTCCACCAGACCTCCTCTAGCTTTACCTTCCCCTTTGGTATTCTAAGAAGACAAGATAATGGCATACCACCCAACATGACCCTTTCCAGGAGGGACAGAATTCTCTGCTTCTGGGCTTTTCTCTTAATGTATGATAGTCTGCACCTGTGTTGAACAGGTTATTGGATAAGAAAGGTGTTTCAGCACAGGTGACGCAATCATAAATTAAGAGGGAAGTCCAGGAGCAGAGGGTCATGTTGAGAGGTATGTAAAGGTATGTAATGGGGCTTCTATAGATGGGGGCTTTCTTTTCTTTTCACTTGACCCCAAGAGATCCTTCGGCTACATGTGTTATATAAAGAAAAATACCCTCAGTTTCCGCACATACAGCATACTGTACCATAAACTTCTTCATTCTTACTCTGGCCTAGCTTTATCCATACCTCCCAACATGACCCTTTCCAGGAGGGACAGAATGCTCTGCTCCTGGACTTCCCTCTCAATTTATAATTGCCATCACCTGTGCTGAAACACCTTTCTTATCCATTAGCTGTTCTACACAGGTGCCGGCAATCATAGAGAAAGAGAAAAGTCCAGAAGCAGAGCATTGTGTCCCTCCTGGAGAGGGTCATGTTGGGAGGTATGCTTTATCACACACAATCATTTGTTCCCAATTAAATTAAATTCAAAGGTTAAATCGAGTACTTCAGAAGAAGCCTATGGCGTTCCGCAGTCTGTCTAGGTATTATGACGGGATGTAGTTAATATACTGGCGGTCGGTATCCTGGCTGTCAGAATACTCACGCCGGGATACCGACTTCCGAGAATGCTGACAGCTGCGCCAGGGCTATTCCCACTCCTGGGTGTTCATGACACACATAGAGTGGGAATAGAACCTGTGGCGAACACAGTGAGCCACCGAGACCGCAGCGTGGTGAGCGCAGCGAGCCCACAAGGAGCTTTCTAGCGCTTGCCCCGCTGCCTGAATTCTGACGCCCGGGATCCTGCTGTTGGTATACTGACCTCCGGGATCCCGGCCATCGGGATTCCATCCCCAACCCGTATTATGGCTGCTAGCAGAGATTAGCACCAAATAAGGAGCCTCTCATCTTTAAACACCTACAAGTGATTCTTGGGGCCCATTTATCAATAATCGCATTTGTAGTAGGATCTGGGACTGCTATTAGAGTTGCAATATCTGATTTTACCTGTGTCATTTTTTAATGAACACATGCAGGAACAGGGGCTACCAAAGGTTCCCGCTCCTGCAACGTGTTCACTCCTGTGTCAGAACTCCTGCACATGCTTGTATCTAGAATAGGAGTTTATGGGATTATATCCCCTTATGAACACGGGATGTTTTTCATTATATCAGGTGGAACCTACTTTCCAGGTCTACTAGCTAAGGCAGATGTCAGGTTACCTTTCACTGGGACTGGGTGATGATTGGTGGGGTTGTGATGCCTATTTCTTAATAAGCTATTTTATCTTTTTATTTCACGCAGTGCACTCTGCATGGGAGCCGTGTTATTACAGGTGGTAATTTTGTATATAGTATATAACGTTACTCCAGAGGTTCTCAAACGCGGTCCTCAAGGCACCCCAATGGTCCAGGTTTTAAGTCATACTTGCCTACCTGACCCTCTCTATGAGGGAGAAAATGCTCTGTTCCTGGACTTTCCTGGTAATGTATGATTGCCATCACCTGTGGTGAGCTAGTTAATTGATAAGAAAGGCGTTTCACCACAGGTGATGGCAATCATACATTACCAGGAAAGTCCAGGAACAGAGCATTTTCTCCCTCATGGAGAGGGTCAGGTAGACAAGTATGTTTTAAGTATATCCAAGGCTCAGTACAGATGGTTAAATCAAATTGAATGAGGTACTGATTAAATCGCCTGTAGCCAAGCATGGATATACTTAAAACCTAGGCCATTGGGGTGCCTTGAGGACTACATTTGAGAACATCTGCATTACTCTGATTGTGATTGCAAATGATCATCCCCTCTAGCCTGGTTCTACTAGCACACAGGTTCTCAAACTCGGTCCTCAGGACCCCACACAGTGCATGTTTTGCAGGTAACCCAGCAGGAGCACAGGTGTATTAATTACTTACAGACACATTTTAAAAGGTTCACAGGTGGTGCTAATTATTTCACTTGTGATTCTATGAGGAGACCTGCAAAACATGCACTGTGTGGGGTCCTGAGGACCGAGTTTGAGAACCTGTGTACTAGCAGTATAGCATGATACCCAATCTCCGCCAGCACACTTCTGGGCACACTCCGCCAATGTAATAGTAACAAACTTCACATACACAAAAATTATATGTTTTATAAAAACAGTACTAATACCCCATTACTCTCATGATTTATTTAATGCGTAAATAAGGCTATCCTGGGGGGGGGGGGGGGGGGGGGGAGGGGGGACGACGACACATCAGGTTCATAAAGAACAAATGGGAATTCATAAAAATGAATAAAGTAAATAAATAAAATTGTCATGAAACAATTTCCATGCCTCCCCCACAACAGCACTGCCCTAGGCATGAAGCTAGTATGCTTATATGGTAAATACAGCCCATCGCACAGAGTACTTTATCTTTGTCAATCTCTGGAACACTTTGTAAAACAATGAAAAATAAAACTGCCAGAAGCAAAATGTTCCTTGACTCTCTAAATAAATAGCATGTATGCAGCGTGGTGACAATGGGGCTGTATAGTCATACACATGCTGTGTGCTGGACAGAATGGCAGTGCATTGACGTTACATACTGCATTATGCCTGTGTTATTGCTCTGGTACAGAAACAAAGGCTTGCCTCCCTAGTGCGCAGGCATGCTGGGGAAAGCCCACTTCAATCTTTTCCATCAGAAGGGATATTGATGGTAATGCAATTTCTGCTCCTGACCTAATGCCTCTTGTTAGAATTATCACACTGCTGCCATACCTTCTCTGTAATGGAACAAAAATAAATCACCTGTAAAACTATGCAATTAAATTATTTACGCCATTTAATCAGCTCATTACACCATTTACACAAATCAGATGATTTGTTCCACAAATCCTGTGTGTGAGTGAGTGTTGCAGGCTCAAAGCCACCGCAAAGGAATCCCATATAAAGAGTACTCATGCATTGCATAGACAGACAGACAGACAGACAGACAGACAGACAGACAGACAAGACAAGACAAGACAAGACAAGACAGACACTAGATAGATAGACAAGACAGACACTAGATAGATAGACAAGACAGACACTAGATAGATAGACAAGACAGACACTAGATAGATAGATAAGACAGATACTAGATAGATAGATAAGACAGATACTAGATAGATAGATAAGACAGATACTAGATAGATAGATAAGACAGATACTAGATAGATAGATAGATAGATAGATAGATAAGACAGATACTAGATAGATAATAAGGTGGCCATACATTAGAACAACTCGCAAATGAGCAATGTCGCTAACAATTTCACGTGAACTTCCCAGCAGCACCCCCGGCTGTCCGGGACTCATGATATAGTGCATATCAGAGCCGTACCTAGACTTTTTGGCACCCTGTGCCAGAGAGGGCAATAGGGACATAATGTGCATGCCCCGTGGGAAAGGGGTATGATAAGATTGATCCCAGGGAAAACCCATGCTTTATATATAAGGCCCTGTAATTCTAGGGCCCTTCAAACAGTTGTGGGCTTGGTGGTGGGGCATCTTCCTCTTGGGCTGGTGCCTCTGGACTTTATTAGGAGGCAGGTAGAGTATGCTGCCTGGCTGCTCTCATAGTGAATTACACACAAACAGAATGGCCAGGCAGCATACTCTACCTGCCTCCCAGGCTGCAGTCAGACATTGTATGGCTTTCAGCATACTGATTGGTGGATGGGTGGAGTTATCCACTAATCAGAGTGCAGAATTCTCTACCTGCCCCGCAGCCTGCAGCCAGACAGTGAGAAGTGGTCATCATGCTGATTGGTAGGTGACTGGAGCTATCCACCAATACACACACATTTATAGATCACTGCAAGGAAATGGATTTGGACACTAATCCTCTTTATACCTGTGGCCGGAGAGACTAACCAGCCACACGTGTAATGGTGGCTGCGGCACTGAAGGGGTTAACCCTCGTGCCCGGCGCCATGTTGCGGACAATAGGCGCTTGGCGTCACTGTTAAATGTACTTACGGCGATGGGCGCAGACTGTTTAAAAATATGTTTAATGATGTGTCTTAACATGTCATATGTAGTGCTCTGTGCACAATTGCAGGAATGCATGTTTAAATGTATTTATATTTAAGATGTGGTCACCTGTATATTTAAAGGAAAAATGCACTTACTATAGATGTCTGAATAATCATCTCCTGTCATCAGTAGGAAGTGGCATGCTAATGGCCCTGTCCTAGTAGAGAGGTGTGAAGGACAATACCTTTTGATGTGTAAGTTCCTTAGAGAAAGATGCTAATCACGTGGGATCTCCTTATCCCATAGATAAAGTCTATGGGCTTGGAACCTGTTTGTTTCATGTAGCTGATTTAATTGATATACGAATCCTGAATGGTAGATGCAGGAAGGAAGAATATTTGTTTGGTAAATCCAATACAAACCGTATTTAAAGCTATGTGTTAAATGTATCAATGGTGAAGTGTAACCTCCCAGGTGGTAGGAATTGGAGTTTAAATTATACAAAACTTTGTCTGTGTGTGGCAGGAAAAAGGAAATAGCTTTTTTGCACTTACTGACATCCTTGTAAAATGTGATTTATTTATATTTTGTGCGATAACCTGATTGGTTGGAGAAGACAGGGAGGGCTTACCCCCCTGTGGTACTGTGTGGAAAATTGACATTAAAAAGGAGGCCTGCGTGCCTCCAGAGTGTATTGTATTGTACCATCTTCATTCTGCTGGAACATCTTGCTGTATGCTGTTGCCCCTAGCAATAGGGATGAGTCTTTTTTAAGGCTATTATTGAGCAAATAAACATCTGCCTCAAGAAGATTGCTTCATCTTGTGACCTACCGGGTTATGCCAAACATAGCCCCGTCCTCCGGCTGTCCAGGAAAGCACCTAACGTCTCCAAGTTCCGCCTTCCGCCAGCTACCGGTAGAGGCCTAGCAAGTGGCTAGTGGGGATTCGTCAACACCACACAGGTGTGGTAAGGCAGTGCGTCGGCACATACAGAGCAGAACCGTGGTTCCAAACGCCACGGCAGGTTAGGAGTTTGGTGGTGGCAGCATAAACCCGCCCACAGCGCAGTGGATGGAGTCAGTAACAGGCGGTTACTGACAGTAAGCGGGAATCCCCTATGTGGTCAGGCCTCGTGTGACCTAACCTTCCATTCTGTGCGCAGAAGACGGGACGCGAAGGCGGTGAGTGCTTTCGTACGGAACCGTCCTGTCACAATACCACATTCATGCGCTTAACTTGAGAGCTCGTTATTCTTTTACAATACCCTTTATAAAAAAAACTACTTTTCAATATACTGCCATAACCAGAATTCAAACCTATAACCTGCTGAATTCTAATCAAACTCGTTTTGCTGTTTGATCCTGCATAAAAACTATGAGAACAACTATATGAAGCTACTAGTACTTTGTAAAAAAAAAGAATCAGCATAGCAACTGAGCAGATCTATGTAGTGTGCAGCCACACATCCAATCCCTTGCAGCCACACACCACAAAGATCTGCTCAGCCGCAATGCTAATAATTTTTTCACATAAAATCTCATATTGAGATTCATTGATTTTGTATACGTATTAGCGACATAAGGGGTGGGGGTAGGAGACAGGGGCGGAAATGCTGGTCTTCAAAAAGGGGGGGAAGCTGCAAGTGAAAGTAAATAAAACAGATAATTGACAAGTGCCGCCAACAGCGCTCCCTACCCTGCAGCGCTATGTGCAGCACCCCCTCCACACACACCTAGTTACGGTCCTGGTGCATACACATAAGATAGATCTTTAAAATCTTGCAAAAGATCTAAGAGTGGCCACATCCAGGAGCATGCTGTCAATGATGAGAGCTTCATATCTTGCCTGCAGCAGGGAAGATCTGAAGATACGACTAACTACACGCAGGACCACACATCAGATCACTATCGTTTGTGAAAACTGCACGATTTGTACAATTTAAAACTATCATTCCGATCTGTCAAAATAGTGCAATCGTCACTTTGTTGTTCATTGTAATGTGTGGCCAGATATAGACATGAGTGGTCAGCATGTACAGTAGTGCGCCCGGCTCCTGAAGGAGAAGTGAAGGGATCCCAGTAGCGATCGCTTCACATCTTACACCTCACAGGGACGGGAACTGGACGGCGCCACTGTCCCTGCAAGTGCTTTTTATAATACATTCAGGTGACCTTTATGTTCTTATTGCTGGAATAAGCGACAAAAAGAATTTATCATCAAGTCTGGAACCTGATAACCAATAAATATGCCCGATAGATAGATAGATAGATAGATAGATAGATAGATAGATAGATAATAGATAGATAGATAGATAGATAGATAGATAGATAGATAAGATATGAGATAGATAGATAGATAGATAGATAGACAGACATAATATATAGGTAGATAGATCGATCGATTGATAGATAGATGGATGTTAACACTTATGAGATTACATATTATCCATGTCCACCTGTTGAGCCTTGTAGGATGCATTTGGAATAATGTGATGATATAACTACATTTCTTCTGACTGGAATATAAACATGTTATGCTACAAACCCCATCAGTATAGGATGCTTTATGTGTATACTTTTATTTTACCATTATGAGAAAGCGTAATACGCTGTATATTTACTTTAGTGTGGGATGTGCTCTCCCCTCATTACTGTACTCCTGTATTAATCACCAGCAATTAGTGTGTGACGTCATCTCTCACCACCCCACTGTCATACGTCTTCCACACTGTAGCTTTCACCTGACACACTTGCATTGTAATCCCCTGCCAGGCTGCCACTAAGGCGGATTCATTTGCATCTGAATAAGCTCCCAAAATGCGCAATGAATAACGGTTTACAATACAACAGGCAAACAAACGTTTAATGAGGATTATGCTGCCAGGTTTAGATTTAGAAAATGACAACTAAAACAAGATTAAAGTGATGACCTTGACAATGAGTTAGGAAGCTGCAGTGTCATCTTTTACTGCTCGATAACTTTATAATGTTATGTGACTGATATAAGTGCGGTGATAACTACATGCGATGTAGATGTCAGGGAGGCAGAATGTGCGGCCTTGTGTCAGGGATTAGTGAAAATGAATGAAGTAACTCATTAACTGAATTACAGATTCGTTCATTAAGCATACATCATTAGAAAGCTATCAGGCAACCATTTGCTCCAAGACCTTATTGAGTATATTAGGAATGTTTAAGACCAGATGCCTCAAACACGATTTGGGCACCAAATGTAAAGGATGCATCTCTCCAGCTGTTGTAGAACTACATGTACCAGCAGGCTAACTCTGGAGAGGAATGTTTAAGCCCAGATGCCTCAAACACGATTTGGACACCAAATGTAAAGGATGCATCTCTCCAGCTGTGGTAGAACTACAAGTGCCAGCAGGCTGATTATGAAGAGGCACATTTTCCACAATATCCTCTATTTATAGAGACCTCCCAGTGCCCATTATCCTGGAGTATGTCTCCGGCTAGGATTCATCAATGTGCAGACTGGTGTCTCTGGGACAGTTTACTACTGGGAGGTAAATCAGTCAGTGTTCCCAGAATGCAGTAGGTACTGTACATTTCAGGCAGGTCATCTCAGGATCCTGCCTGGTACATTCAAACATACATGTAGCTCACAGCCAGTGTACAGTACGCCTACAGGCTTGCACTGGAGACCTACAGACTCCAGAATAACTGCACAAGCACACATAAACCAAGATAGAACTGGTATTACATTTCCAAGCACTGGTTATATTATATATGATGGTGATATGTGAGTAATGCCTGGAACACGTGCAATGTGCATGCAGTTCTTCTGCTGTGTTAGTCATTTGTAATTCCCTTGGTGAAGTAGCCCACACTCCACCCTTGTACATTCCTCTATACATAGAAAAGATACATTGGTCTTCATAGCAATTTATATATACTGTACTTTGCTGCAAGAGTCAGCGCACAGAGGACCAGCAGGAGCAGCGCAGCGACACAAGGAGCTGGCGCGCCCCCTCGCGGAAGCGCTGGTCACACACACTGTAGATGATCACATTGCAGCAGCTATTGCTCGCGAGTATCCAAAAGGCAAAGAAGGAAAAAGTGCACCACTGATAGCCCAATACGTTGCCCACCACAAAGACAGCTATAGGGGTGAAAGAGGCTGTGAATGCCATAGTCAGGGCTCCAATGGTCTTTGCAGCCTTGATGTCTGAGAAGGAGACTTTGAGGGGCTCCTGGTCTGTCCCAGATAAGAGTTTCCTCCTGCGGGTATACTGGTGGATGGTGGTGAGGGACAAGGCATTGATGATCAGTGTGCCCCCTAGGAGGCTGAAGTCAAAGGCTGGGAAGAGTAAAAGTATCTGCCAGACGTGTGCAGGGGAGGCAGGAGCCGGGGCATAGTTGCACATTCTGCTGCAGAGGTTGAACTCCATCACTATGCCACCCTGGCTGAAGATCATGGGGATCATGGCAAGGAAGAAGCTGGCAGCCCAGGAGAGCAGGATCAGCAGCAGTGTCCTCCTCCTGGTGATCACCACTTCCTTGTGCAGAGGCTTCAGGATGGCAATGCTCCTCTCAATGGTGAGCAGGAAGATGGTGCTGATGGACACCAGGGTGCACCCGGCAAACACCGGTCCGATCAGGTAGCAGGGGTGCCAGGAGCCCACAAAGAGCATCTCATCCGCGCTGGAAGTATTCATAGAGAGCAGTTTGATTTCCCCATACACAGAGAAGGGCACCACCAAGATGCCCAGTGCCAGGTCTGCCACTGCCAGCGAGGTCTTCAGGTAGCCCTGTGGGGTGCGCAGCTGCTTGGTGCCCAGGAATACTGCCAGAATCACCAGGTTGCCCAGCAGTATGGCCAGGAACAGGGCGACCATAAAGCTGAGTGTGAATATGCGATTGCCAGAGGAGCAGCAGCTGGTGCAGTTGGTGTGGTTGAGGTGTGTGAGCATCCTTCCACGGAGTCCGGGGAGTCTCTGCACTTTATGCTCTGCTCACTCTTCTCCCTGTCTCTGACACCTCGCCTTCATCATCGGGAGTACCGCTCCTCCTCTGCTTTCTGCATCACTCTATCACTTCTCCTGTCTCCCAGTCATTTCCCCTCTGCTCCTGTCTGTGCAACATCACCTGCAGCTGCCTGATCCGCTCCGTGCATCCCCTCACACTAACCTTATCCCCCGTGTTCCGCTCTCTGCATTGTAGCTGATACACAGTCATTGCATTATATTCCACTCACCACCCACCTAATTGCCCACTTCGTTCTAACCACACTTTAAATCACCCTGTTTCCATCAGTCTGAAAAATCTCACTGTAACTGGTGTATATTACATTTCTAAAGCCAAACTGTATGATCTCACTGTAACTGCTGTACAGTCCACTCTCTGTATCATCTCAATGTAACTGTTCCATGCTACAATATCCCTATCATCTCACTGTAACTGCTGTATGCTCCTCTTATTAAGTCCACTGTCTCTATATTTCACTGTAACTGCTGTATACTCCACTGTCTCTATCATCTCACTGTAACTGCTGTATACTCCACTGTCTCTATCATCTCACTGTAACTGCTGTATACTCCACTGTCTCTATCATCTCACTGTAACTGCTGTATACTCCACTGTCTCTATCATCTCACTGTAACTGCTGTATACTCCACTCTCTGTATTATCTCACTGTAACTGTTCCATGCTCCACTGTCTCTATCATCTCACTGTAACTGCTGTATGCTCCTCTTATTAAGTTCCACTGCCTGTATCACTTCACTGTAACTGCTGTATGCTCCACTGTCTCTATCATCTCACTGTAACTGCTGTATACTCTACTGTCTCTATCATCTCACTGTAACTGCTGTATGCTCCACTCTCTGTATCATCTCACTGTAACTGCTTTATGCTCCACAGTCTCTATGATCTCACTGTAACTGTTCCATGCTCCACTGTCTCAATCATCTCACTGTACCTGCTGTATGCTCCTCTTATTAAGTTCCACTGCCTGTATCACTTCACTGTAACTGCTGTATGCTCCACTGTCTCTATCATCTCACGGTTACTGCTGTATACTCCACTCTCTGTATTATCTCACTGTAACTGTTCCATGCTCCACTGTCTCAATCATCTCACTGTAACTGCTGTATGCTCCTCTTATTAAGTTTCACTGCCTGTATCACTTCACTGTAACTGCTGTATGCTCCACTGTCTCTATCATCTCACGGTTACTGCTGTATACTCCACTCTCTGTATTATCTCACTGTAACTGTTCCATGCTTCACTGTCTCAATCATCTCACTGTAACTGCTGTATGCTCCTCTTATTAAGTTTCACTGCCTGTATCACTTCACTGTAACTGCTGTATGCTCCACTGTCTCTATCGTCTCACTGTAACTGCTGTATACTCCACTGTCTCTATCATCTCACTGTAACTGCTGTATGCTCCACTCTCTGTATTATCTCACTGTAACTGCTCCATGCTCCACTGTCTCTGTCATCTCACTGTAACTGCTGTATGCTCCTCTTATTAAGTTCCACTGCCTGTATCACCTCACTGTAAATGCTGTATGCTCCACTGTCTCTATCATCTTACTGTATGCATCCACTGTCTCTATGATCTCACTGTAACTGCTGTATACTCCACTCTCTGTATCATCTCACTGTAACTGTTCCATGCTCCACTGTCTCTATCATCTCACTGTAACTGCTGTATGCTCCACTTATTAAGTTCCACTGCCTGTATCATCTCACTATAACTGCAGTATACTCCACTCTCTGTATCATCTTGCTGTAACTGTTTCATGCTCCACTGTCTCAATCATCTCACTGTAACGTCTCTACTCCACTGCAGTTATCACCTCACTGTAAGTGCTGTATGCACCTCTTATTAACCACTGCCTGTATCATCTCACCGTAACTGCTGTATACTCCACTCTCTGTATCATCTCACTTTAACTGTTCCATGCTCCACTGTCTCTATCATCTCACTGTAACTGCTGTATGCGCCACTGTTTGTATCATCACATTGTAATGGTTTCATGCTCCACTGCCTTTATCATCTCACTGTAAAACTGTTCCATGCTCAACTGTCTCTATCATCTCACTGTAACTACTGTATACTCCACTGCCTTTACCATCTCACTGTAACTGTTACATACTCTACTGTCTCTATAATCTCACTGTAACTGCTGTACTCCATTGCCTGTATAATCTCATCTCACTGTAACTGTTAAATGCTCCACTGTCTCTATCATCTCACTGTAACGACTGTACTCCACTGCTTTATCATCTCACTGTTACATACTCCACTGCCTTTATCATCTCACTGTAACTGTTACATACTCCACTGTCTCTATCATCTCACTGTAACTGCTGTACTCCATTGCCTGTATAATCTCATCTCACTGTAACTGTTACATACTCCACTGTCTCTATCATCTCACTGTAACTGCTGTACTCCATTGCCTGTATAATCTCATCTCACTGTAACTGTTACATGCTCCACTGTCTCTATCATCTCACTGTAACGACTGTACTCCACTGCTTTATCATCTCACTGTAACTGTTACATACTCCACTGTCTCTATCATCTCACTGTAACTGCTGTACTCCATTCCTGTATAATCTCACTGTAACTGTTATATGCTCCACTGTCTCTTTCATCTCACTGTAACTGCTGTATGTGCCACTGTTTGTATCATCAAATTGTAATGGTTCCATGCTCCACTGCCTTTATCATCTCACTGTAACTGTTATGTGCTCCACTGTCTCTATCATCTCACTGTAACGGCTGTACTCCACTACCTTTACCATCTCACTGTAACTGTTACATACTCTACTGTCTCTATAATCTCACTGTAACTGCTGTACTCCATTGCCTGTATCATCTCACTGTAACTGTTACATGCTCCCCTGTCTCTATCATCTCACTGTAACTGCTGTACTCCATTGCCTGTATCATCTCATCTCATCTCACTGTAACTGTTACATGCTCCACTGTCTCTATCATCTTACTGTAACGACTGTACTCCACTGCTTTATCATCTCACTGTAACTGTTACATTCTCCACTGTCTCTATCATCTTACTGTAACGACTGTACTCCACTGCAGTTATCATCTCACTGTAACTACTGTATTCTCCACTCTCTGTATCATCTCACTTTAACTGTTCCATGCTCCACTGTCTCTATCATCTCACTGTAACTGCTGTACTCCACTACTTTATCATCTCACTGTTACATACTCCACTGCCTTTATCATCTCACTGTAACTGTTACATACTCCACTGTCTCTATCATCTCACTGTAACTGCTGTACTCCATTGCCTGTATAATCTCATCTCACTGTAACTGTTACATGCTCCACTGTCTCTATCATCTTACTGTAACGACTGTACTCCACTGCTTTATCATCTCACTGTTACATACTCCACTGCCTTTATCATCTCACTGTAACTGTTACATACTCCCCTGTCTCTATCATCTCACTGTAACTGCTGTACTCCATTCCTGTATAATCTCATCTCACTGTAACTGTTACATGCTCCACTGTCTCTATTATCTTACTGTAACGACTGTACTCCACTGCTTTATCATCTCACTGTTACATACTCCACTGCCTTTATCATCTCACTGTAACTGTTACATACTCCACTGTCTCTATCATCTCACTGTAACTGCTGTACTCCATTGCCTGTATCATCTCATCTCACTGTAACTGTTACATGCTCCACTGTCTCTATCATCTCACTGTAACGACTGTACTCCACTGCTTTATCATCTCACTGTTACATACTCCACTGCCTTTATCATCTCACTGTAACTGTTATATGCTCCACTGTCTCTTTCATCTCACTGTAATTGCTGCATGTGCCACTGTTTGTATCATCAAATTGTAATGTTCCATGCTCCACTGCCTTTATCATCTCACTGTAACTGTTATGTGCTCCACTGTCTCTATCATCTCACTGTAACGGCTGTACTCCACTACCTTTATCATCTCACTGTAACTGTTACATGCTCCACTGTCACTATCATCTCACTGTAACTGTTACATGCTCCACTGTCTCTATCATCTCACTGTAACTGTTACATGCTACACTGTCTCTATCATCTCACTGTAATTGCTGTATACTCCACTGCCTTTATCATCTCACTGTAACTGTTCCATGCTCCACTGTCTCTATCATCTCACTGTAACTGCTGTATGCTCCTCTTATTAAGTTCCACTGCCTGTATCATCTCACTGTAACTGCTGTATACTCCACTGCCTGTATCATCTCACTGTAACTGTTTCATGCTCCACTGTCTCAATCATCTCACTGTAACGGCTGTACTCCACTGCAGTTATCATCTCACTGTAACTACTGTATTCTCCACTCTCTGTATCATCTCACTTTAACTGTTCCATGCTCCACTGTCTCTATCATCTCACTGTAACTGCTGTATGCGCCACTGTTTGTGTCATCACATTGTAATGGTTCCATGCTCCACTGCCTTTATCATCTCACTGTAACTGTTACATGCTCAACTGTCTCTATCATCTCACTGTAACTGCTGTATACTCCACTGCCTTTATCATCTCACTGTAACTGTTACATGCTCCACTGTCTCTATCATTTCACTGTAACTGCTGTACTCCACTACTTTTATCATCTCACTGTAACTGCTCCATGCTCAACTGTCTCTATCATCTCACTGTAACTGCTGTATGCGCCACTGTTTGTGTCATCACATTGTAATGGTTCCATGCTCCACTGCCTTTATCATCTCACTGTAACTGTTACATGCTCAACTGTCTCTATCATCTCACTGTAACTGCTGTATACTCCACTGCCTTTATCATCTCACTGTAACTGTTACATACTCCCCTGTCTCTATTATCTCACTGTAACTGCTGTACTCAAATGCCTGTACCATCTCACTGTAACTGTTACATACTCTACTGTCTCTATCATCTCACTGTTACTGCTGTATGCCCCACTGTCCCTGTATCATCGCACTGCAACTGTTATATGCTACACTGTCTCTATCATCTCACTGTAACTGTTACATACTCTACTGTCTCTATAATCTTACTGTAACTGCTGTATACTCCACTGCCTTTATCATCTCACTGTAACCGTTACATGCTCCACTGTCTCTATCATCTCACTGTAACTGCTGTACTCCATTGCCTGTATCATCTCATCTCACTGTAACTGTTACATGCACCACCGCCTCTATCATCTTACTGTAACGACTGTACTCCACTGCCTTTATCATCTCACTGTAACTGCTGTACTCCATTCCTGTATCATCTCACTGTAACTGTTACATGCTCCACTGTCTCTATCATCTCACTGTAACTGCTGTACAACAATGCCTGTATCATCTCACTGTAACTGGTACATACTCTACTGTCTCTATAATCTCACTGTAACTGCTGTATACTCCACTGCCTTTATCATCTCACTGTAACCGTTACATGCTCCACTGTCTCTATCATCTCACTGTAACTGCTGTACTCCATTGCCTGTATCATCTCATCTCATCTCACTGTAACTGTTACATGCTCCACTGTCTCTATCATCTTACTGTAACGACTGTACTCCACTGCTTTATAATCTCACTGTAACTGTTACATACTCCACTGTCTCTATCATCTCACTGTAACTGCTGTACTCCACTGCCTGTATCATCTCACTGTAACTGTTACATGCTCCACTGTCTCTATCATCTCACTGTAACTGCTGTATGCTCCACTGTTTGTATCATCACATTGTAATGGTTCCATGCTCCACCGTCTCTATCATCTCACTGTAACGGCTGTACTCCATTGCCTTTATCATCTCACTGTAACTGTTACATGCGCCACTATCTCTATAATCTCACTGTAACTGCTGTATACTCCACTGCCTTTATCATCTCACTGTAACTGTTACATGCTCCACTGTCTCTATCATCTCACTGTAACTGTTACATGCTCCACTGTCTCTATCATCTCACTGTAACTGCTGTATACTCCACTACCTTTATCATCTCACTGTAACTGTTACATGCTCCACTGTCTCTATCATCTCACTGTAACTGTTACATGCTCCACTGTCTCTATCATCTCACTGTAATTGCTGTATACTCCACTACCTTTATCATCTCACTGTAACTGTTACATGCTCCACTGTCTCTATCATCTCACTGTAACGGCTGTATACTCCACTGCCTTTATCATCTCACTGTAACCGTTACATGCTCCACTGTCTCTATCATCTCACTGTAATGGCTGTACTCCACTGCCTGTATCATCTCATCTCACTGTAACGGTTACATGCTCCACTGCCTTTATCATCTCACTGTAACCAGGGCCGTCTTTTCGTATGGGCTCTTGCCCAAGGGCCCCAGGAGTAAAAGGGCCCTAGGCTGTTAGCTGAGGGTCAACTCTTTCCAGGGGTACCAGATATTTGAAAATCGGCCCTGGGGAACCAGAGATATTAGACTTCAAAGCAGTGGTCCCCATCCAAGCCTGTTAATTGTACTTCCCAGCCAGATATCTCGGGTTATGTCTGACTTAGAGTTTTTCTGAGGATACACTCCAAAAGCTGAGACTCTCCCCTTTTAGTGGACATTAGCAGCTTGTCTCTACTATGCCCAGAACCAGAGATATCAGCCTTCAAGCAGCTGGTCCCGGCTACAGCTCCACACGCCTAATACAGGTTGAGTATCCCTTATCCAAAATGCTTGGGACCAGAGGTATTTTGGATAAGAGATTTTTCCGTATTTTGGAATAATTGCATCCCATAATGAGATATCATGGTGATGGGACCTAAGTCTAAGCACAGAATGCATTTATGTTTCATATACACCTTATACACACAGCCTGAAGGTCATTTTAGCCAATATATTTTATAACTTTGTGCATTAAACAAAGTGTGTGTACATTCACACAATTCATTTATGTTTCATATACACCTTATACACACAGCCTGAAGGTCATTTAATACAATATTTTTAATAACTTTGTGTATTAAACAAAGTTTATGTACATTGAGCCATCAAAAAACAAAGGTTTCACTATCTCATTCTCACTCAAAAAAGTCTGTATTTCGGAATATTCCGTATTTCGGAATATTTGGATATGGGATACTCAACCTGTATGCAGTTTTATATTTTTGTTGGTGGATTGCTCTGGCTCCTAAAGTATGATGTCCAAGTCCCCAGTACCTCCTGAAAGTTGGGACTTTCTAGTTTTTTTTATCCCATTAAAGCTAAGAAATCTATTTCCAGAAACTGGAGATACCTGCGGTAAAGCAAGCTGCCCTGACTCCCGGAAAATAATGAATATAATGAGTATAGCATAGGACGCCAGGCCTATTAGGACGCTGCAGTGACTAGTATATGAAGTGGCTAGTTATCAAGTGGCAGCTAAAATCAATAGCAGTGTTATACCTGTGTTAAACCGAAGGAAAACAGAAGGCAAACAAACAAGATAACAGAAGGACTGCATTACAACCACAAAACTCTGGAACTTTATGTGGCCTCTCCTCGCCTCTAACATGAGAATACCAAGACCAGGCTTACCACCTCTCTGGCTGAGAACTTCAAGTCTGCCCCTGGGCCTAACCATCAAGATGAACATGGAACTGTGGGGGAAGAGCACCAGGACCAGGCTCAGCAGGGACATCCCCATTGCTTCTGAGTATGCCACCCACATTCTCCTACCCATCCGTACTAAGATCTGATCAAAATAATGTTATCCCAATTTTACTTCTGACGCTAATTACCTGCTATTGTGTTTTTTTTTTCCATTGCTCGCTTCACCCCACCATGTGTTTTTCCTGTAATGTTAACCTCCACTGATTGCACACCTTGCCATTGTGCCCTACATGCAGGGTACATCATACTACTACATAAGCATCAGTTTTCCCATATATGAACTTGGCCCTTGTATGGCTCACCTACCACAGTGTAACCTTCAAAGTGCGCCCAACATGGCTGCCCCATATGGTACACTTGTGGATGGGATGAAAAATACATGGACCTTGTGGTTTTGTTGGAACCCTACTCTAAACTGTAGGACTCTGAAATCACCCCCATTTTGTGTCATCTCTTCTAGGGGTGGACTATTCCACCCTGAGTAATCCTACGCGGAGCGCCCAAGATGGCTGCCGCACTTGGTACCTTGTGAGGGTGGAATACACAACCCTTGGAAGTTATTACCCAAAATGCCTACACCAATCCTGCATTATGCTTTCTGTGTGCTTAAGGTTTTCTTATATGTCTATGTGGCTTATCTATTGCTGTATTACTTAAATCTTCTGTATTATGTGTATTGTTTTTGATGTCTGTAAAGCGCATTGAGTCCTGTTGGAGAAAGAGCGCTACATAAATAAAATTATTATTATTATTATTATTATAATATTAAGCCCACTCCACTATCCACCCTTCCCCTGTGTATTAAACACCCCCTACCACCCTGGAAGTCATGTACTAGGGCCCCTTCATTCAGCACAATGTCCCCTTCTACAGTTTAGCGTTCTCCTTCCCGCCCCATCTATGCAGTAAAGGAGTAATTAGCAAAAATTATTTCTCCAAGTCCTACATGCTGAGCGAAAGATAGAACCCCCCCCCACCCCCGGAGGGACATCAAAGCTTCCGCTGATAGCACCCCCCACCCCTACCGCTGATGGGTGGGTAGGGGCCCCAGTGCATTTCTGTGCCCAGGGGCCTACACTACTGTTAAGACGGCTTTGACTGTAACTGTTACATACTCCACTATTTCTATCAACTCACTGTAACTGCTGTACGCCATTCCTATATCATCTCACTATGGGGTATATGCAATTGCGGTCGAATTCCCGAAATTGTCGAATTTCGGTATTTTTTCGCCAAAAAAAAAAAAATCGTCAATGCAATTCAGTGCTTTCCGTCAAAAAAACGGACTTTCAAAATTCGACTTTTTGAAATTCGACTTTTGTCAAATTCGACTTTTCTGCAATGATACAAGTGCTGCAATTCGACCAAAGTGTATTCAATTCAAGTTTGGAAATTCGACAACAGTGCTTTTAGACAGTAAATTCGTCATTTTCAATCCGCCACACTTTGGAGGGTGAAACCAATAAAAAAAATTTAAAACATGTTTTTTTTGGTGTTTTTTTTTTTGGGAATAGCATATCTATTTTTATTAGAAGGGATTAGGTACTTGGTTTGTCTTTTTTGGTTGCACAAGTATTTTTTATATATTTTAAAAAATATATATATATATATATATATATATATATTTTTTATAGCTGGAACGGTAAAATCAAGGGAAAAAATGGCGTGGGGTCCCCCCTCCAAAGCATAACCAGCCTCGGGCTCTTTTTTGAGCTGGTCCTGGTTCTAAAAATGCGGGGGGAAATTTGACAGAGGATCCCCCGTATTTTTAAAACCAGCACCGGGCTCTGCGCCTGGTGCTGGTGCAAAAAATACGGGGGACAAAACGAGTAGGGGTCCCCCGTATTTTTTACACCAGCATCGGGCTCCACTAGCTGGACAGATAATGCCACAGCCGGAGGTCACTTTTATACAGTGCCCTGCGGCCGTGGCATTAAATATCCAACTAGTCACCCCTGGCCGGGGTACCCTGGGGGAGTGGGGACCCCTTCAATCAAGGGGTCTCTCCCCCCCCCCAGCCACCCAAGGGCCAGGGCTGAAGCCCGAGGCTGTCCCCCCCATCCAAGGGCTGCGGATGGGAGGCTGATAGCCTTGAGAAAAATGTCTGAATATTGTTTTTCCCAGTAGTACTACAAGTCCCAGCAAGCCTCCCCCGCAAGCTGGTACTTGGAGAACCACAAGTACCAGCATGCGGGAGAAAAACGGGCCCGCTGGTACCTGTAGTACTACTGGGGAAAAAATACCCAAATAAAAACAGGACACACACACCGTGACAAGTACAACTTTATTACATACTGCCGACACACACATACTTACCTATGTTGACACGAAGCAGTCTGTCCTCTTCTCCATGTAGAATCCACGGATACCTGAAAATAAAAGATAATTATACTCACCTTCCAGCGTCCAGAGATACATCCACGTCCAGAAAATAATCCAGGTACTTGGCAAAAAAAAAAAACGCAATGACCCGATATTGCGGACTGAAAGGGGTCCCATATTGACACATGAGACCCCTTTCCCCGAATGTGTCGGGACCCCACGTGACTCCTGTCACTGAGGTCCCTTCAGCCAATTAGGAAGCGCTACTACGTGGCGCTCACCTGATTGGCTGTGCGCTGTCTGTGCTGTGACAGCGCATCGCAAAGCCTCTCCATTATATTCAATGGTGGGAACTTTGCGGCTAGCGGTGGACGTCACCCGCCGGTCAGCGGCTGACTGCGGGTAACCCCCCCGCTGACGGCAAAGTTCCCACCATTGAATATAATGGAGAGGCTTTGCGATGCGCTGTCACAGCACAGACAGCGCACAGCCAATCAGGTGAGCGCCACGTAGTAGCGCTTCCTGATTGGCTGAAGGGACCTCAGTGACAGGAGTCACGTGGGGTCCCGGCACATTCAGGGAAAGGGGTCTCATGTGTCAATATGGGACCCCTTTCAGTCCGCAGGATCGGGTCATTGCGTGTTTTTTATTTGCCAAGTATCTGGATTATTTTCTGGACGTGGATGTATCTCTGGACGCTGGAAGGTGAGTATAATTATCTTTTATTTTCAGGTATCCGTGGATTCTACTTGGAGAAGAGGACCAACTGCTTCGTGTCAACATAGGTAAGTATGTGTGTGTCGGCAGTATGTATTAAAGTTGTACTTGTCACGGTGTGTGTGTCCTGTTTTTATTTGGGTATTTTTTTGCCAGTAGTACTACAGGTACCAGCGGGCCCGTTTTTCTCCCGCATGCTGGTACTTGTGGTTCTCCAAGTACCAGCTTGCGGGGGAGGCTTGCTGGGACTTGTAGTACTACTGGGAAAAACAATATTCAGACATTTTTCTCAAGGCTATCAGCCTCCCATCCGCAGCCCTTGGATGGGGGGGACAGCCTCGGGCTTCACCCCTGGCCCTTGGGTGGCTGGGGGGGGACCCCTTGATTGAAGGGGTCCCCACTCCCCCAGGGTACCCCGGCCAGGTGTGACTAGTTGGATATTTAATGCCACGGCCGCAGGGCACTGTATAAAAGTGACCCCCGGCTGTGGCATTATCTGTCCAGCTAGTGGAGCCCGATGCTGGTGTAAAAAATACGGGGTACCCCTACTCGTTTTGTCCCCCGTATTTTTTGCACCAGCATCAGGCGCAGAGCCCGGTGCTGGTTTTAAAAATACGGGGGATCCTCTGTCAAATTTTTCCCCGCATTTTTAGAACCAGGACCAGCTCGAAGAGCCCGAGGCTGGTTATGCTTAGGAGGGGGGACCCCACGCCATTTTTTCCCTTGATTTTACCGTTCCAGCTATAAAAATAAAAATAAAAAAAATATATTTTTAAAAATATATAAAAAATACTTGTGCAACCAAAAAAGACAAACCAAGTACCTAATCCCTTCTAATAAAAATAGATATGCTATTCCCAAAAAAAAAAACACCAAAAAAAACATGTTTTACATTTTTTTTATTGGTTTCACCCTCCAAAGTGTGGCGGATTGAAAATGACGAATTTACTGTCTAAAAGCACTGTTGTCGAATTTCCAAACTTGAATTGAATACACTTTGGTCGAATTGCAGCACTTGTATCATTGCAGAAAAGTCGAATTTGACAAAAGTCGAATTTCAAAAAGTCGAATTTTGAAAGTCCGTTTTTTTGACGGAAAGCACTGAATTGCATTGACAAATTTTTTTTTTTTTGGCGAAAAAATCCCGAAATTCGACAATTTCGGGAATTGGACCGCAATTGCATATACCCCTATAACTGTTACATGCTCCACTTTCTCTATCATCTCACTGTTACTGTTACATACTCCACTGTCTCTATTATCTCACTGTAACGGCTCTACTCCACTGCCTTTATCATCTCACTGTAACTATTACATGCTCCACTGTCTCCGTCATCTCACTGTAACTGCTGTATGCTCCGTCTCTATCATCTTACTGTAATTGCTGTATACTCCACTGTCTCTATCATATCACTGTAACTGCTGCATGCTCCACCGTCTCTTATCGTCTCACTATAACTGCTATATTATCCATGTTCTTTATCATCTCACACAGGGCCGGATCCGGGGCATTAGGGGGCGTGGCTTCATACAGGGGGCGTGGTCAGTTACGCCCCCTGTACTGTTGTAAGATGTGCGGTGCGCGATGATGTCATCACGCACCGCACAGCAAAGGTCCTCTCCACGAAGGTAAACTAGACGCTAAGCGTCTAGTTCCTTTCGTGGAGAGGACCTTTGCTGTGCGGTGCGCGATGACGTCAACGCGCACCGCACATCATTACAGTGAAGATCCTCTCCAGGAAGGGAAAAGTTTCCCTTCACAGCGGACAGCGGGCCGCGGCAGCGGGGGGCACCACAGCAGCAGCGGATCTTGTCATGGTGCGGCGCCCTCCGGAAGGCGGCGCCCCGGGGCAAATGTCCTGCTTGCCCATGGCAAGATCTGCTACTGATCTCACAGTAAATGCTGTATACTCCACTGTCTCTGTGATCTTACTGTAAGTGCTATATACTCCACTGTGGCTCCACTGTCTCTATCATCTCAACTGTAATTGGTGCATATTCATATTGGCTGTCAAGATTCCGGCATAGGTCTTCTGATCCTGTCAGGATTCGAGCGTCAGCTTTCTGACGGGTGTTGGGATTCCGGCGTCTGTATTCCGACTGCTGGGATCCCGACAGCTGGCATCTTAACCGCATTCTGTTATAGGCTGTGTTTGAAAAATGACAGGAGCTGATTGGTTGATCCTTTATCTCTCTCTGCAGCAACTGCTGTATGCTCCTCTTACCATGTTCCACTGTCTCTATTCTCTCACTGTAACCGCTGTATGCTCCTCTTATGTTCCACTGTCTCTATTCTCTCACTGTAACCGCTGTATGCTCCTCTTATCATGTTCCACTGTCTCTGTTATTTCACTGTAACTGCTGTATGCTCCTCTTATCATGTTCCACTGTCTCTGTTATTTCACTGCAACTGCTGTATGCTCCTCTTATCATGTTACAGTACCTCCATTATATTATCTCACTGTAACTGCTGTATGTTCCTCTTACCATGTTCCAGTACCTCTATTATCTCACTGTAACTGCTGTATGTTCCTCTTACCATGTTCCAGTACCTCTATTATCTCACTGTAACCGCTGTATGCTCCTCTTACCATGTTCCACTGTCTCTATTCTCTCACTGTAACTGCTGTATGCTCCTCTTATCATGTTCCAGTACCTCTATTATCTCACTGTAACCGCTGTATGCTCCTCTTATCATGTTCCAGTACCTCTATTATCTCACTGTAACCGCTGTATGCTCCTCTTATCATGTCCCACTGCCTCTATTATCTCACTGTAACAGCTGTATGCTCCTCTTATCATGTTCCACTGCCTCTATTATCTCACTGTAACTGCTGTATGCTCCTCTTATCATGTTCCAGTACCTCTATTATCTCACTGTAACTGCTGTATGCTCCTCTTATGTTCCACTGTCTCTATTCTCTCACTGTAACTGCTGTATGCTCCTCTTATCATGTTCCACTGTCTCTGTTATTTCACTGTAACTGCTGTATGCTCCTCTTATCATGTTCCACTGTCTCTGTTATTTCACTGCAACTGCTGTATGCTCCTCTTATCATGTTACAGTACCTCCATTATATTATCTCACTGTAACTGCTGTATGTTCCTCTTACCATGTTCCAGTACCTCTATTATCTCACTGTAACTGCTGTATGTTCCTCTTACCATGTTCCAGTACCTCTATTATCTCACTGTAACTGCTGTATGCTCCTCTTATGTTCCACTGTCTCTATTCTCTCACTGTAACCGCTGTATGCTCCTCTTATCATGTTCCACTGTCTCTATTCTCTCACTGTGGGGGAGATGTACTAAGCCTGAAAAGTGATAAATATCACTGTGATAAAGCACCAGCCAATCGGCTCCTAACTGCCATGTCACGGGCTGTGTTTGAAAAATGACAGTTAGGAGCCGATTGGCTGGTGCTTTATCACAGTGATATTTATCACTTTTCAAGCTTAGTACATCTGGCCCTGGAACTGCTGTATGCTCCTCTTATCATGTCCCACTGCTTCTATTATCTCACTGTAACCGCTGTATGCTCCTCTTATCATGTCCCGCTGTCTCTATTATCTCACTGTAACCGCTGTATGCTCCTCTTATCATGTCCCACTGTCTCTATTATCTCACTGTAACCGCTGTATGCTCCTCTTATCATGTTCCAGTACCTCTATTATCTCACTGCAACCGCTGTATGCTCCTCTTATCATGTTCCAGTACCTCTATTATCTCACTGCAAATGCTGTATGCTCCTCTTACAATGTTCCACTGTCTCTTTTCTCTCACTGTAACTGCTGTATGCTCCTCTTATCATGTTCCAGTACCTCTATTTTCTCACTGTAACTGCTGTATGCTCCTCTTATCATGTTCCAGTACCTCTATTATCTCACTGCAACTGCTGTATGCTCCTCTTATCATGTTCCAGTACTTCTATTTTCTCACTGTAACTGCTGTATGCTCCTCTTATCATGTTCCAGTACCTCTATTATCTCACTGCAACTGCTGTATGCTCCTCTTATCATGTTCCAGTACCTCTATTATCTCACTGTAACTGCTGTATGCTCCTCTTATCATGTTCCAGTACC